>NC_042616.1:467400881-467751407 GCF_901001135.1 Rhinatrema bivittatum
TTCCCCCTGCTGTTGAAGCAGAGAGTTATGCTGGATATGCATTGAAAGTGAAGTATCAGACTTTCTCCCCTGCCATTGACAGAGAGTTATGCTGAGATATGCATTGAAAGTGAAGTATCAGACTTCTCCCCGCCATTGACGCAGAGAGCTATGCTGAATATGCATTGAAGTGAAGATCAGAATTTCTCCCCTGCCATTGAAGCAGAGAGCTATGCTGAATATGCATTGAAAGTGAAGTATCAGTCTTTCTCCCCTGCCGTTGAAGCAGATAGCTATGCTGGATATGCATTGAAAGTGAAGTATCAGGTTTATTTGGTTTGGGGTAGTTACCGCCGTAACAAGCAAGCTACTCCCCGCTTTTTTGTGAGTGCAAATCCTTTTTTCCACATTCATTCACGTCCTCTAGACTTTATGGATCCACAGTGTTTATCCCACACCCCCTTTGAAGTCCTTCACAGTTCTGGTCACCACTTCCTCCAGAAGGGCATTCAAGGCATCCACCACCCTCTCCGTGAAGAATACTTCCTGACATTGGCTGTGAGTCTTCCTCCCTGGAGCTTCAAATCGTGACCCATGGTTCTGCTGATTTTTTTCTGACGGAAAAGGTTTGTCGTTGTCTTTGGATCATTAAAACCTTTCAAGTATCTGAAAGTCTGTATCATATCAGTAACCAATGAGGGCCCTAACTTTTACAGTCTGGGAAACTGATAAGCATGGGATAACCTAAATGGTGCAGCAGATACTACCATAAGCTTGCTGGGCAGACTGGATGGACCATTTGGTCTTTTTTCTGCCGTCATTTCTATTTTTCTATGTTTCTCTGACATGAACCTATGTCACAGCTATTTTTCTACCTTCAGAAGATTCCATGGAAGATATTTGGCCAGGATATACAGCAGACAAATGAGTCAAAATGAGGAAAACAGAATACAGAAATTGGAGATTATTATATGATTACTTTCTTCCCCTGATCACCAATCATCCTCACCAGCAAGGCAGGCAGAAAATGTTGAGAAGTCAAACTTCATCAGAATGGAGATAAGACATCACCTGAGGAAGTAGTAGCACCTGCACAGCTGAGCACAGGAGATAATGATATTGTTTATACATTGAAACATTGATGCCTGCTCTTCTTATGACAGTTTATGTATTACATCTGAATGCCATAGCCTGCATAATGGAGTCTTGGCCTACTCCTCCCTTGCAGTGTCTTCAGATGCCACTTAATTTGTATACAATTGAAGTAGTATACAAATAATTTTATCTCATGAAACTTCATTAGGATTACCCTAAAAACCTGACTAGTATGAGGCCCTTGAGGACCGGAGTTGGATATACCTGCTCTAGAACTCTGTAAATTCAGTTAACATTGAAACAGGCCCAACTGTATCAAAGCACTAGGGTTGGCCAAAAGTGAAAGGGAACAATTCATTGGAGGAGAAAAAAACCCTAACCATCTACTAATATATACAGTTATATAGGAGGATATATATATATATATATTCCTCCTATATAACTGTAAATAAATGTAATTGTTTCAAAGTGCAAATGCTGTGTGATTAATTTATGTTGCATTGCATTAATTTATAGATGTATATGTTGTCTTCCTTTAAAAATAAATCCAGGGTGTTGTGAGTGAACTGTTTAGTGGACCCTTGGGCCGACCTGTGAGAGACTGGAGAGAGGTGTACTATAATCTCTAGTGAGTGACAGGTTGGGAGGTGGGTACCAGGCAAGAGCTGGATGTGAGCTTCACCCTGGAAGTCGGTACTCCCCCAGGAGGAGCCCGAAGGAGCCCGGCCACTGGGACTTAGGTGATTCACCCTGAAAGCCGGTACTCCCCCGGGAGGAGCCCGTAGGAGCCCGGCCGCTGGGACTTAGGAGATCTTGGTAGCTGGAGCTGGCGCAGGCAGGCGGGGATCAGGAGTCAGGCAGGAACTGGAGCAGGCTAGGACTGAAGCAGGCAGGAACTGAAGCAGGGCTGGCTACTGGAACCAGACAGGAACTGAAGCAGGACTGGCTACTGGAACCAGCCAGGAGCTGAAGCAGGACTGGCTACTGGAACCAAGCTGGAACTGAAGCAGAACAGGTTACTGCAAGCAAGCCAGACAGAAGCAAGACTTGGACACGAAGCCAAACAAGTCTCAGGCAGGAACGGAGTTGCTAACGCAATAGCACACTCCGAGGCATGGCGCAACAGAGAACTGCATGGAACCCTGTTGCAAGGAAAAGTCCTGGGCTCTGTGGCGGCCTTACATAGGCCGCGGCATCTGACGTCATGGCTAGGGCGTAGCCTTTAGTGTCGGGAAACGGCCTTCATTAGCGCGGCTTGCGTGCGCCTACGGAGAAGGCGTCCAGGCAGGGCTTCTTGGCGGCGTCCCCCCCCGCGGGGATGCCGCGAAACAGGCCACAGACCCTCGGAGACGGGCCGGGACCAAGGAGGTAAGGGCCTAGTCGCGGCTACCGCGACTGGGACCGCAACAGTACCCCCACTCTTATGCCCCCTCTTAGCAGGCCCAGGTTTACCTGGATGGTCTTGATGAAAGGCTTTCAGTAAGTCCTTATCAAGGAAGTTGCGGGCTGGCTCGCATGTGTTGTTCTCAGATCCACAACCTTTCCCAGGCGATTAGGTACTCCCCAGCGGCATTGATGAAATCTGACATCTAGAACCTTCCGGACTTGGTAGGTGGTATCTTCTAGCATGGAAGGATCTGCAGATTCGGGAGCTCGGGGATGGTACCTGGAGGGGATAAGAGGATCAAAAGTGACACATGGAATACATTGTGCACATGCATCGAGGAGGGTAAGCGCAAGCGATAGGAAACGGCTCCTACGTGCTCTGCAATGCGGAATGGTCCACAGAATCTGGGGGCGAGTCTGCAAGAAGAAATCCGAAGCTGTAGATTCTTTGTACTCAACCAAACATGGTCCCCTGGGAGGTAGACTTGTGCTGGCTGACGGTGGCTGTCTGGCCATTTTTTGCCAGCGAGGGCAGCTCTTTGCAACTTCTTTTGGATAGACGTCCAAAGGGCAAGAAGCTGGTGGGCAGAGAATTGCACTGCTGGCAATGCGCTGGGTTCAGGCGAGGGCAAGGGTGGCCAAAGTTGCTTCCCATAGACAGCTAAGAAGGGAGAACTTCCTGTAGTGAAGTGTGTATGATTGTTGTATGAAAATTCCGCCCATGGGAGAAGTTTGGCCCAATCGTCTTGTCTTTCTTTTAGAAAGGAACGTAGGAATGTCTTCAGAGTCCGGTTCGTACGTTTGGTCTGCCCGTTACTCTGAGGGTGGAAGGCTGATGACTCAACTGGACCTTGAAGCATTTACATAACGCCTTCCAGTAGCGGGTGGTGAATTGTGGTCCTCGGTCTGATACGATGTCCTGGGGAAGACCATGAAGTCAGAACACATGTTGAACAAACAAATTAGCCAAGTCAGGCACTGAAGGCAATTTCGACAGGTGAACAAAATGTGCCATTTTGGAGAACCAGTCCACAACAACCCAGATGACCGTGTTCCTGTCTGATGCTGGGAGATCCACCACAAAGTCAGTGGAGATGTGCGTCCAGGGCTCCACCGGGATAGGCAAAGGGTGTAACAATCCTCTAGGTTTCCCGCCAAGTGGTTTCTGCAGTGCGCTGGTGAGGCAGGAGTCAACGAAGAGGCGAACATCTTGTCTTATGGTTGGCCACCAATAGTATCGGTTGAGGAGGTCTAGCGAGCCGCTACGGCCCGCATGCCCTCCTGTGAGGGATTCGTGGGCCCATGCCAGCACAGCCCTTCGAGAGCGGCGTGGGACTACGGTCTTTTCTTCGGAAGACACGGAGGTGGCGGTGAGCCACAACTTCCTGGGATCTAAAATTTACTGGGGCGTCTCAGGGGTTTCTTCAACCTCGGTGGACCGTGACAGGGCTTCTGCTCACACATTTTTTGAGCCAGGGCAAAATTGCAGAGTGAAGTCAAACTGGTCCAAGAACAAAGACCACCGGGCCTGTCTCGGGTTCAGACACTGGGCTTGGCGTAGGAAAGAGAGATTCTTATGATCCGTGTAAATAGTGAAGGGATGGTTGGCTCCCTCCAACCACTGCCTCCATTCTTCCAGGGCGAGTTTCACGGCGAGGCGTTCTTTGTCGCCGACCCCGTAGTTACTGTCAGCCAGGGAGAACCTCTTTGAGTAAAAGGAACACGGGAGAAGCTGTCCAGTGTCGGAGTGCTGGCTCAGCACTGCTCCAACCACTACATTCGAGGTATCAACCTCAACCACAAACGGCCGACTGGGATCTGGATGGCAGAGGCATGTGTCTTGTAGGAAAGATCTTTTCAGATCTTCGAAGGCTTGGCAGGCTTGGGCAGGCCAGTCCACCGCATTGGCTCCCTTCCGGGTGAGCGCATTCAGGGGAGCCACTATGCGAGAATAGCCGGGGATGAAATGCCGATAAAAGTTAGCAAAGCCGAGGAAACGTTGTAATGCCTTGAGGCCCCTCGGCTGCAGCCAGTTCCTGATTGCAGCGGCCTTCTCCGGATGCATCTGGAAGCCATCAGCCGAAACAATATACCCCAGGAATGGCAAGGAAGTTTTCTCAAAGCTGCACTTCTCAAGCTTAGCATATAAGCTGTGATCCCTGAGTATTTGGAGCACCTGGCGAACATGCTGGTGGTACATAGGCAGGCCACAGGAGTAGATCAGGACGTCGTCGAGGTAGCCGATCACACAGATGTTGAGTAAATCCCGTAGCACCTTGTTCATCAGGTGCTGGAAGACCGCTGGGGCGTTACAAAGGCCAAAGGGCATTACAAGGTATTCGTAATGCCCATCCCGGGTATTGAACGTGGTCTTCCATTCGTCCCCGGGACAGAGTCTAACTAAGTTGTAGGCCCCACTTAGATCCAGCTTAGTAAAGACCTTTGCACCTTGGAGCCGATCAAGTAGCTCTGGGATCAATGGGAGAGGGTAGCGGTCCCATTTTGTAATTGCGTTGAGCCCTCGGTAGTCGATACAGGGCCTCAGGGAGCCATCTTTCTTGCTGAAGAAAAAGAATCCTTCCCCGGCGGGCGACTTTGATGGGTGAATGAATCCTTTTGCCAAATTCTCAGTGATATACTCGGACATGGCCCGTGTCTCGGGCAGGGGCAAGGGGTACACCCTACCCCGAGGTGGCATAATCCCGGGCAACATGTCAATAGCAAAGTCGTATGGATGATGCTGCAGAAGAATTTCTGCTTTAGTCTTCGAGAAGACATCGGTAAAGTCCTTGTATGGAGCTGGAGGTCCAAGGGCGGAGTGCAAAAGCAGAAGTGCTGGAGGCTTGGGAACCTTCATACAATGAGAGAGGCAATAGGGACTCCACTTAGTGATTTGCAGAGTATCCCACTGGATCACAGGCGAGTGCTTCTGGAGCCACGGCAGCCCTAGCAACATAGGGTGGACAGTCTTTTTGAGAATCAGGAAGGCTATCTTCTCCGAGTGGATCACCCCGGTGCGGACTGTGATGGGAGCCGTGGCACTCAATATGCGACCTGGAAGTAGCATTACCTGAATGGAGGTAATTTGAAGCGGAACCTCTCGTTTCTGCGTAGGAATCTGTAGTTGAGAGACCAAGTCTTGCTGGATAAAATTACCCCCGGCTCTGGAATCCAGGAAGGCGAGGGTTTCCAAAGACCCTCCGGGAAATTCCAAGGTAATAGATATCATACTCTGAGGAGCTGCGGCACAACCTAGGAGGAGCTCCTCCCGACCTCCTAGATTCTGGAGTTTTCTGCACGCTCCTGGCAGCGTGCCAAGAAATGGCCTTTCTGACCACAGTAGAGGCACAAGCCCATCGAAGGGCAGCGTTGTCTCTCCTCAGGGGAGAGCGAGGCACGTCCCAGCTTCATGGGTTTGGAGGCTGAAACATCAGGACGGGCAGGCCTGGGTGAAGGCAGCGGGCATGAAGAACTGCGGGCAGGGCTGTGCTTTGTCATGTGTAACTCTCGTGCTCGCTGTTGCAGGCGGCGATTGATGCGGGCAGCCATGTCAATGAGGGCATTAAGATCTTCCGGGAGATCCCGGGCGGCTATCTTGTCCTTGATTCGCCCAGACAACCCTTCCAAGAAGATGGCTTTAAGGCTATCGTCCTGCCAACCTACTTCCTGAGCGAGCGTTCTGAAGTCCATCGCATAGTCCACCAGGGAACGGGATCCTTGGCAAAGCTGTAGCAAATCTGAAGTGGCGGAGGCCTGGCGGGCTGGTTCGTCAAAGGCTTGGCAAACGTTGGTGACAAACTGCTGCAAGTTGTCCAAGGAGGAGTCGTTACGCTCCCACAGGGGGGAGGCCCACACCAGGGCCTTTCCATCGAGCAGGGAGAGAATGTACACTACTTTGACAGAATCCGTGGGAAACTGCCGGGGCAATAGAGAGAAGCGCAAGAAACACTGGTTCAAGAACCCACGGCAGATCCTTGCATCTCCAGTGTAGTGAACAGGCGGCGGCAGCTGAGTCACGGGTGAGGCTGCATCCTCGGGTCTCGAACCCACAGCAGGCGAAGAACGAGTTTCATGGGCATCCATTCGGGCAACCAGTTGCCCAACGGATCCGGCCAGGACATCCAGGTATTGTTTTTGCTGTTGTAGCTGCAGAGCCAACCCAGGAAGATCCTGGGGTCTTGGTACCTCGGCCGAGTCCATGGCCTTGCAATCTGTTGTGAGTGAGCTGTTTAGTGGACCCTTGGGCCGACCTGTGAGAGTCTGGGGAGAGGTGTACTATAGTCTCTAGTGAGTGACAGGTCGGGAGGCGGGTACCAGGCAGGAGCTGGACGTGAGCTTCACCCTGGAATCTAAAATGTGGTTCTTGGTTAGTCTCTAGACATAATTATAATATTCCTCTACTGGAGAGTTTGAGTATGCACTAGGTCTTGAGGGGATAACTACAGTCATCTGTGGAGAAGAAGAAACAGGTAGGGGAGGAGAAACAAGTAGTTACACAAGCAAGGCAATTAATATACCTGATAAATGACAAGGAGGGGAAGCAGGCAGTCATACAAGCAGGATAATAAAGACATTTAAGAGAGAGTAATTAGGCTAATTAGTAGTCTATGAATGCAAATAGATTGGCAACAGTTGTGGGTATTGCAAACTACTGAACAGAAAATGTCTGCTTAACTAAAAGTCACAAATACAAACTTCACATACCCAACCACACCCCAATACACCATATATTATATAACCATGCCTCACACCTATGTACAGCATATCAAACTCTCAACACCCATGTATATAACTTCCATATAACCCTACAAAATATAACTACACACCCTACTGACCATACTCATACAGCCCCACTCAAATATCCCAACACATACCTATATACACTCTACTCCATTCTCCCCTTCTACAAATCTATTGGGAAAACATTCTGAAAGCAATGCCTGTGAATGGTTTGCCTTCATTTTATGATGTAAGGATCTCCTGGAATACATCTATTATAAAACTGTATCTATGAGTACAGATAATCAAATTTAAAGGTGAAACATTAGAAAGTAGCTCTCACATTACTCTTTACAGAGGTGCACATGTTCTTTTCTATTCAATATTTGTTTTTGTTTTATTATTTTGTTTTTATAATATGTTGAGGGATTGATGATTATGTGTGTACACTATTTGTCAATGGCACACACTGTAACATTTTGGTGCATACTATTTGCAAACAGTGCATGTTAAATAAGAAAAAAGTTAGAAAAACTATTTAATTAATTTTTCCATTGTTTCATTTGCAAAATAAAACATGAGATGGAAAATGATTGAGGCGTTTAATTTTTTTAAATGACAGCACATTCCTACTCTTTTTAGCAATAAGGGCAATTCAGAGACTAGACATATTTCCTGTTATTTCCAGCAAAAGCATACCATGTCATATATAGTTTCTTGAGCACAAACCCATCTTCCAAACAATATACTAAGGGGCGGATTTTCAGCGCCCTGCTCGCCGGGAAGCCTATTTTACATAGGCCTACCGGCGCGCGCAGAGCCCCGGGACTCGCGTAAGTCCCGGGGTTCTCCGAGGGGGGCGTGCCGGGGGCGGGGCCCGGTCGTCGCGGCGTTTCGGGGGCGTGTCGGCAGCGTTCCGGGGGCGGGCCCGGGGGCGTGGCAATGGCCCGGGGCGGCCCGGGGGCGTGGCCGCGCCCTCCGGACCCGCCCCCAGGTCGCGTCCCGGCGCGCAGGAGGCCCGCTGACGCGCGGGGATTTACGCCTCCCGGGGGGTTTAGACAGGGCCGGGCGGGTGGGTTAGGTAGGAGAAGGGAGGGGAAGGTGAGGGGAGGGCAAAGGAAAGTTCCCTCCGAGGCCGCTCTGATTTCGGAGCTGCCTTGGAGGGAACGGGGGTAGACTGCGCGGCTCGGCGCGCGCCGGCTATACAAAATCCATAGCCTTGCGCGCGCCGATCCAGGTTTTTAGCAGATACCCGCGGCTCCGCGCGTATCTACTAAAATCCAGCGTACTTTTGTTTGCGCCTGGAGCGCAAACAAAAGTAGGCTATTCGCGCTTCTTTTAAAATCCGCCCCTAAATGCATAAACATGAGGTGTAGGGATAATAATGTAAAACTGAAAACATACAAAAAAAACTATAACAATTATCAATATCAAGAGAGTAGGATGGTGCAAGCATAATCCATTGTCTCTTGCGCCATTTTTTTTCTGTGATTGATGTAGTATTAAAATGTCTGGTAAGTGGGTGTTTGTATGGTGTGGTCTAATTACTATATTAAATATGTTTTTAATTAATTGTCTTTTGTATTTGTTCTAGAATATCAATTCTGAACTCCTGAAGAAGGCAGTTTATGCCGAAGCATGGACCATGCTGAGTCATGTTATGAGTCTTTATGAGTCATGTTTCGAGTTGCTTCATGCCTTGAGCTTGTTCAGTTTAACCCAAGATAGGTATACTTTTGTGTCTGTTTAAAGAGTGAATAAAAATTGATTTCTATAGATTAGTATAATTTAGTAGAGATAGCTGTGGTAGATGATTTGATAATAGTGATGCTCTACTGATACTGTTTTAAGCGCATTGTGCACAAGAGCAGTGGATTATGCTTGCATCATCATAAGCTCTGATACCTGCTCTCTTGATAGTAATAATAATTATTGGGGTTTTTTTTGCATATTTTTCAGTTTGACATTATTGTCCTTACACCTCATATTTTAATACATAGTTTCTCTAAATCTCAGAGACAAAGTAAGGTCTCTCCGAAACCAATTTCAGGCACCACATTTAATTTTTCTTCACCTAGTATATTTGTTCTCAATGCTTCAATAAAAAAGATTTCATATCTAGCCTGCTTTCTCAGAAAATACTCTGATTGAACATGTGAACCTAGGAAAATTCACCATGTTTGCAATTTATGTAAAAACCATTACCAATCCCTTCATGATACTTGTGATATTTGATTAAACTTGCTCTTCTCCTAACACATCAAAGTGGTGTACAATAATTCCTCTTCGCACATCCAGTTGATGGAAGCAGAGAACATTTTCTTAATCCTGTGACATCACTACTATATAGATGTGGCAGTCAAAAGCCAGTAATCCTGTTTCTAGACCACATATAGGGAAGAAATTTATATGAGACATAATAAAGGAAAGCAAGCCTGTACCTTGCTACAGAGCATGACTGTATATCCAGTTTGTTTTAATTCCCCAACTTGAAGAACCATGGATTATTGTGAATATCGTTTGTGATACAGTGTGAATGCTGTTTTGAACTGTGTATGTTACTGCAAATATTTATGAATGTTGCTTGTAATCTGCTGAGATTTGGGATCAGCGGACTAAAATTTTGTAAATAATAAATAAAATATGAAACTCCTCCACCCCATATCCCACCCTCTTTAGCATAAAGTCAAACCCTTCAATTTGTACAACAAAATTTAGAACATAATATAGAATTCCTCTCTCTCATTCCCTTCTTCTTTCCCATAAAATTATACCCTCCAATCTGTACAACAGAATAAAAAGGAACAAGCAAACGTCCCTAACAAACCACTGGATCTGCATAAAATCTAGATAAAGAAGGGGCAAGCGCCCTAGCAATAAAGGACATACTATTATAATATTTTAACTCTCTGCTACTGGGAGAACCTGGCCAAACAGCCTGACTTTAACCTTTTTTTCAAAACAATAAGTAATTCAGCTCATTCTGAGTATCAATGGAACAGAATTCTACAAGGACTGGATTGAAACAGCTGAATGCCAAATGTCTCGTTGAAGTTGGATGCACTATAGTTAATGCAGGAACAGCAAGTGAAGCTTGTTGGATAGATATCAATTGCCTGGCAGAGGTATGATATGATAATCACTGTGCAAGATAATCCAGAGTCCCACGTGTAGATATTTGACAAGTAAAGATAAGACATAAAAATGTAACTATTCTGTTCTGTGATCCAGTCTAAGTGTAATCTCTGGGCTAGTGTCCCACACACAGGACCCCAAAGACCACAACTCAATTATGGGCTTATGTGTAACTTTCCTTTCCTGATATTAAGCTATTCTGAAGTCCAATATTTCCTGTAGGGGGGAAAGGGGGGAGATTATCTCCTGGGCCCTTATCATTGTTCAATAAATAATTCAGTATTATAGGCTGTGGTAAACAGCAGTAATAGGTATGCTAGAAGCTGATTTGGTTTCCAACTTAATTTTTACTGATTAAAGGTGGAAAATTGATGAAATTATCCAGTTACAAGTTCTTATTCTCTATAGTCCATTTGCAGTTTTAGTTCTTTTAATAATTCTGTGACTATATAGTTCCAGTTTATTATGTTACCGATGCCAATTCATTCTCTTATCTGATCCTGTCCAATTAATTGGGTGGTTTTGAAGCATCCTTCCAGAATTTGGTGGATAGGATGATTGCTTCCAACTTAGATAATATAAATGTAAATCCTATTTGTCATACCTTAGTCCAGTTTTTCAATTATTACTTCTCCTCTCTCCTTACTTTCCTGTTGGTACCAGGAGGATACCTCTACACTTTCAATATCCTGGTAATATGGATATGGTTAACGCCAGATGGGTGCCTCTAGTCTTCTCTGCACTCCTCATTTCTCCTTCACCCCAGAAATAAAGATTAATTTTCCTTCGGGACTTCCAATATTCTATTGGATCTCTTTCTCTGAGAGACTCCCAACTCCTTACAGCTGTTATAGCGATGAGGTCTTGGATCCAAGGGAACTCAGACAGGTGGCAAAAAGACAAGTCTTAAGAAAACATTAATCCAAAAAGGGAAGACAATTTCCTTTACCCAACTCAAAAAACATAAGAGAATAAGAATTTGCCATACTGGGTCAGACCAAAGGTCCATGAAGCCCAGTATCCTTTTTCCAACAGTGGTTAATCCAAGTCACAAGTACCTGACAAGATCCCAAACAGTACATAAATCCCATGCTGTTATCATGCAGTGATAAGTAGTGGCTATTCCATAAGTCTATTTGGTTAATAACAGAGGAAAAATAAATTCTTCAAAAAAGGAAAAAGACACTCTTTTCTCTATTCCATACCCAGCTTCAACTCTAGAAGCCCATGGGTCCTTTCCCCAAAAATAACAAAGCAGGAGCAGGCAAAAAGACATCCTGCTTCCTGAAAGAGCTAACTCAAAATCTATACCCTAAAATTGTGGCACTGGATTTTATAATCTGGGGCACCACCATTTCGGTCTCCCACATGGAAGAGCTAAAACCCAACCAAAATATGACTTCTATCCTCTGTACTAACAATGGGACAATCCTCATAGTAACAACCAATATGATTTTCTACATAATTTTTGCAAAGTAGAAGAAATATGATCACATTTATTTAATCCAGTTTGTGGTCTAGTCACTGTGATTTGCAACAACTGCAATCTATAGATGACATTTTTTGATAGGGCATAATACAGGGAGTTACTGTAATCCAAGGAGTTTATAACTAAGGAATGGATATCCTATTCCATATCTTTTTGGTCTACATATAGCTTAAACTGGCAGATCACATGTAGATTGATTATCAAATGCAGGAACATAGACAAATGAGTGTTCAATTTATCTGAAAATCATATGAGCTTTCTTGGTTCCATTATAAACCTGAAGTAATGGTTATCCAACCTTCTAATAGACAGTAACTCAGATTTGCTTGGATTTAATTTTAATTTATGTTGAGAGAGCCAACTTTCTACTGCTTCTAAACAGGAGTTAAATTTAGTAAACTGTGCCTCCTGTTCCAACATCCCCATGCCATCAAATGAATACAATCTGCAAAATATGGTAAGTAAAGCCAAAACCCTGAATAATTCCTGCCTAAGGAGTAAGATAAATGATGAAGCAAGTAGGATCGTGAGTCTGTACTCTCCTATTGAGCAATTTGGACTTTAAGTGACAAAAGTGAGGTAAACCAGCCTAGAGCTGTCCCTCCAAAACCCAGATCTTTTAAGCATAATAACAATAGGTTGTAGTTGAGGGTATCTAAGTCTGCTGATAAATCAAGTTGTACTGAGGGGTATCTTTGCCTCTGCCTACATCCATTCTGGCCTTACCTGTAAAGCCAACAATAAAGCCTCCATGCCATGTCCTACCATAAAACTGAACTGATTAAGGTAAACATTTTATTCTGGCTTATAAAGTCTAAAATTAGGAAATAGACTATTGTTTCAATTGTCTTTGTCATGAATGGAAGACTAGAGACCGATAATTATTGGTCAAATTATAATCTAAACTGTGTTTCTTCCACAGGGCTCTGATTGCTACCTTCTTCAATGGAGAAGTGAGCCATTGGTAATATGGACCAAGAAGTGGGAAAGCTTTTGTTGTAGGACCTCTACCCAATTGGATGGTGCAGGAACAATTTGACAAGTTACAATACTAATAAGCGGACTTATTTGTATATTTTATATTTATGTTACATTTCTTGTAAATATAAAAGATGTACTATAGTTAGTGATTTGATTTCAGTAGATGTTTCTCACTGACTCAAATGATGCTCCTCTATTAAAATCTTTATTCTACAATATTTCCTTTGCACAATGATGCACACAGTAGATTATGCATATAAAATTCATATGTGGTAAAATTGCATGTTTTAATATTTGCCTTTTTTAGTGCTTTTTGCTTGAGCCACCACCACTTTTCAAATACCTGTCGTCTACAACTAGAATATCATTTTGCTGATGGTCTCAGATGAAATCTGATAATGGTTTAATGCTGAGCAGTGAGCACTGCAGTGCCAGCACTGATGTAATAGATATGAACCGAATCATCATTCAAGAGGTAAGACTTGACATTTAGTCCCACCAGATTCTGGACAGAAACTAGCCATGGCTCAAATTGCAGGGTTCCTTGGGCAGAGAATTCAGTAGCCAGATGGCCAGGGAACAGATGGGATTCACATAGACTTCTTAGAGGTTAGTGGATATGAAAATGAGGATACTATTACCTAAACATTATCTATGAAAAAGGGTAGGGATAAATAAATCAGGACACAAATTGATCTAATTATATATTGTGCTTTGTTTGTTGCAGTGCTTTCAATCCTACGGCCTGTATCAAAATATTTGATTTTCTTTTCAGATGTTTAAAATTCCATTAGTGGACAAATAAAAATGTGAATTTTTATTAACTTTCATACTGTCTCTTATTAAATAAATAGTATAATGGTGCAGATGTGCCTATAATAAGATATTGGATAAGATATTATGCAGATGGTTTTGCTGGTATTATTTTCAGAATATCTTCATTGCTGTTGCTATGGATGAGAGTGTATGAGATTGAGTTTGATATTTTTGAGAAGTATATAAATGGGCAAGGATATACTTAGGTTTTGGACATTCTCCCCTGCTTAAAAAATATTCAGCTTTATTTTCTAAATGCTCATCTGGCATCACTAAAAAAATGATCTGTTTAGAAGAAGTGACCTCGTACATGCTCCATACATGCTATATTTTTGTTGGCAATTTTAGAGTGATTTTACCAAATCTGCACATCATGCATATGCCTGCCGGTCTAATGTACTGATTCACATTTTTCTGTTCCCATTTATTTACTTTTGTTTCCCTTTTTCCACAAATCACTTCACGCCATCTTCCTCTTCCATTTTGCTCTCTCACTTCACTTCCTTCATATTTTCTCTGCTCCTTTCCCTTTCCAAACAATTTACCCAAATGGCATTTCCACCCTGCACATTCTTTTCTGTCCTCTTCTTTTCTTCACTCCTTCCTTCTGACTTCCATTACTTCACAGATTTATTTCCTTGACTCTTCCCCATAAATTATCTTCTACCACTGTGTTGTGTTCAATACATTTTACTTAGGTATGATGGTCTTTGTTTTATCCCTATTTAATTCTTGGTAGCCTTGCATTCTGTTCTTAATCATCTCCTGCCTTATGTCTCTTCACATACCTGTTTGTATTTGGAAATGGTAAACAAATACTCTAGTATCAACCAGCCTAAATATCAAGGTCCTCAAACCTTGCAGATAATTTCTCCCATATTTATTTATTTTTAAAAACTTACTGTTGTTTATAAAAGTTGTTCCTCTGAACTTAACTGTGCTTTAATCAATACGCGCTCTGTAGTCCATAGAGCACCATTAATCTTTGATCTCATTACTGCTCATGATCTGCATTTGTTATTTATCACAGAAACCTGATTAAAACCTGGAGATGCTTGCTGCTGTGTCCAAGCTTGTCTTCCAAATTATAGTTTTTTCCACAGTGACAGGCCAAAGCTCAAAGGTGGTAGTGTTGTAGTTATCTACTTCAGCTTGATCCCTTTAAAGGAATTATCTTTTAAAGCTAACAAGACCACCAAATTTCTCTTTTTACAATTAGATAACGGCAATCAGTTGACTGTACTTTTCATTTACCAGCCATCCCTCCATAAACAGCCAGCAACTCCAAGTTCTTACTATGCTAATCAATGATTCTGATCTATGCAGTTCTCATTTTGTTTTATTGGGAGAACTGAACCTCCAAGCTGTTGAGACTGAAAGTGTGCTTGAGTCTGGCTTTTTTTTTTGCTATGTTGGACTTGTCATTGTCACAATGGATCAAGCAAGCCATTCATAAAGATGGACATATTTGGATTAGATTTTTGCATCAGAATGTATTCATGTATAGGTTCACTCTTTAGATATATCTAATTTACTTTGATCAATCATTCTATGTTCATTTTTCAATTTCCTATTTTCTGAAGCTCATCTAATCTCCTAAAAACAAGATCCTCATTTATTGGACTAAAAATCTTGACCTTGAAAAGTTGGCAGAAGCAATTGAGTTTCACACTGATAATGTTGATCTTTCCCTAGAAGATAAAAGTCACATCTAGAATTGCAAATTGCTTCAAGCATTTGAGAGTTTAGCCTCATCAATTACTGCCTAACTTGATCCACCCAAAATGCCTTTTAGTATCACTCTAGTTTAAAAACTCTGAATCAGTGAATTCATCACTTAGAAAGAAAATAGCTGTTGCGCTTGGAAGTGGACCCTTGTCCTGGAACAGTAGAGAACGGCTCCCTGGTAGGGACCAGGAATCACCTGCCCCCAGGGGGTGGAGCACAGGAGGAGACAGAGGCTAGGATGAGCTTCACTACTGGAAGCTAGAGGTCCCACCAGGTGGAGCTCGTAGGGACCCGGGCTGCTTGGACTTAGGTGGGCCTCGTAGGGCCTCCCGGAGAGGTAGTAGAGAGTTGTGCCCATGATCAGCAAGGGAGCATGGTCGGACTTTACGCTGTTGGCCTGGAAAGGCAAGGAAGGCCCAAACAGCATAGGAAATGACAAGGCAAGGGACAGAGCCAGAATCAGAAGACGTGGTCAATGGCAGCCGAGGTCAGAATCCAAGGATCAGTCCGAGGAGTAGTCAACGAGGCAGAGCTCAGGTTCCGGAGGTCAAACGAGGTCACAAGGCAGGTAGAGGTCAGGATGCAGGCATCGGACAGGAAGGTCAAAGAACAGGCCAAGGTCAGTACCAGAGAGACAGTCCGAAGGTAGTACCTGGAAGGAAGGACAGACAGACGCAAGAACAGAAGGACGCTGGAAGAGAAGGACGCTGGAACAAGACTGGAACAAGGCAGGAACAAGACTGAACAACACTGGAATGCTGAGGCAAACTAGTACACTTAGGGGTACATTTTAAAATACAGCGCGCGCGCATACTTCTGTTCGCGCACCAGGCGCGAACAAAAGTATGCCGGATTTTATAAGATAAGCACGGCTTCGCGGGTTGGCGCGCGCAAGGGGGTGCCCGTTCCCTCCAAGGCCGCTCCGAAATTGGAGCAGCCTCAGAGGGAACTTTCCTTCCACCTCCCCCTCCCTTCCCTTCCCTTCCCCTTCCTTCCCCTCCCTTCCCCTACCTAACCCACCCCCCCGGCCCTATCTAAACCCCCCTACCTCTGTCACACAAGTTACGCCTGCTCGAGGCAGGTGTAACTTTGCACGCACCGGGCCGGCTGCCGCGCGCCATGTTCCGGTCTGGGGGCTGGTCCAGAGGCCGTGGCCACGCCCCTGGAATGCCCCCGGTCCGAAACCACGCCCCCGGTACCACCCCCGGATAATGTGCCGACCACGTCAAGCCCCCGATACGCGTCCCGGGGCTTTGCACGCACCGGAAACCTATGCAATATAGGCTCAGCTTGCGCAGGGGCGTTTTAAAAGGGTTACGCGCATACCTTATGCATGTAACCCTTTTAAAATTCGGCCCTTACAGTGCTGACCCGATTGCCAAGGCAAGGAAGTGCAGTCAGGGACTTCCTTATATCGTCCCATCAATCAGGATATGCCGCGGAGCTCGGACCTGCCCCTGGCCCTACAAGAGGCCGGGCAGTCCGCGCGCGCATGCATAGGTGCGTGGCCAATGCCACTGGAGACGCTGAACTCCAGCGTGAGACCTGGTGCACAGTGGAAGGCCAGGCGACTGCCACCGTGGGACGTCGAGGCATAGAGGAGCTCATGGCTGCTGCTGGGGAGGCCGACCCGTGACCTGCAGAGGAGCTAGTGAGGTGAGCAGGCCCGTGTGCGGGCCGGGTACGGACGGGGGGGGTGGGGGGGAGAGGCGCGCAACAATAGCACAAAACAAAAAATCAGGAAGACAAGACTAAATTAAAAACGTTTCATAAAACAGCTTATTTTAGCTTGCCATTGAACAAGCTAAAATAAACATGGATATTCTAAAGCCATTTAGAAGGATAACTCGCAAGTTATCCATCTAAATGACAAATGTAGCATATTCATCCACTTATCCATCTAAATTATAGCTGGATTACTATTTATCTGGCTATAGTTTAGCCGGATAAAAAAGGGGCATTTCAGGGGCATTCCTTGGCGGGGTTCAGTTATCCATTCAACCTAGCTGAATATCAGGTATATCCAGCTAGGTTAGCGTAAGCTTATGTTGAAGTTTAGGCTTCTAGTGCTGCCTCTGTCATAGACTGGAGGCACTGGGAGCAGGAAAGAGGGTCCCTCACTCCTGTCCCATCTCTAGCATTTTTAAAAATGGTGCAGTCACCCAAATAAAGAAGGATTGGCATGGGGGACCTGGAAGTAGTAGTCTTAGAGGGGTATACCTCATTCTGTGATTCAGTTAACACCATGGATCAGTGATGGCTGAGACTGCTATTTTACTTCTTTGATTCAGCTCCTGGGAGGGGACTGCACTGGCATGATGATGGACTGCAGAAGTTGGAGGCTCCACACTCTTTTAGGGAGAGGTGCATGGCAGGGGAAAACTGGCTTTTATAATATAAACTATAAAGATAGCTTGAGATTTAATAGTGTGAAATAGAAAAGCTTTTAGAACTGGAGAAAATTCATAGTCCCTATTGTTTAAAAAAATGAAAAAATCTGAAACCTAATTGTAGAGTGAAATTAGGAGTGAAAGACAGGGAAGGTAATTTATTACAGGTAGAGGAAGAAATTAAATAATGTTGAAGAGTGTGTATCAGAAATAACTCTAAAATGAGAATCGGCAGACAAAATCTTTTATGCTTACCGATAGAGAAAGTTTAAATGAGATCAGTGAAGATAAATTTAAAAATGTACTAAAGAACTTTCCAAGCATTTAAACTCTTGCAGGTGAAAATATACTTGTAGAATTTCTGCAGAATATAGGTGAGAATCAGGTATATATCATTGGAAAATTCCCAGAAGGCTTCCTTATCAGCATCTTCAACCCAAATGCCAAATGAACAAATCACTGAAGAGATCACAGGACATATATCTGAGATTCTTTTGAAAGCCATTAAAAAATACAACACAAGCAGGGTCATTCATCAAAATTCATTATGACAGTTTTTAACACCAGAAATAACTACACTTTTTTTTTGGGAGAGAGAGAGAAAGAGAGAGAGAGAGAGACTATCTGCAAGGCCTCCATAGTAGTAAAGAATTTATTAGAGATGTGATTCGGCTGAAACTTTCGGTTCAGCCTTCGTTATCGGCCCACCACGAGAAATTTCATTTTCCTGCGGTTTGGGCCGATTTTATTTTGGCTGCCCCACAAAACGAAAGTCAAAACACACCCCAACCCTTCAAATTTAATTAATTACAAAGGGGGGTTGTAAAAAAAGAAAATAAAACAACCCACACCCACCCCAACCCTTCAAATTTAATTAATTGCAACCCCCCAAAAACTTGCCAAAAATCTTTATTTTGTTTTGGATATATGAAACAAAATAATAAGCAAAATGAAAAATAAAGAAAAATGAACCAAAAAACAAAATCAAATAAACATGTTTTTCAATTTATACTTCTATTAGGGTTTGAAGAGGAAGAGGAGGAAGAGATGGCACTAACTTACTATGAATAACAGCTTAAAGAATGATCAAAAAGAAGAAAGATCTATGCCTGTTTTTGGTGTCTTGCTGGAAATTAGTTTTCTTTGTGATGGTCACTGCTGCCACAGCATGAGAAAGTGCAGAGTTGTTTTTTTCCAAAGTTCCCTGCTGGGATTGTGTAAGGTGCTTCCATGAAGGGGACTGAGTCCTCTTTAATCCTTTGTTCAGTTTGTACAGCCTTGTGGAAGCATGTGGTTACCCATGCCTTTTTAGGGAGTAAGAGGCTTTGTAAAGACTAGCCGAGGAATAGTTTCTCCAGATTTCATGGTGGTCACTGCTGCTAAGGTTGTAGTGTATACAGTTTTGGGGATAGTTCATACTATCATTATTGGAGAGAGATTGATTAAACTCACTGAGTATATGTTTTTCCTCAAGGAGGACAGTAAAATAAAAATAGGGAGGATAGCTTTAAAACAAGTGCGCACACGCCCATATACATAGCTATATAGATATGTGTGTGCATGCTTATACATTTTATATCATGCGGATAAATGTGCACACTATAAAAAAATATGCGTAAATCAACCTAATAACATGTTTTCATATCTAAAAAACATGTGGCTTGTATTTTCAACATAGCCTAATAAGTAGCATTTTAACACTTTTCTGGCCATCTTACTTAGCCGGATAAGTAGCATTCCTGAGACTTATCCAGCTAAGTGGCAATAAAGCTGGAACAGAGGAATCTAAATTTATCCAGATTAGTGGCACAAATCTCTAATATGTGAATATTTGCTCCCCTAATTTTAAGCATTTTCACATGCAGATTTAACTCATGTATTTTCCTTAGCACTTGGCTTTTACGCATATAAATCATTAAATTTTGTAACATGCGTACATGAAGGAAATTACCAGTTTTACCAATTAGTTGACCAGTTTGTCCAGTCTATCTCTAGGTCATCAAGGTACTCCTGATTGTTCAGCCTGAACTCTCCCCAATTTACCCAGACCCCACACCCAGTCTGTATTTTTCTTTAAAGAATTGTATTCTCACTTATGCCAAATAATTAGCAGGTTTACATATGTGTAGGTTACAGCCATAGGCATGTCCCTTTGGTAGGTTATATAATAGCAACTTTTACATGGAAATTTTGGCCCTGCCCCCAAATGCCCCTGGTCTGCCCCCTTTTTTTAAACTTTATATTTCAAAAGTCACCAGAATCGCATCAACCAGACAATATCAAAAGACAAAAAAAAAAGAAATCTAAATCAACATCCCACATGTCAAAACATTTTTTTTTACATTTTTAAACAAAATACTGTACTATTTTCTACTCAAAAAACAAAATTTTATGTAGATGGATAGTGGAGGTGTCACACATATACACATCATTAATGTACCTAACCAGGTTACACAATGGTTAATCTTGTATAATCATAAACCAACCACCAAAATCATTTTTTTGAAAACAGATGCAGTGTTTCAATAAACATGTGATATTCTCAAAAATAAATATTAAAAGTGTCCATACAATGTGTCTGTCTTCGCTATAACTGAGCCGAAAGTAAAAAAATATTAATCACACCAATATTGTTGTGGAGCGCTAGGAGAGTGATCCCACTTCCTGGGAGATGTGTGTCCTTGGGCCACGGCTCAACCCCAGAGGAACTCTGAAGAGGTGCCGCGGGAGGCGTGGCATGCCCGAGCATGGGCTGGACGGGAGCAAGGCTGGAGTGATGACTGGGAGGACAGGCTCTCCTCCGGACCTGCACGCTTCGGAAGATCCAACAACGCAATGTTGGTCTTGTGAACAGTCCTCCGACTGTTCCCAGCCCTTTCGGACCTGCCGCAGGGTACGGCATGAAGCGGCAGGCCGGATGGAGGCCAGGGCAGCGAAGACTGGAACATAGAGGTACTGACGAGACTTCAGGAACGATGTAGACTCAGGCATAGACGTGGACTCAGGATGAGGTACTAGATGCACAGAGGTGGACTTAGGCACAGACGTGTATTCAGGACGAGGTACTGGATGCACAGAGGTGGACTCAGCAACAGGCTGAAGGAAGACATGGGCACTGTCCCTCAGGGCACCCTACTCAGGCCACCTGAGTAGGTCCGCGACCAGCCTGGAAGGCTGGTCGCGGACCACGCTGAGAACAGGAGAGCACAGGGAAGAGGAAGCGGTGGTTTACTGCACTTCTGGCAGTCGAGGCAAGTTGCTGCACTCCAGACAGCCAAAAGCTGGTGCTGCACTCCTGGCAGCCGAAGACGAGTTTGCTGCACACTGGCAGCCTAAGGCAGGTTTAAAGCATCGGGGTCAGGAACAAACATGAAGGATACTGGAACAAGAGACAGACCTCGGGGCTGGAACATGGACATCTGGAACAGCAGGTAACATCAGGACTGGAACACGGATACTGGATCAGGAGACACACCTCAGGGCTGGAACATGGACATCTGGAACAGCAGGTAACATCAGGACTGGAACACGGATACTGGATCGAGACAGACCTTGGGACTGGAACAGCAGGCGGACATCAGGACTGGAACAGAAGGCGGACATCAGGACTGGACGAGGAGCTCCAACAAGTAACAGGAAACACAGGACCTTGCAGAAGTGCTGGAACACGGATGACTCCTGGAGCGAAGGATCCCTGGAGTGACCATCTCCTTGCGAAGGCAAAGTTAGACTGGACGCTGAGCCCTTTTGTAGGGCTGATGAGGACAACGCCCAGGGAGGGGTCAGCAGAGGGCCACACCTGGCTGGCCCTTGAAGAAGAGGAAAGAGGCATGCACCCGTGCCCTAGGAAGCTGGAGAGAAGAGCTGGAAGCTGGTGGCATCCTCAGCCACGTGGAGGGCCCAAGGAAGCCAGCGGAGCAGCCATGGACTGAAGCTGGGTGAAGGCAGGTCGCAGGAGCGGCTCCCAGCCATGAAGACGAAAGCAGGAAGGCTGCAGGAAGCAGAGAGCTGGAGAAGGAGCAGAGAGCTGCAGGCACCGGCAGGGACAGCCTCCCTGCCGGGCGAGGACCCGGACTGCAGCACGGGCACCCGGCAAGGACCCCGGGAGCGGCAGAGCATGCCGAGGAAAGCCAGGAAAGACAGCGGAGGTCCCGACCACGAGGGAGAGCTCGCGGCGGGTTGGCCCTGCTGCACGGAGCAGGAGGCGGCCGGGGAGGAGCCGGAGTCCGCGGCAGGACCGCCGCAACGGCAGCAGCGTCAGCGGCCCGACTGGCCGCACGAGGTAAGGAGCTGCGGGCAGGACCGCAACAAATATACTTATCACAAATAGTATGTTTGTTTGCCGATTCATCTTCTATAATTAAGCAAAACTTTCCAAATGTATTTCCAAATATTGTCGCAACATGACCAAGTTTCATAAAAATCCTTCTTCAGGGGATGTATAAGTGACAAATGAGGAAGGGAATCTTCTCATGTAATAGTCTAATATAAAAATTTTCACGAGTCTGCAGCCAACTCAAAAGCTAAACTTCTCAGTAAATCCTCATGGTAGACAGCAACAAAATGGATGAAATAATGTTCTATTCTAAAGCTTATTTAAATAAATGACTGTGGGGCTTGGAAATAACCAATGGTAACATGTGACGTTAAATAAGAGATAACCAATCACATTCCTCATTTACAGCCTGATTTTAAATGGCCCGTGCACGTAAAAAACAGGGGTTATGCATGCAAGAGCCGTGCCTCAGCACAGGATGGTCCGGGGGGCAGGGAGGGGCGGTCCGGGAACGGGGCAGGGCAGGGCTAGAGCCAGATGGTACAGAAAAGGTAAATTTAAAAAACTGGGGGTACCTAAGATAGGGATAGGGGGTGGGTAGGTGAGGGGAAGGGGAAGTGAGGTTAGAGTAGGGGGTAGGGAAGTTCCTTCCCAGTCTGCTCTTTAATTGGAGAGGACTTGGAGGGAACTGGGGGAGCCCCTATATCATCGCTATGCAAATTAGTTAAATTCTACCCCCCTTGCGCGCGCTCGTCCATGTGCATGCACCAGGTAGCGCATGCACATGGACACACACACGTATTTTTAAAAAATCTACCTCTTAATCCACTGGGATGCATTGCTTCTAACATGAATATCCAAAATTGTTTTTTTGAGTATAAAATAGTGCAGTATTTTTTTTTTTAATTTTTACAATTAATTTTTTTTTTTACATTTAGTGGGGTCTTGATTTGGATTTTTTTATTATATTTGTACTCACTAAGGTGGTAATTTTTTGCATTTTGGTTTGTTACATCAGAAAAAGATTAGCATATATAACTAATAATTCAATAATTATGTTATTACATGTCCAAATATGAAAAATCAATAAACATATAATTATAAAAAAAACCAAAAAAAAAACCTAATAAAACAAATACTAATAGGTAAATTAATTGACAGAAAATTTCCTACCTTGTACCATAGACATTTGCAATTGTATTACAGGCACAAAACAGGATCCCTTCCAGTATAACAAATTGACCATCTGGGTCTCTGAATGTCCCAGTAATAGTAAAAGGTAATGCTCTATGTATCAGGATACATGCTCCTCTACATTTGGAAATATAAGACGCATAGATCACTTGCCCTACCTAATTTCTTACCAGCTTCTCATGTTCCACTCGAGTCATGTGTGTCTCTTGTAATAGTGCCATCTGTAATTTTTGTTTTCCAAAAACTGCAATATTTGGGTTTGCTTAACTGGCCCGGATAGCCCACATACTTTTATTGAGATTAATTTAGCATCCAGCAACGTAATTTACCTAGTTATCATCAGAGGATGAAATATAAAACATCGCGTTAATTTGTATGATGGAATCTGCTGCCCAACTTCTATACGATGTAGACACACAAACTAAGTGATATCTTTCGTCTATCCTTGCTCCATTGTTTTGTTTTTTAAACATTAATGGCCTGATTTTAAAAGGGGCATGCGTGAAAGAAACAGGGGTAATGCATGTGGCTGGGCCTTGCGCGCACTGGGGCAGATTTTAAATACTTGTGTGAGCGCGTACTTTTGTTCGCGCAGCAGGCGCGAACAAAAGTACGCTGGATTTTATAAGATACGCGCGTAGCCGCGCGTATCTTATAAAATCCGGGGTCGGCGCTCGCAAGGGGGTGCACATTTGTGCAACCTGCGCGCGCCGAGCCCAGCGCGCGCTGCCTGTTCCCTCCGAGGCCGCTCCGATTTCGGAGCGGCCTCGGAGGGAACTTTCCTTCGCCCTCCCTCCACCTTCCCCTCCCTTCCCCCTACCTAACCCACCCCCCTGGCCCTATCTAAAACCCCCCCTTACCTTTGTCGGCAAAGTTACGCCTGCTGAAAGCAGGCATAACTTTGCGCGTGTCGGCCGGCTGTTCCGGAGGCCGCGGCCATGCCCCCGGAACGCCCCCGGGCTGAAACCACGCCCACATCGCCGCCCCCGAAATGCCGCGCCCCAACACCGCGTCATCCCGCCACGCCCCCCACCATGCCCCCGACACACCCCTGACAGGAAGCCCCAGGACTTACGCGCGTCCCGGGGCTCTGCGCGTGCTGGCGGCCTATGTAAAATAGGCACGCCGGCGCGCACAGGGGTTTTAAAATCCGCCCCACTGTGCACATTTTAGAACAGATCCGGCCATACACATTAGCTGCTGTCCCAGGGAAGTGCATACTGGCAGCCGGCCAGTGCATGGAACTTACTACTGCTCAAAGGAGCAGGTAAGTAAAAAAAAAAAAAAGGTTAGTTGGGGTAGGTTTAGGGGTCAGGGAGGAGAGGGGAAGAGGTAGGAAGGGGAGGGATAGGGATAAGAAAATTCCTTCCAGTCCACTCTTTAATTGGATCAGACTGGGAGGGAACTTGGGGAGGCCCGATTGCATCGCCACGTGTATTTTTCTAAAATTGCCCCTGCACATGGAGCAGGCCACTCGACCACACATGCACATACGGACATTAAAATCTGGCACGCAAGTGCACACAGGACTGTTATTTTATAACATGCACGCGCCAATGCGTGCATGCTATAAAATAACCACATCCAAGTGCTTGTGCCGGGAACCATGCGCACATGGATGAGCACAAGTATTTTTAAAAATCTACCTTTAACTCACCCAGCCCATCCCATCCCTTCCTATAACTAGTCAGCCACCCAAAAAAAACAGAATAAACCTTAACATCTCCTCCCAGCTCCCCCCAAAACACAGCATACCTCCGCTGGCCACTCAACATTTTGCACCTTTTCCTTCCAACAACTCACACCCTTCTCCCTGTGACGGCAATGTATGCTTGGAAACACATAATACTGTGCTGAACAGAGTGGACTTTCCCTCCAGGTTCCGAACTCATGCCATTTTGTCCAAGTACACAATATTCCCCCCAAGAAGCAAAAATTGCATCATAAAAAAATGTCAACAGAAATTCCCAGACATAAGTCATCATCCACATAATGAAGTGCGCTGCAAAAACAGTCTTCCATTATCTTATAAAAAGAAACATTCTCTTTAGCTTTCTCCAGGAAAATGTCATCTCCAAATAAGGAACTCCAAAGAGCGGTAAATAATGTACAAAATAAAGAGGACCCACCCAATGTGGCACCTACACAAAGTCACAACTTATTTTATAACATAAAAAGACCTCCCTGTCACATCTAAGCTCCCCCGAGAATCCTCACACCTCGGAGGAACAGCTAGCAAATAATTACAAAAATTGATGTGGGCATTCAAGGAAATAAAGAAAAGAAAAATCCCTCTCTATACATAAAAAAATAAAACCCTATGGGGCATTCCATCTTGCTGCGCCAAACAATTCAAGCCTGCCCCCGGGGCCAGCCTGGCCAGTGCATTCTTCAACCGCACACCTGTCCTCGATTCAATTCACCATATTCTCACCACCAGAATGTCTCTTCTTCAGATATTGCACATTTTCCTCCGGCATTTGGAACAACTTTTGGTCTGGATTTCCCGACATCTGGAGACACAGCAGATAAAGCATGACGTAGTCAGAGCCAACTGCTGAAGCTTACATTTCACGGCCGCAAAACTCACACTTCTTTCTGTAGGCCTGCTGCAAAATCAGGAAATAAAAAGATCCGTTACCCTTTGTATGAAAGCTCCAGTATTCATCGTGCTGTTTCCAGGATCTGCTGCTTATCACAAAAACTATATAGATGAATCAGGAATGCTCATGGTCTCCCATTAGGGTGAGGTTGCAGTGCAAATGTTCGGTGGGATCTATCAATCTTGATTCAGCCTCCATTCACCTTCATGCCCAGGAACTCTGGCAGCCATTTTTCTGTGAAAATAAAAGGATAAGCGCCTTCAGTAGACTTCGGTATGCCAACTACTCTGATATTGTTTCATTGACTCCTGTTTTCCAATTCTTCATTCTTTTCTTCTAGCAATTTTGTTTTCCGTTCCAGTGAGTCTATTTTTGTACCATATGTAGTTATCGCCATCTCTGAATCTGTCATTCGAAGATCCACTGATGCCAGTTTTTTCATCTTGCTCCATTACCAAGGCCACTAACCTCTCTGCTTTTTCAACTGTCAATTCAAGTTTGGCATTATTATTTTTGTTATCTTATCATAGAAATCACTGAAGTGTTTTTTCATAATTTCCACTGACAGACATAACTTACCAGAGTCAGTCCCATACCCCTCGTCCAAGGAGGAATCCTCAGTTAGGCCGACAGCACCTTTTTCTTGCAGTGATGTTTTACTTAACTTCTTGTTTTTCTCAGCTTTTTCAGCCCACATTCTTGTGATGGAAGGTTTCAGGGTATATTTAGCTGACATTGTATCCAAGTGTGGTTGTAAATAAAGTTAGGAAGCACAACAAATGTTAAGGCCAGGCGGGAGCCCGTCTATTTAGCTGCAATCAGGCTAAGAACATCATTTGACGTGACTCCTGTCCACCCCTTTTTATATGAGCAAATTTATTCATGCACCATTACTTGCACTTGCACGTTTGAGGTTTATAAAACAGAATTTATGCAAATATGTACTATTAGCATGCACATCTGCTAATTTGAAAATTCACCTTTACGTGTATCGTGATGTCAGGTATTGTGTAATTGAATGCATTTTCAGTCTCCTATGCTGGTTGTGGGCAATTTTCTTTATGGGTTAGTGCTCCCTCAAATGGATAAATGTAAACATTAATCTGCATTTATTATTATTATTATGGTATCCTATGACTATGTACTTGTGATATGATTAAGGAGTACTAAAAGAAAAAAAAACCCAACATATAAGACCAGTATCCTGGTCCAAATTCATTTTTTTGTGGCCACTACAGGATGAAACAGGGATTAGAACCCACACAAATATCTTCCCAATGGTATTTTAGGATTTTTATAGAAAGTGTTTTGCATATCCTGCACCTCCCTAGCTTTTGGGCCATACTCATTTTGGGATGGGTCTCAGGGGTAAACATTTCTAATGAGCAGTAGTCAGATGGAAGAAAATATTCAGAGGAAAATGTGATCCACTAAGCCTAGAGGGTTGCTGGCTTGGGGGAAAGGGAAAGAGATATTCAGAAGATTAGGAGAGATTAAGAGAATAAGAAGATCATCCCAAGAACTCACATTTAAGAGAAGCTTTTTGAATAGGTCACCAATGCCTAATCATTTGAAGAGTTTTCTGAGGATTTCGAAAACTGATTTTTGATATTTTGGATCAGTTCTTGACTGAGAGAGAGGACCCTTGGAAGGAAGGGCAGGATCCCTGTTTTTTGTTTTTGAGAGTTTTGAAAAATGGAGATTAATTCTATTTTTGAAGCTGGGGAAAGTTTTACCATCACCCCTGGTGTATGTTGAAACTGTAAGAGAGCCTGCCTACTCTTATTGGGGAAAGCATTTTGAACCAGGACTCAGTTGAGAGAAGGAGGGTCACCAAAAGAGGCACTAAGGGCAGAGAAATGCATTTTACCTTCATTAGTATTTTCTTCATTTTCTTCATGATTTTTGGAATCATTGCCTGGATATTAATTTTCAAGGTTAAGTAAACCTTTTGAATATTTGAACACCAAGCTTGGACTCTTTTTCCTTCAAGTGAGGGATGTCTGATCACCAGACATCCTCACTGTGAGCACTGAACAAACAGTGAGAGTGACTGCATCCTGGTTACCCCACTACACCACCTAAGACCCCCAGAGGCTCAGGCCTTCTTCCCAACAGATAACTCCAGCCCCCAGGGCAAAGGTTTGGCGTTTGAGAGTGTAAGAGGTCCAGGAGAGTAAAAAAAGTCCTAGGACTTTGCTGTAGCCCCTGCATTAGGGACTCTCTGCCAGAGGGGGGGTTCTTCTACCGCTGTGGATGGCTGCCTTGCACCACTTAAGGTTCTTCATGTCACCCTTTGTTCTGATTTGATCCTCTTTTGTTGCCTTGATGCTTTGTTCACCCTTCATGGTATCTTGAGCTGTTCATGCCACTCTTGCTGCTGCACATCCCTACAATCTAAAAGTCCTCTTCCCTGCACTATTGCCTCCTCCATGCATTGAGACTACAGTGCTCTGACTGTATCTGGTAGGGATGTGCAGGCAAAAAGTTTTCATTGCGTACGCGATAGGTATTCGTGGGGGTCAATTCCGTTACATGCGGAAGTATGGAGAATTCAATAAGTTGTCGATCTGTAAATATGTTACTACTAAATTAACTACAACCCTCCCCCCTCCTGACCCCCCCAAGACTCACCAAAACTCCCTGGTGGTCCAGCGGTGAGGTCCGGGAACTCACTCACACCCTCGGTGCTAGTTTCATCACGGTGCCAATAGCCTTTGTCACAGGGGCTACCGGTGCCATTGGTCAGCCCCTGTCACATGGCCATCGGCGCCATCTTGTGCTCCTACCATGTGACAGGGGCTGACCAATGGCACCGGTAGCCCCTGTGACATAGTATGGGCAAAGGCTATCGGCGCCATTTTGAGTCCTGACGTCGGACGGCAGGTCGCTCCGAGACCCCGTTGGACCCACAGGGACTATTGGCCAGCTTGGGGGGGGGGCCTCCTGACCCCCACAAGACTTGCCAAAAGTCCAGCGGGGGTCCGGGAGCGACCTCCTTGCACGCTGGCCGTCTGATCCCAATACTCAAAATGGCGCCGATCGCCTTTGCCCTCACTATGATGGCAATCGGCGCCATTTTGAGTATTGGCGGGACGGCGATTTTGAGTCTCAAAATGGCGATGATTGGTGCCATTTTGAGACTCATTTTGAGTATTGGGATTGGACGGCCAGCGTGCAAGGAGGTTGCTCCCGGACCCCCGCTGGACTTTTGGCAAGTCTTGTGGGGGTCAGGAGGCCCCCCCAAGCTGGCCAAAAGTCCCTGTGGGTCCAACGGGGTCTCGGAGCGACCTGCTGTCCGACGCCAGGACTCAAAATGGCGCCGATAGCCTTTGCCCATACTATGTCACAGGGGCTACCGGTGCCATTGGTCAGCCCCTGTCATATGGTAGGAGCACAAGATGGCGCCGATTGTCATGTGACAGGGGCTGATCAATGGCACCGGTAGCCCCTGTGACAAAGGCTATCGGCGCCGTGATGAAACTAGCACCGAGGGTGTGAGTGAGTTCCCGGACCCCACTGCTGGACCACCAGGGAGTTTTGGTAAGTCTTGGGGGGGGGGGGGTCAGGAGGATGGGGGGGTTAAATTTGTATTTAGGCCGAATTAAACAGAAATCTGTTTAATACGTGGGGAGTCGCGATGCGTTTCGCCTCCCCACGTATTTAACAGATAGCAAAAAATAAGTTGCGGATTACAAATACGTGGAAAACGGATGCACACCTCTAGTATCTGGGGACCTGTTTGTGGAATGGGAAACATATCTGAGAATGCTACCCTGATAGTTTTAGATTTTAACTTTCTACTTATAAATCTAAATCTGGCTTCTAGAAACTCCCTCCTCCACTTTCCTATGCCATTGATGCCCACATGTACCATGGCATCTGGTTTCTCTCCAACACTGTCCAAAATCCTTTGCATGATCTACAACAGCTGAGAAAGCTGGTAAGGCTTGCAATCATGGCCCTGCTTTACATGCTTCCAGAAAGACCATCTGTGGAAGACACATGAACTCAGGAATACTGTATCTTCTAGCCCAGAAGAACAGATTGCCCATGAAGTTTTAAGAGTGCCATAAATGTGCCTGTCCAGGGCACATAAACACATTGAAATTGTGTTCTGAATATCTGAAATAAAACAAGGGAACAAAGTTGTGCTATTGTAATTGTTCTAAATGTTTTACTTGGTTTTCCAATAACATGCAAGAATTAGATTGACTATTCTAATCAGTTTTATACGCTTAAGTCCACTTTGAAAATTACTGGGTACTTGTGAAAGCCAGCACAACATACATGCACATATTTACATGTTCTTGTTAGCAGGTGTAAATATTTTTATATAGATTAACACATAATACTTTTGATATCTGAAGCACCAATGCTATCCCCATCCCAAATCTGCCTCCAGAGTGCAATCTTTGCTGTGCATGTAAACGCACTCTCAGAATTGCTTCCAGGTGTACATCTTCTTTCCCCCAGTCAATTTTCCAAAGGCCATTACCATGCATAAAACTAAGCTTTACCTGGTCAATTTTAAAAGCCCTATGTGCGCTGGGAGATAAGCTGGGAGATAAGCACGTGAATTGGTCCGGCGCATGCTGCACGGAATTTAAAAACCATGTGAGAAAGCGCATATCTCCCAGTATGCACATAAAACATTTTTTCACAAAAAGGGGCAGAGCGTAGGCCTGATTTGGATGGAGCCTGGGTGGCCAGAAAGTAAGTGCCCCATGAAGTCTGTGCATAAGTATTTACGTGCACAAGCACGCGCCAGGGTCCCCTAGCATATAACTTTACTTCTGCAATGGACAGCGTGCAAGTCATGTAACAAACAAAACTAGGATAGTCAGCAGGATTTTAAGTGTTGGGGCTAATAGGGTAAAAGGAAGGCCAGTTAACTAGGGAGTTTAGGAAGTCCTTTACTGGGGCAAACTGGAAATGAACTGGGGAAACAGGTAATTGCATTGGCACATGTATCTAAAATTCCCCCCACTTATACACGGCCGGCGCAAAATGGCGCCGGCCGTACGGCAACACGATTCGACTGCAGGAGGTCGTTCCGGACCCCCGCTGGACTTTTGGCAAGTCTTGTGGGGGTCAGGAGGCCCCCCTAAGCTGGCCAAAAGTCCCTGGGGGTCTGGAACGACATCCTGCAGTCGAATCGTTTTTCCGTACGGAAAAACGATTCGCGGTAGGAGATCGCTCCCGGACCCCCGCTGGACTTTTGGCAAGCCTTGTGGGGGTCAGGAGGCCCCCCCAAGCTGGCCAAAAGTCCCTGGGGGTCCAGTGGGGGTCCGGGAGCGATCTCCTACGCTCCTGACGTCGGGGGACAAAAAAAAAAAATGGCGCCGGCGCTACCTTTGACCTGTCATATGACAGGTCAAAGGTAGCGCCGGTGCCATTTCTACAACGCACGGAGGTCCGAGAGTAAAAGATCACACCGGGACCCTTCCTCTGGACCCCAGGTAATTTAAGGCATTTTGGGGGGGTTCGGGAGGGTGGGGGATTTATTTTAAAGGGTCGGGGTGGGTTTTAGGGTTGTTTTAGTGTGCCGGTTTTCCCGCCCTCCCCCTTCCCCTCCCCCCCCCACTGGACCCCAGGTAATTTAAGGCATTTTGGGGGTTTTCGGGAGGGTCGGGGATTTATTTTAAAGGGTCGGGGTGGGTTTTAGGGATGTTTTAATGTGCCGGTTTTCGATTTACACGATTTACACGATTTACACGATATTTAAAAAACCCAAACTGCGACGATCCGATTCCCTCCCCCTCCCAGCCGAAATCGATCGTTAAGACGATCGATCACACGATTCACATCTCTATTACATTATGCTTTTGATTCTTAAGCAAGTGGACATATTTAACTTTGCATTTAATTCTAGGCATTCAAAAAACAGAATCCCAGACTACTGAAATGACCTATCGAGGTAGTCTATATTTCTTTTCCAATGGTTTTTCTTCTTTTCCTTTTCCATTGATTGGTCACTTGGATTTTTTTCTCAAGATGTTTTTGATGTTGTGTTAATTTGAAACCTATATAAATAAAAAATAATTACTAAAAACAATATCCCAGACAGTTTAAATATTTCTTCCTATGGATTACATGTAACTTGAAGGAAACTACATTAGTTTAGTTTAGTTAATTTTCTTTTCTTAATATAACACCTTTCCACGAATAATAACAACGGTTTACAATCATAAAAGGCAAATTCAATATAAACAACAAGCTACTAAACATTAAAATTAGTTTCATAAAACACACTCCCTCAGACTATCAGGAGAATAATCATTACATTTTATAGATTTAAGCTATGTCTATCTTATTTTTTTTCCTGTATTCTCTCAATTTAAATGCTTAGTCTTCATGCACATACCTGTAATTAGAAAGTGACTTAGCAGAAACACACTAACAACTACTAGCTGCTAGGATTATTGATGAAATATGTCAACATAATAACAGTATTAAAGAAGGAAGACTGATATGTAATTACTCCACTGTACCTCATAAAAACTGTTATATTATGAACAAGCTTAATATTTCAAGTCCATCATTACTAGAATAAAAAGAATAGTGCTCTTAAATATGCACCACAGAATAAAATATGTTTATGATACTGTTTTGTAAAAAAGGCTATAACACTGGTATGGTTCATTACAAGTATGATATTCAGCTCCGCCATATATTCTGAAATGCAGAAGGAAAACTGTTTTTTAACATTTCAGCTTTCTACTTTCAGATATACAAGTCCATTAGCATTTATTAAGTCAGTATTCAGATTTCCTAGAGTTTACGTCCTAAATCCATGAGTATCTTTAATGCCCTATACAGAATCCGATATCCAATATGCTTTGCATTGCACAGAGCAAAGCTATTTCATTTAATGCCCTTATAGAAATATTTGTTTTCATAGATTATTGAACATCGATAGCGCTTATAGTGATTGGTGCCAGAATAGGCTCCACAGTCAGAGAAATGACAGGTAGCAACTGAGAGCAGCTGAGGAATGTTGCTGAAGGAAACATGATTTTCATTCACCTACATCGTTCAAAATAGTCACTCAGGCCTAGATTGAGGGATAGGCAGAAGGGTTACCGCTATTCCTCTGCCGCCGAGCGGCAGTGATGCGCCAATCCAGCAGCAGGAACACAACTTTAAAAAAAAAGGAAATTCAGCAAGGGGCCTTTACCCGCCCATCGCATGCTCAAGACTCTGTGTGGCAGCATCGTCCTTCACAGGGGGTTTCCTTAGTAATAGGAAGCCTAAGTGAGAGGAGGGGGCAGGACAACTCAGCGGTGGTTGGATGCCCCGTACTGAATTTCCTTTTCCAAGTCATTGTTTCCACTGTAATGGAGCACCAACTGTAGCGCAGAGGTAAGGGGGAGAGCCAGAGAGGGGTAATCTTGGGGTTTCTTTGCCCCCTCACCTTCACAACTCACCATTACTTCTGATGACTTCGCGGGGAGGGAAAAACTCCCATTCTCATCCCATTCCTTTCCCTCCTTCTGCTTATAGGTGCCGCGGTATAATTCTGGCCCTGTATTCACTCTCAAACTTTTTCTCAATCGACTTTGCTTTTTTTTTTTTTTTTTCTTTTAGTAATTCAAGTCTGCACCATTTCTCAACTGTAAAAATTATTTATACCCTGTGGTATAAATAATGAATGTAATGTGGGCAGTGAGATACTGCTTACACATACAATATACAGTATTTATCGATGGGTAGTGTCTTCCTGCGCAGGTATTTGCATTGGGAATACATCATTCCTTGTCAGTTTTTCATTTACCATGTTACAGATGGCTATCAATCATAGATGAGAGACAAACGGTTGTCAGTAATTTGGTCATGCAGAAAAAAAAATGTGAGTCGCATCACTATTTCACATTTGTGTGGCACACTTTTGTATTTAAATTGTATTAAGAATAGCACAGTGCTTTCCTCATGGGATATCTATGAAATGCACTAAATTTTCACCATTAGCACAGAATAAGAGCTAATGTTAACACTCATTAATGGTGTGAGCTTAGCCTAGGATTGACTTTATTTATTCATGTACCTGTGTTTTCAATTGCATTGCTTAGCATGTCTTGATGCTCTTAGCACTTAGCACACACTAATTGTGTCACCACTTTCTGATGCTGTTAATGTGACTAAGTTGGAGACCCCTGTAGCATGTGTGAATGAATATCTTTAACAGGTGCTATAGCTTTGGAATATGATCCTTGCAATCTTTCCATTGCACTTTCTAAAACCTATATAAATGCAGCTTTCTGCCTGATTCTTTGTCAGAGCTGTGAGGAGAGTAGAGGTGCAAAACGTAGGAGAGGAGAAACAAAGACATTTTGGTTGATGGCCTGCTGGGTTTTTTGTGTTCCTTTCAGTCTGCCTTCCCTTTTGTTTTTTTATAGATATTTGTGATGGAAAGAAGTGGAGACGTGTTTGTTAGCGTGTTGTTCTGCAAGGTCCATATTCAATAGGCCACCGAACAGGCAAGTGACCTGACTAAAGTTAGCCAGATAACCTGTCCCGGATATTCAGCAGAATAAACGCACTGCTGAATATACTTGTCCAAAGTTATTTGGCTATGTGTAGCCAGATAACTTAAAAACCTAATCGGCTATGCTTTAATATAGTTGGTTAGGTTTTTAAGTTATCCAGCCATGTGTGGCACTGTAAAGGAAAAAACAACAGTGCCTTGATGGCTTGCCAACTAATTCCTATCTACTTGGCCATATGTCTTACCTGACTCTGCCAGTCGAACAATCCCCACTCCCCAAACGTCCACCAAAGATTTGAAAAAAAACCCAAAACATTCATGGTCACAGACTAGCCCCTCACCCCCTCCTTCCCTATTTTTTTCTAGTCTCCTTCCCACCTCTCCCCACTGTCCACCCACCCACAACTTGAAGAAAATGATCTCTGCTGGGAGTGAGTTATCTCCTACTTGCTCCCTGTGCTTCCAGCGCTATTCTGATAAATCTTGCCATATAGTCAGATAATTTATGAGTTTTCCAGCTAAATAGCTTTGAATATGAGCCTCCAAAAGTTTTCTCTTCTTCTGTTTATCAAAGAAAGTTGATTTTTGTGACATTGAATATGAGTAATACTTGCAGATATTGATAAATGTTCTCAATTATTGTTTACATGAAATATTGAATGTGAATAATATCTGCAGATATTGATCAGTGTTTGTTTACATGAAATTCATGTTATGTTTTTTTTATGTGGTAAATTCTACAATTATTTTGTGTATGTTTTTACTGTGAATTGCCTTGACCTTTTGTGAAAGGCGATCAACATAGTGAGAGAATATGAAGTGGCAGGCTGTGAGTGGCATACTAGATGTATATGGTGGCTGTAGGGAAAGAGGGAAGATGGAGAGAAGTTGGGGAGGGAAGAGGAGGGCAGGAGTATAAGTGGAGTGAGCAGTGTCAGCAGTCAGTAGCAGGAAAGGTGCAGGAAGCATGAAAATATCAGTGGGAAGAGGGTGTAGAGCAGGGGTGGCCAACTCCAGTGCTTGAGAGCCACAAACAGGCCATGTTTTTAAGATATCCACAATGAATATGCATGAGATAGATTTGCATACAATAGAGGCAGTGCATGCAAATCTCTCTCTTGAATATTCATTGTCAATATCCTGAAAACCTGGCCTGTCTGCAGCTTGTGAGGACCAGAGTTGGCCATCCCTGGTGTAGAGGATAGTAGTGAGACCATGGAAAGGGGTGGGAGGGAGAACATGTAGACAAGCAGTGAAGGAACAGCAGGGGGATGAGATTGGAGTGGGGTAAGGGAAGGAGCAGAAGACAACATGCAATAAGCAATAAGCAACATGCTGCATACAATACAGGCAGCTTGCCGTGCAGTGGATGGCTCCCTGTGCCTTCACCCAATGTACTTCAGGGCAGAGGAGAATGAGTTGCTTCCTGTGCTAGTCTTCTCTACGAGAGACAATTCCACAAAACATCCAGGGCATCCAAGAATGGAAAAGATTAGCCAGGTCCTTCAGTGGTCTGGGTGCTACAAAAACTGTAGAACAGTGCAGCCACACTTATTAGGACTTGAAGGTGCACCTGAAGAAACAGCATGAGAAACATGATGGCACAGGGCTGTCCCTCCTCCAATTGCCAGGGAATGAGTGCTGGAAATCATGGCCTCAAGGTCTTTCAGACACTAACTAAAAACTTGGCTACCGCAATAGAAACAGAGGGTAAACACTGGGGAGTAGTGAAGAAGGGTGTTTGCTGGAGAGAAAAAGAGGGTGTCTAGTGTCTTGGAAACTATGGATGTTGGGGTGGAGGGCTCTTAAGAGTCGATTTTGTTTCATAGGGGAAAAAAACCATCGATGAGGAGGGCATCAAAAAATGTTTAAATGTTCCCGTTTCACAAGAGTGGGAGCAGAGAGGAGGATGGTAACTATAGGCTGTTAGCCTCACCTCGGTGGTGGGAAAAGTGATGGAGACGCTGCTGAAAGAGAGAATAGTGAACTATCTACAGTCGGGAGAATTGCTAGACGAGAGGAAGCATGGATTCACGAGGGGAAGATCCTGTCAGACAAATCTGATTGACTTTTTTGACTGGGTGACTAGGGAGTTGGATCAAAGAAGAGCGCTCAACGTCATCTACTTGGATTTCAGCAAGGCTTTTGATACGGTCCCGGACAGGAGGCTGGTGAATAAAATGAGAAGCTTAGGAGTGAGTGCCAAGGTGGTGGCCTGGATTGCAAACTGGTTGATGGACAGAAGACAATGTGTGATGATAAATGGAACTTACTCTGAAGAGAGAGCAGTGTTAAGCGGAGTGCCGCAAGGATCGGTGTTGGGACCGGTCTTGTTCAATATCTATGTGAGCGACATAGCGGATGGGATAGAAGGTAAGGTTTGTCTGTTTGCGGTTGACACTAAGACCTGCAACAGAGTGGACACGCTGGAAGGAGTGGAGAGAATGAGACAGGATTTAAAGAAGCTGGAAGAGTGGTTGAAGATATGGCAGCTGAGATTAAATGCCAAGAAGTGCAGAGTCATGCATATGGGGTGTGGAAATCCAGAAGAACTGTATTTGATGGGGGGTGAAGGGCTGATGTGCACGGAGCAGGAGAGAGACCTTGGGGTGATGGTGTCTAATGATCTGAAGTCAGCGAAACAATGTGATAAGGTGATAGCTAAAGCCAGGGGAATGCTGGGCTGCATAGAGAAAGGAATATCGAGTAAGAAAAGGGAAGTGATGATCCCCTTGTACAGGTCCTTGGTGAGGCCTCACCTGGAGTACTGTGCCCAGTTCCGGAGACCGTATCTCTGATGGAGGTGGTCCAGAGAAGGGCGACCAAAAAGCTGGATGTTCTTCATAGAATGTCTTATGAGGAGAGATTGAAGAATCTAAATATGTACACCCTGGAGGAAAGGAGGAGCAGAGGTGATATGATACAGACTTTCAGATACTTGAAAGGTTTTAATGATCCAAAGATAACGACAAACCTTTTCCATTGGAAAAAAAAATCAGCAGAACCAGTGGTCACGATTTAAAACTCCAGGGAGGAAGACTCAGAACCAATGTCAGGAAGTATTTCTTCACGGAGAGGGTGGTGGATGCCTGGAATGCCCTTCCAGAGGAAGTGGTGAAGACCAAAACTATAAAGAACTTCAAAGGGGCGTGGGATAAACACTGTGGATCCATAAAGTCTAGAGGATGTGAATGAAGAGTGGGTGGCTCACGGGAATGACGGCTACTACCTGGTGATAATACCCTTATTCAATAAACATACACACGGTTAATGTGATTCCAACATTGCTCTAAGCTTCAGCGGCAATGAGGAAATGTGGAAAAAAGGATTTGCATTCACAAAAAAGTGGGGAGTAGCTTGCTTGTTACGGAGGTTACTACCCCAACCAAATATGCCTGATACTTCACTTTCAATGCATATACAGCATAGCTCTCTGCTTCAATGGCAAGAGAGAAAGACTGAGACTGCACTTTCAATGCATATCCAGCATAGCCCTCTGCTTCAACGGCAGGGGAGAAAGTTTGACACTTCACGCATATCCAGCATAGCTCTCTGCTTCAACGGCAGAGGAGCAAGACTGATACTTCACTTTCAATGCATAGCCAGCATGGCTCTCTGCTTCAATGGCAAGGGGGAATAAAGAAACGTGGATCTATATTCAGGCAACAACCAACAAGGACTGAATTACATAGTCTGGATAAACAGATAAGCATGGGTGTAGCTTGCTTATTGCGGTGGTTAATACCCCTAACTAATTAAGCTATTTCACTTAGATGCAGTTCCAACACTGCTCTCTACATTAATGGCAGGGGGGTGGAAGGGAAATATAATAAAAAAGGTTACTAAGAGCCAAGAGAAACAGATAAGTATGTGAGAGAAAAAAAAAGTGCAAAAGCTTGCGAGAAAAAAAAAAGTGCAAAAGCTTGCTGGGCAGACTGGATGGGCCGTTTGGTCTTCTGCCATCATTTCTATGTTTCTATGTTTCTATATGTTAAGACACATCAAATAACATTCATCAGTTAAATCTAATAAGAATAAAAAAAATTCCCCATTCTCCATACCTGATTTCTTTTGATTTTCAGTCACCCTAAATTGTTATGGATTGAGGGAGGAGGGCGCACAAACTTTATCCTCTCTCTCAAACATACTCACATGTTCATTCTGTTTCACACATACACTGTCACATACACACACACACATAATCTTATACATATCCACAACCTCTCTCTCTCACAGACACTGACACACTCTCAGGCTCTAAGAACCTCTCTCTCTCCCTACACCCCCCAACACAAGCTCTTACTCCCCCAGATTCTCTCATATGTACACATACTCTCACTCTCACTGGATGCCTCACAGACAAACATACACACCACGGTAAGTTTCCATTCATTCTCACATTGCTCACCCCCACCCCCACCCCTAAGGCATGCATGCATTCAATCTCTCACACACACAGACACACAGAACCCAGGAAGGCACCAATTCATTTTCATATACACACATACACACACAAGCAGGCATCCATTCTCACACAGACATACACACACACAGGCACAGGCTCTCACACTCACATGCTGTCTCATTCTCACACAAACACATGCTCTCTCACTCTCACATGCTGTCTCACACATACAGGCTCTCATTCTCACATGCTGTATCACCAAACATACAGTCTCACTCCCACACACAGTCTCTCAACTCACTCAACCTCTCAGCTCACTCTCATACACATACACAGTACAGGGTTTCAGTCTTTTTCCCACCTCTGGGCCTACTCTTCTCAGGCCGCCATGAGGTGGGATCCGCGGCGGCCGTGCCACAAATGCAGGACGCAGCTCCTTTTCTGTACGAGGCAGATACTCCTCCTTCTTCCTGCCCTTGCGGCTCGGCAATGTTTTTCTTCCTGGGCCGCATGGGCAGGAAGGTGACTTCTTCTTTGGACCATGATTGCACCACAGCCCCACCAATCTTCCTGCTGTGCATTGACACCCCCCCCCCCCCCAGTATGTCACTGAAGCAGTATGAGGCAGACACCACTGCGGTGTTCTGAGAGGGGCATTTTTTGCTGCCTCAAAAATTCTGCCGCCCGAAGCGGCCACCTCCCCCTTTCTCATTATGGAACCGCCCCTGACATCAGGAGTAAAACAAAAAAGTGCTCAGATTGTAAAACGTGCATCCAGTGCAGGCTGAACACACATTTTAAACCTGGGTGTTGTTCCTTTAAGAGCAGAGAGGGAATGGGTGGGAGAAAACTTCAGTGATCTGATGTCTGGCCTGCCTGATGTTTGGCCAGGAGGGGAAGAAGAGAGAACTACTGAACTGAAAAAAAAAAAGAGGTCCCTGAGAAGAGAAGAAAATTAAAATAAATGTAAGGGTGCCAGGGAGAAGAGGTATGGCACTGTGGGGGCTGTTGCTGGGAAAGCCGTTGTAAGATTTAGATGGAGGGAAATAAAGAAAACAAAAATGCCTAAAACACAGCAATGGGAAGTGCTGTGTACTCAGGATGCCTCTCCCACTCCATCTTGCCACTTCTGACACAAGCGCTGGAAACCTTACTCCACCCCTGACCTGGAACAAACTTTCTATTGTTAAGAAAATGCAAGTTAAGCTGACACACTTCTATGCATCGGGGCAGGGGGTGGAGGGGTGGGGGTAGTGTTTATGCCCTCCTTTGCATGGGATTTCCAAGCAGAACACACAGTTTTACATGCAAGTTTTGTATAAGTGAAACTCCTTGCTACATGGGCAATAAGCTTTACCCACACAAAATGCGCACACAACCTATTGCATCAGCCTGCTGATATATATAGTTCATGAGGAAGCGAGCAGGGAGAGAAAAAATAGGCAACAAGAAACTGCAGAGTGAATGCATTTGTAGATATGTAAGAGAAGCATGAACTGTGTGTGGAAGCATATGGGAAGCCAATGTAGCAATTTCAGAAGAGGAGTTACATGGTCAAAGCAAAATTGAAATAAGATAGGTTGTGCAGCCAAATTTTGAATAGATTGTAGTGGAGAAAGATGGCTCAGTGGGAGGCCTGCAAAGAACAAGTAGTTTAAGTGAGAAGTGATAAGAGAGTGGGTGGACATTCTGATAACATACTCAGAAGAGAAGAAAAATATTTAGTTATGTTACAGAAGAAGAAACAGCATGACTTAGTAGTGCTTAGAGAAGGAGAGAAAGGCATCAAAGATTTCCTTCAGGTTAGATTCCAAGGGAGCAAGGAGGACGAGAGCACAGAGACAGAAAATGAGGGAAGAGGAGAAGTAGGTTTGGTGGAAAATACAAAAAGTTAGCCATCTTGGCCATGTGAAGATTAAGGTGGAGGCAGAACAGGCAGGCAGTCAGAAAATCAAACTGAGGGAGTTGCTGTTGAAAGCAGATCAGAACTTGTTGCTGGATAAAAACTGAGGTCAGTCTAACTTGCAATACTAGTGCTTGCTAAAGGGAGTTTGATTGACTGTGCTTTGAAGATTATTTCTTTCTGTTTAGGAGTTTGATTGATTGACATTTGAAGTATATTTCTTTCTGGTTGGGAGCTTGGTTGATTACACCTTGAAATATATTTTTATTGTTTGAGATCTGAAATACACTTCTTTCTGTTTGGGAGTGTGATGATTCTGTGTCCTTCTTTCTTTGTTGTTGAATAAGAGTTTGTTTGAAGAAAAGTGTGAATTATCAAAGTACTTGTCTGAAGGAACATTTGGAATAACAGATAAATAAGAAGACACGGACAGAATAAACTTCAGTCTTGAGGGAGCTGCTGTTGAAGTAAGAACTGCTGAGAGCAGAACATAACTGTCTAACTTGTGAAACTATTGCTTGCTGAGGGGAGTATGATTTATTGTGCGCTAAAGTATATTTTTTTCTGTTTTTAAGTTAGATTGTGCATTGCAGAATATTTATTTCTGTTTGGGAAATTGACTGATTGTGCTTTGAAGTAGATTTCTTTCTGTTTGGAGTTTGGAATGGTTCCTGTCTATGAAATCGTGTACATGCTGAAGAGACATGTTTGTCCAAATAAGTTATGCTATGGTTGCTATATTCTACCCCAATGAAGGCATGCTATGCTGAAACACTAGCATTGGGATTAGAGACAGATGGAGTCTGCACTGAGATCTTGAATGTGATGTACTCTTGATGACATCCACCCTCTTTTGGAGTATAAAATATCCTGTTTTCGATTCACTATAACTTAATTGAACTATGGTTATTTGAAATTAAAAATGTCTTTACTGCACTTTCTGGATGGTCCTCTATCTTCAATGGAATACATGGTTATTTTAAACAGGACTGTTGATCTTGTTGTTTTCCAATGCGTAAATTAACTGCTTGAGAGATCTACATATTCTAGATGATTAATAGAGTTATCAAGATATGATTCGAATGTGTGTTAAAGAGTTTTATATGATCTTATTTAAAATTGTAGTTATGGCCTTTAATCCATGTTTTTAAATCTTATTGGTGATAGGTATGGTGATTTATGTGATATTAGGTGTATGAATAAGATGTGTAGATATCTGTGGCTAGTCCAGGTCTCAAGTGCCAAGCAGCTCCCAAAAAGAAAATCTTTATCTTGCTACTCACTTCTTGGAATAGCAATGGCTTTCCCTAGCTTCCCTGGTAAATTATGATTTATGGACTTTCTCTCCAAAAACTTGTTCAAACCTCTTTTAAACCATGGGATGCTAGTTGCCTTGACTATATCCTCTGGCAATAGATTTCATAGCTTGATTCTGTACTGAGTGAAAAAGTACTTTCTGCTATTTATTTTATTGATTTAAAAGTACTTATTTCCCACAGCCCTCCAAAATGTCAATGCAGGGCACATAAAGTACATGCATAATAAAATGAAGATTTACAAAATGGAATTATATAAAGGTCAATTTCAGTACATCAGCACAACCAGAGAGATGCTAGAGTAGTACTGATGTACGCAAAGTGGAAACAACTGGAAGATAATGAGGTAGAAGGCAGAGGTTCAAATGTAAGATGAAAAGGCTGCTTTAAATAGGTGAGTTTTTAATGATTTTTAAAATTCTTTTTGGTCTTTCAGGGAATGCATAGATAATGGAAGGGAATTCCAAAATATGGGTCTTGCAATTGAAATAGTTCTTTCATGAGTTACTGTCAATTAGGCAAGTCGGAGAGAAGGAACCACTAATAGAAATTGTAAGAAGGATCAAAGAGACTTTAGAGGAGTGTATAATCTGAGAGTGGAGCTGATCCAGGGAGATACAACATTTAGGGATGTGCAGCAGGGAGCCAAATCCGTTGCATCCTTTCTCGGGGGACCCCGATCCGTTCATTAGTTACGTATGTATTCGTTTTCCCCCAAAAAAACCATCCCAACCCTTTAAATTTAATTAACTACAACTCCCACCCTCTTGACCCCCCCCCCCCAAGACTTACCAAAAGTCCCTGGTGGTGGTCCAGCGGGGGTCTTGGCGCGATCTCCTGCACTCGGGCTGTCGGCTGCCAGTATTCAAAATGGCACCGATAGCCTTTGCCCTCACTATGTCACAGGGGCTACCGGTGCCATTGGTCGGCTCCTGTCACATGGTAGGAGCAATGGATGGCCGGCGCCATCTTGTGATCCTACCATGTGACAGGGGATGTGTGTGTGTTGGAGGGTAAATATAAAAATGATGGCAGCTTTTAGGGGAATTGTTTTTAAAGCCTTTTAAAAAAAAAATCAATAACAACAAAAATAATTTTGGAATTGTTATTTTTTACTTTGTTTTCAGAATAAAGTGAAATGTAAGTTTTTCATTGCATTTTTATTTCATTTGAAAATGAATGCACATCCCTACAAGATTATAAGTGAACTATAGTTGCTTCAGGTGACTTCTAAAAGCTCATCAGGGCTGTGCATATTCATTCATTTAAAATGAATAAAGAACCTAAATCAAAAAATTCATTTTTACTTCTCTTCATTTTAAATTAGATGAATCCCTTATGGTATCAATCCCTCCCCCCCCCCCCCCCCCCCACCCAAATTTAGGGTTATTCATTTCAGCAAATATCTCACTCCAGTAAAATAAAATTTGTGTGGAACCACCACTCAGGCCTCCAATGAAATGAAATAAAAAACAATTTGTGGAATGCACAGCACACCCCTAAAGCACATTTGTGTAAGAAAGCCTTATTCTTTAGTATTTGGTAGAAGGTTACTGCTTGTAGGACCTTATTTTCCAAGGCTATCGCACACCTGCGCCACCTACATCAGGGCAGAGTCGGCCCCGGAAGAGGAGGAGGCGGGGTGTCACCGGGGCCGACTCTGCGACGACGGTGCGGACAGCGAAAAGGTAAGGACCTTTTCGCTGCCTATTTCGTGCCCAATAACAACACCTTCTATGCTGCAGTTATTGGGCGCGATGCCAGCAGCGATCGCACCGTGGAGGTGCGATCGCTGCTGGCTAGTGCAGGACCGCCCCCCCGTTTCAGCCCCCCCGTCCCTCATTACCACATTTTTCTAAAGTATCGCAGGCCTGCGATACTTTAGAAAATGAGGCCCATAGTTTGCTACTCAGTTTTTTAATTTCTGAATTAAATATTTGAAGATCTCAGAATTGCTTACGTGTCCTGATATTATTTTAGTTTTAAATTATTTTTATTGTATTTTGCATGTTTTATTATTTTGTATTTACTGTGTTTGATTTATTTTTTTTATATGATTAACTTCTTGTGCATTAATCAGAACACCAGATATGCAATTAATGAATCCAAATTAATGAATCCAATTAATGAATCCAATTAATGAATCCAATTAATGAATCCAAATAAATAAATACATTTCCAGTACCCTGAAAACCCTCTTTAACCAGTGCTGGACCAGGTATCTAGCCCTGTCTACCTTAAATGCTAAATACACAGGTAGCTCAGTGGGGTAAGTCCCCCAGAGAGCAGGAATAAGAGTTTGGGCCCAGCTGGGAACAGAAAGGCCTTGGGTCTCCAGGAGATGGTAACTCCTGTAAGAAGGTGAACACTGGATGTAAAGAATTAATTTGAATACTGAAAGTAAATTCTGATAAGTTAATATTGAATACTGAAGATAAATACTGAGTGTAAATGTGAATGAACTTCTTAAAATAAAGTTTATATAAGAAATGTCAGAATCCAACATGTCTCTGTCCTCTGTGGAGTTACAGACCTATGCACTATCCCTCAGGAAGATTCCATGGGAGTGGAGCTGTTTGTGACTGATTGGCCCGGCCCATCCACTATAGGATAGGTCATTGTGGCCAACATTTATGTAAGTGACTCCATAATTCATTAGGAGGAGACATCATTCACAGGAGCAAGGGAGGTGCAGCAAGAGCTGTAGCTCTGTGGTCTCCAGGAGAGGAAAGAACATATTGCCTTTTCTTTCCAATGAGAAATTGGGCACCTTACCCTCTTATTTGGTTGAAGTGAGTTCCAGGAGGGACCCTGCAACCAGCAACTCTCTGGAGGGTGATTGTACCAGTCAATGGAATAACAAAGCTTGTTTGGAAGGCTGAAGGCATCAAGCAAAAATGTACTATTTTTGTTTTTCAACACTTTGATGTATGGAATATTTATTGAAAGACTGAGAATAGATCCATTTGGCTTCTAGCAGCTGTGTTGCCCCCAATGGAAGAATTATTCAAGGACTTTAGTGAATAGAATAGTGATCTGCAGCTTCTGAAGGCAGTCCCTTGCCTTCCACAGAGAGTAACCTGAGAAAGGAGGTTACATGTGAATAAATGTCAGACTGAATAAAATAAAAATGCCATAAAAATAAAATAAAGTATAAATTTATAAATATTAGAGGGAAAATACATTATAAAAGAGTATGGGTTTGATACTTCTATAAAGCTAGAACTTTTAAAACAGAGCTACTTGCTACAATGAACTCAGCAGAAACAACAATTGAAGAATCAAACTTAGATCTGATCTATGAGTTTGAGGAGGAGACATACGTGCTATAGGCAGACCATTCTCCTTTAGTAGATGTGCAGCCCCTGATAAACCCTGCTGAAGTCTGATCACTCACAAAAAGAATGATAAAATTAACAATTTAGAGAAGCATCTTTCCTCCTAAACATGAACACTTCACCCAATTTGGTTCTTCGAAAAATTTCGGGCAAATTTTTAAAGGGCCGTGCGCGTAAAAATCGGAACTTATGTGCGTGGCCAGGCCCTGCGTATGCCGCACGATTTTTAAAAGGGCCCGGCCATGGGCGTAAATCCTGATATACGCACAAGTGCTGGGCTCTGAAAAAGAGGCAGGCTGGGGGCGTGGGCTGGGTGGGGAGGGGCAGGGGAGGGCAGGATGAAGGCTGGCTGGGACAGCAGTCATTATTAGCCACTATTCCGGGGAAGCACGCACCAGCAGCCAGCTGCGCATGAAAGTTGCATCTGCTCTAAGTAAAAAAAAACAAAAAAAAATGAGGATAAATAGGGTTAGGTTAGGGATTGGGGTGGAGAGGGGAAGAGGTAGGAAGAGTAGGGTTAGGGATAGGAAAGTTCCATAAACATGGACTGGGAGGGAACTGGGGAAGGACCGATTGTGTCACCGCGCATAATTTACTAAAATTCACTCCCCTGCATGCGCCGCTTGCACATGTGTGCATGGATTTTAAAATCCGGTGCACATGTGCTTGCAGCCAATGGATTTTATAACATGTGTTTACTGGCGCACACATGTTATAAAATCGGCACGTCAATGTGCGTGTGCTGGGATATGTGCATATTTGGATGCTCGCAAGCTCCTTTTAAAATCTGCCCCTTTATGAGCAAAAGTTATTTACTGTTTCATGCAAATATATGCAAGGGCAATCTTACCTATGGGTAATCTAATAGGATGACTGAATAAACTCATTCTGTTAATTTGTACTGGATATTCTGCAGTGTGGGTGCACTGCTAAATATCCCTGGCTATCTGCACTGCTAAATATACCTGGCTATCTAAAAGTTAGCCAAACATGTTTATCTGGCTAACTTTGACTCCACTGAGACAGCCCTAGAGTAGGTCTGCTAACCTACCCCTAGATTAATCAAAATGCAATAATAATGTATGCATAACGCCCGCTCTAAGAAAAAGGGGCATGTTTATGGAAATTTTAGAATTTCGACACCATGCGAAAACATACCACTTTGCATCGGTTGTACTGCAGTAAACTTTTCACGCCCCACGATAATTCCTATGAGAGAGAGAGATAGAGAAAGAGAGAGAAACTCTGGGGAGGCCCTCACAGTGTGCAACTATTTATATGCCTTCAAGAGGGGAATGTAATAGCTCAAGGTGAGGTGTTGGTTTAGGGGGGCCAGTTTTTCATGTAGAGTGAGCTGTACGACTAGCACAGTACACTTCAGTGAAGATTTGACATCATTTTCAGTGAGGAAAGTCTCACAAAGATGAAATGTTGTACTCTATTATCTTGGCCTAGCTTGATGGTACCCTGTTATAGAGTCCATCAAGCTAGGGTGAGAGAACATAGTAGAAATTTCATCTTTGTGAGACTTCTCTCACTCCAAATGATATCAAATCTTCACCGAGGTGAACTGTGCTGTTTGTACATCTCATTCTACATGAACCACTGCCCCTAAACCCTAAACTACCACCAACATCTCACCTCGAGCTATTATATGCTCCTCCTATAGGCATATAAATAGTTGCATACTGAGAAGGCCTCCCCAGAGGCTCTCTATCACTTTCTTTCTCTCTCTCTCTCTAGTCCAAAAATGGCCAAAATGCAATTCTAAAAAATTATCAAGAATTGCATTATGGCTGTTTCAGGCATATCGCACAGCTTAATGCCAGGAAAAAAATTATTTCCAGCATTAATACCATGTGATATCATGCATTATGCTATTGTACAGTGCAATATTACCCCTCATTTTCATAAATCCCACCCAAACTCCTGCCTAATCTCATCCCTTCCCAAAATTTGTGTTTGCACTATGCGCTAGCATTATTATTGCATGCATTATGGCATTAACATGTGCATTAATGCCATAATGCGTTTTGATGAATGACCCTGTTAGTTGCATAATGCTGAATAATGGAGTTTTCATTCTAATTGAGTTCTCCCCACAGCACCTCTGGACCACCACTGCCTTATCTAAGTATTTAGCCAGCTAAATACATAGCTAAATATGTTAGGGGTGTTGAAACCAACAGGATTTTTAAAACTCATGGTTTGTCCGGCTAAGTCCAAACATAGCCAGACAAACTGTTTAAATCTAGACCTCTGCATTTCTATCCTACAGATGAAAAAGGCTGCTTAGAGGCCCTACACATCTTAGGGGGGGAGCTAAATAAGCCCCATTTATTTGGAGTTTTATCTAGCTTCCTCTTTCCAGATGTGATACACCTTCTTCATCACATGATGCATACATGTTTAGACATGCAAACTCGCTCTGTTGACATCAGCAATACCTGGAGTAGGGCAGAGGATGTGCATGGAGTAATTTCACATGTTGTGATTAGTTTGGGTCTGCTGAAATTATATATTGTATTTTATATAAGGGACAAGGTTTCAGACAATTCTATAAGCTAAAAATAGCAACTTATACTAAACAAGATAGAATACTTTAAAATATAAATGCTAGTGTAAAATCCAAGATCAACATAATTGCTGAACCTGCTGAGAACTGTTTATAGCACACTCCTGTTTCCTCCTATTTTACAAAAACAATGAGAGACACATTTCTTTGCAAAGTGAAAACACATTCTGAGTGGAACGTTATAGTGACTTAGTTCAAAGTGAATGCAACATTACCCATGTTTGACAGGGATAACTGACAGGGATGACATCACCATGACTATCAGAAACACACTACTGAAATGTATAAAACATGAAAAAAAAAAAAAGAAGGGAACTTTGGACTCGCCATCATTACCATAATGAAGTAAGTAAAGATGCAGACTGATCATCTTACCTCCCTACCAATCAGAGATGAGAAGGAGTTTGGCCAACTTCCAGTAAGTCCTATTGTACTGCTTGCAAGGATAATAAATAGCAAACTACAACACAAATAAAAAGCAAAAAACATGGAAAAAAGTAATATAAAAAACTTTTCCAAACAAAAAAAAATTAATAAAGTTTACCATATAGAAAAAAAAAACCCCATCAGAAAAAGAACCAGCTACAGAAATTTAATGGCATATCAGCACTGTCTGCTTTATCACCTTGAAGTACAGTCCAGCAGTTCACTTTCCCCTTGATAAAGATGTTTTCAAAACACAGCCCATGTTTGGTATTATCAACTGTCCTCCAGGCCAACTAACTTGCAGGTATGTGAATTTTATGTGTAGAAATAAGAGAAAAATGTATTAATGTTTAGTCACACTGGATATGTAGGACCTATGATTACAATGGTCTGCCATTAAATCTCTGGCTGGTTCTTTTTATGAATGTTCATTTTTTTACTATAAGTTGGTTTTTGGACTTTATTAAGCTATTTTTTGGGAAGGTTACTTGCTATTCTATGTGAGCCTCCCCATTTTGCCTTCTATCAAGGCAAGAATTTAAGAGAACGATTAGTCTCATTGGAACTGTGGAATGCGTCAGTTTCTTCAATATCTGTTTACAGTCATTGCCTCTGAGGTTGATGCTCGTTTATCCTTTATCCTGTTCTTTTTCTTAATTTGAGCAGCCAACCATAGGTCGTGTTTTCCCACTAAGGGCTATATCAAACTGTTGCTCTACAGGTACTATATATGTGATCATTTTCCCATACCACCTTTTGTAAGTTGGAAAAACAAGACTGATGCTGAAGATCCATATTTTTGAACACCTTAATTGCATCCATAACTCCAGGGAAAAAGCACCAGTAACTACATTGGGATACTCTATCTGTGATTTAAGTTTTTTTGCCATCAAGATCCTTCATCCACAAGCTCATGGTGGTAACTTTAATGAACGGTTTATCCACCATGAACAATAGTGGATATATACCCTACAGACTCTTGACCCTTCTGGTATGAATCACAAGATTGAGTAATCTGTGTTTTGTTTTTTTTAATTACTTCCCTTTTGAATGTCTTTCCTTTCTTTTGTGGTCTGGTTAGATCTTATAAATGTAATCCCTTGTATCCAGGCTAGTCGCCTTTGACAATCTTAATCTTGGTGACCATGCTCTTTAGGGTTTTGTATTGGCCTATTTGGATTGGCTGCTCCCCCTGATGCATCTTCTCATTGGTTAATGCAATTATACATTGTGATAGGCCACTTTTCAGCATGCGACCCATTTGGTGCAATTTTGAATCTATTTTAACCCTCTGTATTCTTCATTCTACCCGGTGCTGTCCTGGTAATGTAGAGCATGTTTCTCTGATTGAAAGCACTCATGGTATGTACACAGCTTCATTTATGAATTTTTCATATATGGTTGTGGTAGCATTACCAATATGGTCTGATATATATATTGATTTACCTTTGTTTCCAGTTTGATGTGTCTCTTCCAACATAGCCACATGGTGAAAAAAGGACTGTGCTGGGAGACTCTTCACTGTTTCTGTAACATATGAATTATGTAAACAATTAAAACTCCTTTCAATTAAAAAAGACTCCTATATGATCCACCTTGAGGACAGACAAAGGATTTGGTGATATACCTCTTTCTCTATTAATATATAGCAAGGATCTCTCTAATGATCCCTAGTGAATGCAAAATATATAAATTTAATATAATCATATACTATAATCTGACTAGTTTTGTAATATGTAGAATTTTTAATCCTTAAAATAAAATATTAGCCTATTTGGGTCATTTGGACACTTTTGCTCTCCAACTAGTGACAAGTATCATGTGATTGCTACACAATTTAGAGACTTTGTTGTTTTATTCTCCTGATAGGAATCAATGTTTGGGTATTCACCAACTGCCCAGACTTTTCCTGCATTTATAAAACATCCATTTATTGTTTTACCAATATTGTAAGTTATCTTGCAATTTTATCATGATTTGTATACTGCTTCGGTTATATTGCTCATGGTATAAACTTTCTGTTATAATCAATGCTTTTGTGAAACTCATATTTAAATCATGATCTACTGTATATTACTAATTAGCTCCAATCAGGGATCAAAAGCAGGAAGTGTCAGTGACACCTTGTGGTCTAGATACACCTAAAAGGTGCATTTAGTGATCAGTTTATATGTACACACATTTTATTTTCATATATCCTTTACATTAAAGCTTGAAAAATAGAAACAATCTTACACTGACAGACATGTCTGCATTTGCTTACAAAAATGTTTGCTGTTTTGCTATAAAAATTCTGCTGCATCAATATATATCTTAAACTAAGCTTTGCAGCGTAAGTAAACCTTGGTGGAAGAAAGGAAGAACAATGAACAATTTATTGTAGCTATTTTGAACTGTAGAAATGTCTACATTGGGTAGAAATATCAGACAGAACTGTCACAAAGGAGAATTGCATTAACATCATAAACAGCTGCACTTGGATGAATGGACATGAACTCAGCACATCAATAAAAGATAGCTATGCAAAAGAGAACTCAGCAATGTACTGTTGAGTTTCTTTAAAAAAAAAATGTCATGGTCATTTGACAATGTCAACATTGGCTAAGCTAGTAGGAAGTGCCTCCTAAAATAGCCCTTGAATGGAAATGAGCAAATTCTAGCCAGTGTTGCACTCTGCAAGTTTCAGTGTCTTATGTGTCTCTATTTGACCAGAATAGCAATTGTTTGTCATGATTACAAGTTGTGTATAGTCTTGGAAAAGTACATATGAGATAGCATATATTACGACTTGTTTGCTAGCTTCTCAACTGCATTTTGGAAATAGGGGTGAATGATTAAATCTTGTGACAGAAAGTCTTTGTAAAGGATTGCATCTATCTACACTTCTATATGAAATATCCTATATCCAAAAAATGTGGTGTTTGGGATGTGATAAAGGGACAAATGTTTTCTAAGTTGACATGCAATTGTGTACTTATTTTGTTTCATATTTGCTACAATTGTACAGTATTTCCCAACCCTCTCCTGGAGGCACACCTAACCAGTTGAGTTTTCAGGATAAGTGGATAATAAACTCTCACTTAAACTTTATATTTAGACTATTGCCTATTTTGGGGATCAGATAAGGTAATTGTGTTTCAATGAATCTATAAGTGAGCAAGGATTTATCCAGAGGGTGACATAACCTCTATATGGTACAAAGGTGGTATATCTGGGACATGGCAGGTAGGCATAATAGCAGAAGTATCCCTAAGGTATTACAACGGGGGCATAGCAGGTAAGCAGAAAGTGGCATAATACCAAAGGTGGTATATATGGGGCAAGCAGGAATTTATGTGGCAACAAAACACCTATAATAGAATATCAGGGGCATGACAGGCAGAATGGCAACATGATCCATAAGATGGTATATCTGGGGCATGACAGATAAGAAAATTGACAGCAAGACCACCAAGGTGCTCTCCTTCATCAAGTTACTTGCATGGGAATTCTGGAAAACCCAGAAAAGGCAGATTGGTTTATAAAAATACCATTTTTCATCAAGTCTGGCACCAACCTTGAAACTTGAGGGCTCACAATGTCTCCTGTCATTGATAAGATACACAAAAAAGGTCCAGTGAATGCTAGACACTTGAGATATCAACAATAAACATTAACAATAAAGTCTAGCTCAAATGAAAAGGATTGTATATGGTCAAACTGGGGAAACCTCATATAGTGCCAAAATTAGGCTAGAAACTGCCTATGTTGGGTACTTATTTTAAATCTCTAACTCCAACGATATGGTTTGATGCTGCCCATCTCTTTTTCCAGAACATTGATACAGAATGCCACCCCATTTCTTCTATGGTGTGTTGCCACTAAAAATGCATGGCAGGGGGTCACTGGCCTCCTATCTGACTGGTGAAAGAGGCCATAGGATCAGCTTGTGGAAAACTCTTCCCCTTTTCAAACTCTTTCCTCTGGCTTTTACTCTGAGTGACAGAAGGGGTTCTTAGGCTAGTACTGCCTGATGCCAATGCTAGTGGGTGCTGCTTCTGCAAGTGATGCTGCATGCCTACATTTTGCAGATGCCCCACTAACATCCCTTGACTGTTGTCCTTACTTCAGTGAATACATTGTGAAAAACATGGGCCCCTCCCCACTTTAAATTGCCTCCAGATCAGAGATGTCTTCTGCAATCATTTCTATACAGCTTTGGGGGCTGATGCTGGTACTAGAGTTGAAGTTGAGGGTGAACTCTGAGGAAAAAATGCCAGGGATATCACTTATGCTCTCTACCTGCTCTTCCCGGGGTTTGCTCTCGACATTTATTTATTTTTGGTTTTTATATACCGGAAGTTCCTGTATACAATACATATCACTCCGGTTCACATTTAACAGAGATAACTATCGCCGGGGAGGCGGTTTACATGGAACATATTGAAATAATGAACGGATAATATATAATAAAGTACAATCTATTGGGAAAACAACTAAGATCAACTTAGAACAACTAAGATCAACTTAGAACACAACTTGGAAACATATAACATGGCCAGTGTCATCTATTTACTCCATCAACACAATGGAGGCTAAGATGCTACTGACTAATTTACCTACATTTTCTTCAGCTATTGGCTCTTCAAGTTCCGATTCAGAGAATACAGTAAAGATTCTTCATCAATATCAGTTGGTGAAAGAACTGTCTTTACTGATACAGACGGTAACCAGGGAGAAGTACATTTCTGGTTTTGGGTGTTGCACTTCTGCTGCCCCTTCCTTGCTAATACCAGCTTTGGATAACTCTCCCACCTTTTCCCTCTGCCTCAAAACAAGAGGGAGAGGAACAGGCAACAATGGCACATACTTTTCAAATTTCAAATTCTTTTGCCTTGCACTGCCTTCCTTTCCTGCCATTCTGCAGCTAAAAAAGCATCTTTTCAATTTAGGGACAGGTCTTCCATTTTCTAGGCTGGGTTGGCTATGCAGAAAATCCTTTACCCTGCCAAGGCTGCCATTCCCTTTTCTCTTTGCTTCTTAATGGCATGTTGAAATTTGTAATGAAGTGCTTACCGTGGATTTGTATTTCACAAGGGAATTTAATTGATACTATACTCTTACTTACAGTACTACTCTACTCTTTGGAGAACTGTCTGCCAGACACACATACACAAACACACACACACACACAGAGTCATCTATACATTGTGGGGCAGATTTTAAAAGTTACGCGCGCGGCCTACATTTGTGCACACTACCCGGCGCGCACAAATGTACGCCCGGTTTTATAACATGCACACGCAGCCGAACGCATGATATAAAATCAGTGGTTGGCGCGTGCAAGGGAGTGCATACTGGTGCACCTTGTGTGCGCCGAGCCCTCAGGGAGACCAGCTGGCTTTCCCCATTCCTTCTGTGGCCACTTCGAAATCAGAGCGGCCTCAGAGGGAACTTTCCTCCCCCCCACCTTCCCCTCCCTTCCCCTTCCTGTCCCGCCCCCAGACTGAAAACCCCCTCGTACTTTTGTTATAGAAGTTACGCCTGCCAGAAGCAAGCGTAAGTTGTGCGCGCCAGCCAAGTGCCGGCGCATGATCCCCCGGCACAGCAGCAAAGTACCGCTGTGCCAGAATCCTTGGCCACGCCTCCATGACCACCTACTGACTGCCCTGCCATGCCCCTGGACCACTCCACCACGCCCCCGAACCGTCTGCCCTGCCCCAGTCCCACCCCATCCCTCCTGGATTTACGTGCATAGAGCTTTTAAAATCTGCCCCTGTATGTGCATGCTGTGTGCATTCATTGCTGACTGACTCCCTTCTTATACAAATAAACTGTTATTAAACTGAACCAAGAACTTAGACTGGCAGCCTCGTAAGATTCTTCTTCTCTTGAGTCTGTCAGTGTGCTAAGTTAAAATCATTGCTGTTGTATCTAAGGCACTCAGAGACAAAAATAAATCACTAGTACAGCTACATTCTCCACACTTCTACCCTGAGCCTCATCTACAGCTCAATACAGTAAAGTGTGAGGAGAAAAATCAGTAGTGCCACTGCCTCTGTATTTCAGGCATGGTTAGTGAGATCAGTGTAGCAGAGTAGATCAGAAACAGATATTTATCAGTGCCAAATTCAACTTTGTAGAGCATTTTTTTAAATTCTGAAAGAGCTTCTCAAAATAGGTCCTACCGAACAGCTACTATAAAGGAAGTACAGAGTTTATTGCACATGCTCAGGCTTTATAGCAGGAGTATGCAGCATCAGTTGATCCACATAGCAGCTATAGGCTAATTAAAAAGATGCTGCACCATAATTTGTCCTCTGCATAGTCTCCTTACCAACTTGTCCTGTTTGTCTCTGATAAGGCTATGATGTCGCATAGGCAAGAGTTGGTTTCCATAGTTACCAGTTGTTTTTTTTTTTTTTTTTTGCTCAGCAGTACACAGCCATAGGTTTTAATGGATAACATATACAAATGGGATGGACATTTCTATTCAAATTTGTAGGAGCTCTCCATTTGTTTTGGGGGGTCTACAAATGAAACAAAAATAGTCTCATTCTTTGTGTTTTACCCATTTATTTCAAACAAAAGCACATCCCTAGTGTGTAGTGGTGGTAAAAATATGAAAATAAAAAAATTAATAGAATGTTAAGAATGATCTGTAAAGGATTTGAGTATAAAACAGAAAATATCAGATAATATATTTATTTCTCTATATTTGCCCTATGTCACAAAAAACATCCTAGAACATGAAAAAGTGCAGAGGATGATGAAAGAGATGATGAGAGGGTACACAGGTTAGAGCCCTTCAGCTTAGAAAACTGATGGATGATAGAGGACTTTAGAAGTTTGTAAATCATGAGTGGGTGAGAACAGGTAAATGAAATACTTGTTTTTTACCTTTTTAATTAATACTAAAATAAGGAGATACTTCATGAAATGAACAACCAACAGATTTAAAACAATTCATAGAAAATACTTTTTCACTCAACACAAACTTAATCTGGGGAATCAATTGGCAGAGGACATGGTCAAGGTGAATAGTTTTGCAAGGTTTAAAAGAGGTTTGGACAAGTTTCTGGAGGAATATTATTAGCCAGGTAGACTAGAGAAACCTTTTTGCTAGCCTTAGGAGTGAGTAACCGCGTCTTGAAAATTGAGTGTTGTTCTGGTCGCGCCATCTAAAAAGAAGATCAAACAGAATTAGAAAGGTGCAGAGGAGGACAACATAAATTATAAAGGAGATAGAATAGCTCCTCTATGATGAGAGACTATACAGGTTATGGCTCTTTAGGTTGGAAAAGAGACAGTTGAAAGGGGACATGATCAAAGTTTATAAATTATGTGTGAGAATGAACAGATAAATAAAGTACGGTTATTTACCTTTCTAATTAAATTAAAGCAATGGGATACTCCATGAAACAAACAACTAGCACATTTGAAACTCAATACTTGACCAATATCAATCCAGTTTCAGAAAATACCATAACACAGAAACATTGCTCCTCTCTTGTACAGACATTCTGCATAGAGGATTTGATTCTGGCTCCTCATATGTGCTAACACTCCTTAATATCACCACCTCTTTTGACATGCTGAACAATGACTCCTCACACATCTATCTGTTATTGGGATCTCTGGTACCATCCTATTATGATTTAAATCCTATCTCTACAATGAAACTCAACAAATCACAATAGCCAAATCAACTTCTTCATGGTATCTTGTTTCTACTTGAGTCCCTCAAGGCTCTTCACTCTCTGCAGCTTTGTTTAATATTTATCTTACACCTCTGTGCCAACTCCTCTCCACTATTGCTCTGTCCTTTAAACTCTATGTAGATGAAATTCAGATGTTCTTTCCACTAAAGTCATCTTGATCCACCACAACCTGTTTTGTCTGATTATTTATTTATTTATTTATTATTATTTATTAACTTTTATTTACCGACATTCGTGCAGCACATCATGCCGGTTTACAAAGAACTCAGATGGGCAATACAATAAAACATTAAAACAAAACGATGTATGAAGAATAAAATAAAGTAAAACCATAACAATGTAACCTTGGAACAACATACTATTTCTTACAAAAGTACACATTAGCCGATCATGATCAAAAAATAAATTAAATTTCTTTTTGATTATGTTAATCTTCAGTTAACTGTTGGCTGTCTCATAACAAACTATCCTTAAACATTAAAAATACTAAAAGTATAGACCTAGGACACAACTTTTCAGACTACTTCATCACTACTATATATTTTGACTATCAGGTTACCCAATATCACACCAAGTATGCAACCTAGGGGTGAAACTTGATTCCTCCCTTAGCATGCACAATCAAATCAAGGCAGTGATCCATGTGTCGTTTGCCAAATTGAAACTCCTTCAGCCCCTGAAACTGCTCTTTGATCCCCTGATTTTAGGTTAGTGCTTCAAGCTTTAAAATTCCTCAGCCTTGATTATCACAACTCGCACTTCATAGATCTGCTGCACCATTGAATCACGCCCCTAAGATTCCACTGCTGGCCTACTTACTGCTGCACAATTACACGATCAAATCTCTCCAGTTTTATAGCAACTCCACTGGATCTCCATTCAACAATGCTTACAATATTAGTTATTGTAGCTACCATCCTATACAGTTCGCTGAATAATGTTATTAGGGGCGTGCATTCATTTTCGATATCTTGGCAATCCGCAACGTATATGTCCCGATTCGTTGTATTTGTTGGGCCACGAAACATATGGTGAACCCCCACGAATACAACGTATCTAACGAATATGCCCCCCACCCTCCTGACCCCCCCCCCCCAAGACTTACCAAAAGTCCCTGGTGGTCCAGCAGAGGTCCTGGAGCGATCTCCTGCTCTCGGGCTGTCGGCTGCTACCATTCCTTCAACTTTCCCCTGCAGGCAGTTGCTTACCCCATCCATGGGCTCAAAGTAGTAAAAATGAGACAAGAAAAATCTCCAGTCACTCCTTTCCCATAAGATCCCAGCTGTTAAATGGCACCAATCGGTCCTTAGACTGGCACAATTTTGTTTAGCGGCCATATATTATATATATTATATATATTATATGTCTTACATAGAAACATAGAAATGACGGCAGAAGAAGACCAAACGGCCCATCCAGTCTGCCCAGCAAGCTTCACACATTTTTTCTCTCATACTTATCTGTTTCTCTTAGCTCTTGGTTCTATTTCCCTTCCACCCCCACCTTTAATGTAGAGAGCAGTGATGGAGCTGCATCCAAGTGAAATATCTAGCTTGATTAGTTTGGGGTAGTAGCCGCCGCAATAAGCAAGCTACACCCATGCTTATTTGTTTTACCCAGATTATGTTATACAGCCCTTATTGGTTGTTTTTCTTCTCCCCTGCTGTTGAAGCAGAGAGCTATGCTGGATACGCGTGAAGTATCAGTCTTCTCCCATGCTGTTGAAGCAGAGAGCCATGCTGGATGTGCATCGAAAGTGAAGTATCAGGCACATTTGGTTTGGGGTAGTAACCGCCGTAACAAGCCAGCTACTCCCCGCTTTGTGAGTGCGAACCCTCTTTTCTTCTCCCCTGCCGTTGAAGCAGAGAGCTCTGCTGGATGTGTGAAGTATCAGTTTTTCTTCTCCCCTGCCGTTGAAGCAGAGAACTATGCTGGATGTGCATGGAAAGTGAAGTATCAGGCACATTTGGTTTGGGGTAGTAACCGCCGTAACAAGCCAGCTACTCCCCTCTTTGTGAGTGTAAATCCATTTTTCCACATTTCCTCTTGCTGTTGAAGCTTAGAGTGATGTTGGAGTCACAGTAACCATGTGTATGTTTATTGAATAAGGGTATTGTCTCCAGGCAGTAGCTGTCATTCTGGCGAGTCAGCATATGTCTGTACAGCATATGGCTGTATAACAGCCAGGAACTGGAACTTGGATGGATAGGAGCAACTGGGTGTTACTCATGCTATGATCTCCTTGAATGTGGTAATGTACTACCTCCAGGAAAAGTGGGGGATTGGGAAAGGTCTGAGGTTAATTTTTTTTATTGTGGTAATATTTGGAAAGGGGAGAAGAGGAAGATATTTCTTTTTGTTATTTTACTATTTCTTCTTTTCATTTTTATGCTTATTTCAACTAAATGAAAAAACAAAATAAACATAAAATAATATGAAAAATGAAGAAAAAATGAAAGAAAAAAGAACCAAAACAAAAATATTTTTTGTGTGCATATCCCTAAATATTTGCTTTTTCCAGAGTAATTTCAAAATGTATGGTCTAAACAGCTGAAAGCATAGCCTCTGGTTCTCATTAGTCTATATTTATGAATAGAGTGGGTTCAGAGTAATCTAGTTTACATAGATTGCAGGCACCATCCAGGGACATATTTCTTCATTTTTCAGACAAATGCTTAGGTCTCTGATAATACAATGCAAGGCCAAGGAACTTAAACTGAGATTGATAAGCCACCAGTAACCAGTGAAGAGTGTAAAAAAAATTGGAGTGATGCGATTCCTGAAAAATCAGCCTGAAATACTTTGGACAGCTTTATTCTGGATAAACTGTAGACTGTTGTAGGGATGTGCAGAAGGAAAAAAATTGTTTCATTTTGTTTTTCGTTTCGCCGGGACTCAAATTTGTTTCATTAGTTTCATACGGGAAAAAACAATTTGTTCATTAGTTTCATTCGTTTTTCACATGCCATTAAAGTCAATGGGGGAAGTAGTTGCAGCCTATTTTTGGCTGCAGAATTGGGGTTTTATCAATTCTGATGAAACTTCTGGGGAGCAATCATCAGAACGAGAAAAGAGCTCCAAGGTACTTAGATTGTGGCAAAGTGGCACCAAAGTAGCATGAATAGCCTAAGGCACTGTAAAGGGGCAAAGGGATACCAGGAGTGGAAAGAGTGCTTTAACAGAGGTGCAAAGCAGCAGCGAGAGTGTCAAAAACACACCACAGCTTCAAAAGAGAGCACTGATAACAGATGCATGAACCCTCAAAGGCAGCACGACAGGCAAAGTGGGAAGATAAGTGGCATCAACATCCTACAGCACAATGAAGGGGGAACATAGCAAGCAGAAAGGGTGTCAGAAAAAACCACAAGGCGCTGATAAAGGGTCAAAGCAGCAGAAAGACTAGCACCAACAAACTGAGGAACCATGATAGTGGCAAGAACACCACTAGAGATGTGAATCGGAACCGGAATCAGTTCGGATTCCGGTTCTGATTCACATGTGGGGTTTTTTGCATCGGGCCTGATCGCAGTTTTGTTTAGCAGCTGCGCCTGAGCCGATAAACAAAAAAACCCACCCCGACCCTTTAAAACTAACCCCTTAGCTTCCCCCACCCTTCCGCTCCGGGCCATCCTCCCACTCCCGGGCTATCAGCTGGCACTAATCAAAATGGCGCTGATGGCCCTTTGCCCTTACCATGTGACAGGGTATCCGTGCCATTGGCAGGACCCTGTCACATGGTAGGAGCACTGGATGGCCGGCACCATCTTGTGCTCCTACCATGTGACAGGGGCTGACCAATGGCACTGGTAGCCCCTGTGACATAGTAAGGGCAAAGGCTATCGGCGCCATTTTGAATACTGGCAGCCGATGGTCCGAGTGCAGGAGGTCGCTCCCTGACTCCCGCTGGACTTTTGGCAAGTCTTGTGGGGGTCAGGAGGGTCCCCCAAGACTTTCGAAAAGTCCCTGGTGGTCCAGCAGGGGTCCGGGAGCAATCTCCTGCACTCGGGCCATCGGCTGCCAGTAATCAAAATGGCGCCGATAGTCTTTGCCCTTACTATATCACAGGGGCTACCGGTGCCATTGGTCAGTCCCTGTCACATGGTAGGAGCACAAGATGGTGCCAGCCATCCAGTTCTCCTACCAAGTGACAGGGTCCGGCCAATGGCACGGATACCCTGTCATGTGGTAAGGGCAAAGGGCCATCGGCACAATTTTGATTAGTGGCAGCCGACGGCCCGGGAGCAGGAGGATGGCCCGGAGAGGGAGATCACTCCCAGGTCCCCCACTGGACCATTAGGTAGCTGTAAAAAGTTTTTTTTTTGGGGGGGTCGGGAGGGTGGGGGAAGCTAAGGGGTTAGTCCGGCAGAGCGCCCTTCCCTCCACGAGTTCCAGGTACCTAGCATCTTTCCCCACTCCTGCTCTATGACAGGGCTGTGAGGTCACTTATGACTCACAGGAAAGGGCTGGTTGTTGCTATGGATACTCTCACATGGCCTTCTCCTATTTCAAATGGCCGCTAAGAAAGCACTGCGAACCAAAAGAATGAAACTAATATGATATGTTTCATTAGTGGGGGATTACCATGTGTTTCACGAACCCACAAATGAAACAAACAGGGACCTATTCATTGCGGATTGCACATTTGTTGAAAACGAATGCACATCCCTAGACTGTTATATGCAGGCTCTTTAGTGGCATGCCTACATAGAATTGCAATAATCTAACATAGAAAGAAAGGCGGACTACCTCACAGTTTTAAATCAAATATCTAGCAGAAATGGCTTCAGTGATTGAACTAGCCTTTATTTAAACCAGACTCTCTGGCATACTGAGGAGATGGGTGCATCAGGATTAAGCTTCACATCAATAAATATACCAAAGCTGTTGATGTGAAGCTTTGGTGACAATAGTATCTTATCTAACCAGATCTGCTTATAGGCCAAATCAAGCTCTGCCTTGCTCATCCAACTAAGTCTGTTTTTAAAACTTTCAGTGCTAGGCTATTTGATCTGAGCCAGGTGGACACTTTATGTAAGCAAGCATTAATATTCTAAATACACTTGGTCAAACTGCTAACCACAAAACAGAAAAACTGCAAAATGTTAGCATAGAACTGCTATTTAAGATAGAATGCCCTGATGGTTTCCAATATTGGAAATTGTTGGTTTTAAATAACACAGAGGGCGAACCTGAAAGGACGGGAGATCCAAGATGGCGTCAACCTGAAAGGACGCAGAGCGGAGCTCTCGAGATTAGGTCTGCTTAAATGTTACCTTATTGCTTTCTCCATGTATGCCCAAAAAAATTCAAGCAGAAACTTAAAACATGGTTATTCTTAAAAGCCTTCACATAAAGCAACCACCTTCACTTCCAGCTACTCCCCCCTTGCTTCTCCCTGAGACCAAACTTATGTAAATTTGTAATTATGCATTATCCTTCGAGTTACATAAAGTACACCTCTCTAATATCTCTATAAAGTTGATGCCTAGTAATCTATTATAACTAATTTATTTAATGTATTTATCATATGTATTAACGTTAATATATTCTTCTTAATTCTTCGTTTTATTTTCCCTCTCCCTCCCCTTCCCTGTTTGCATTCCCTTATCCAATTTTTCCTTGTTATAATCTCCTAATGTCCTTTCTAAGTTGAATATTAATTGTAAAGCACTGCCGCTATTTTCTATCTGTTCCAGCGCTGCTGCTAAAGTTTTGTTGAATGTACACCGACATGATGTTACTAAACGAATGTCGGTATATAAAGAACCTCAAATAAATAAATAAATAAATAAATGTAGGAGACATGCCGCATACGAAGAGGAAAGGCAGGAAAAGGGATACTTCCTCGGGGATCTCTAACCTGCCCAGTTCGCAGATGCTAATCCCCGACCTGTTCTCTCAGGCAACCAGAACTCCAGAGAGTCCCGCGCTTGCGATGACGAGTGAGCAGACGTTACCACTAGCGGGCGAAACAACGCTAAGTCCTGGAGCACCGCTGACCCCCCTCCCCCCAGCGAGGACACAAGCTGAAATCGCAGAGCTTCCCCGACAATGGATATCGTCAGCTGGGGTGAGCTTACCTGAGGCGCGCTTTTCAGGGAAGATCATGTTCCCTGCAGTAGAGGGTGGTGTAATGGCGTCCACCCCAGTGGGAGGAGGGGAACTCTCCGAAAGCCTTAGTGCCATAGGAGAAAGGGGATCTATCCTTGAGATACCAACTGAATTATCTAGAGCCACAGATGAATTGAATATCGTTTTACAACCAATACCTTTTCCTGCTTTAAAACCACTGGAAAGACCCCAAAGTATAACATTAGAATCCTTGTGGTTTGCAATTTCAACGCTTCAAAATTCCCTAATGACAATATCGGAAGGATTTAAAATAACTCAAGATTCGATTTCCAATGTGAAAAAGATTATTGTTGGACAAACAGAGAGAATAACTTATATTGAAGGGAAAATAAAGAAAGTGGAGGAAGTTCAAAATTCTATAATTAAAGGAGAAGCAGTCATGAACAGAAGAATGGAGACACTTGAGAATGAACTGAGAAATGTTAATATTAGAATAAAAACTTTCCGAAATGCAAGTTGATCTCCCCCAAGGAGCAATTAAAAAGCTATTTAAAAGATATATTGAAAATGCCTAATGAAGAATTGCCGGTTATATGTAAAGCATATTTTGTGTCTGCACTTAAAGAAGCTACAGAAAATCAGATGGATACGGATGAGAACAGATTAAATATTACGGAGATTCTTGAGACTTCACAACAACATCAAGTGGAAGGAAGAGGTACATTGTTGGCTAAGTTTATGTCATCAATGGACAGAGATGCAATAATGAAAAGATTTCTGCAACATAGGTCGGTTTTATATTTAAACCAAAAAATTTGGATTTATCCAGATGTTTCGAAAGAAACCCAGAGGAAAAGGAAGAAATTCCTGACTTTGTTGCCTAAGGCAAGATCGCATGGAGCTCAGATAATACTGAGATTTCCATGCAAATGTGTTATGAGAGTGGAAGGGAATAGATATGTTTTTTATGATCCCGACCAGTTGGGAAACTTTATACAAACACATCAATGGACTCTAGATACAGGATAAGATAGAATCAGCAAGGGAATATAAAATAGCTGCCTATCTTTCAGTAATTTGGTAACAAGTATTAGATAGTATTGCTCTAAATTAAAAAGGATCTCCCCCTACTAGTATATAAGTTAAATATAGGAATATATATTCTTATTGTTTAATTAATGGGTTTGATGTATATTTGATTTACTTGATCGAGGAAATGGTAAAGAAAAATGTTTTTTCCTACAACGTATACATTTAAATAAGCCTGTATTACTTGACATTTATTGTAATGTCTGAATTAATGAAAATGCAAAATAAAAAATAAAAGTAAGTAAATAAATAAATAACACAGAGGGCAGTAAAGACTCCTCCCCCTCCCACCCCATGGCTTCCCATAATCAAACATGTCAACCTATAATGAGGCCTTGTCAGCCTTACATATGTTTTCTTTCAGATATTTTAAATGTATTTCTAATCATATTGATTTTGGCATATTAATGTTATTTGTAATTAATACAAATTACTTAACATTTTGTTTGCTGCTTGCTAAAGCTGTATCATTTCATATCTCTTAGACACTAAGGGCCAGATTTTCTAACATGCGCGTGGGCGTAGATTTGTGCTTGCAACCCGGCGCGCACAAATCTACGCCCAATTTTATAACATGCATGCGCAGCCGCACGCATATTATAAAATCCAGGGTCGGCGTGCGCAAGGGGGTGCACACGGGTGTACCTTGCGCACGCCGAGCCCTAGGGGAGCCCCGGTGGCTTTCCCCATTCCTTCTGAGGTCGCTCCGAAATCGGAGCGGCCTCAAAGGGAACTTTCCTTCCGCTCCCCCCCACCTTCCCTTCCCCTATCTAACCGGCCCCCCAGCCCTACCTTAATCCACCCCCAACCTTTGTTGTCTTAGTTACGCCTGCCAGCCAGCTGCCGGCGCACGACCCTCTGGCATGGCTGCTGTGCCGGCGGCCTGGTCCCACCCCTGAACCGCCCCTTTTTTAAAGCCCCGGGACATACGCGTGTCCCGGGGCTTGCGCGTGTCGCCGAACATATGCAAAATAGGCTCAGCATGCGCAGGGGCACTTTCTCGGGGTTTTGAGCATAAGTTACACGCATAACCCTTTGAAAATCTGCCCCTATGTATTTACATACCCATTCAAAATTTTAAATTCTGGTTTTTCTTTTAATTGAATGCCAGTAGATAATAAATACAGACATTTGGAGAAGGCCAATTAAAAAGATTTGTATGAAAGTCACAACCAAACCTATGGCAGCCACAGGACCCTGGGTCAATAGTAAAGGGTGGGCCGATACTTTTTACATCTTATCTAATTGCAATTTGGAATGTGCCTTGCCGATTTGCTTCAGACTAAAATAAGCTTCAAAATTCAGTGTCGTAGGGGCAAAAAGAAATTGAACTTGCTTCTTTGTACCAAATGACCTAGATTCATCTGGTAATCAGAAAGAATTTAAAGGAAAAAGAAAATGCTGTAATCAATAAACCAAGGACTGGATGATCAAAAACTATTTTCCACAGAGGTTTTAAAAGCAGGAACTCATTTTATAATCTCTGCTGATGATCACTTTTTGAATGGTACAGCAATTGTTGATTCTTAAAGGAATTCCGTCTCTTGATACTGAAGTGGCAATTCCCTTTCTGTGTGGGCAGAGGTCAGAGTATAAAAAGACAAGCGTATTGTATTATAGCAGGAAGTATTTATTACTAGCACAACAATGATATCTGAATCAACTGAGGTGCACTTCAGTACAAAAAAGGACTCACATTTTCCAGTTCTGTAGTACTTCCATTCTTTTAATGCACTAAGTGCCAGAGATCATTTTAGGATGAAGCGTACCACATGGCTACTCTGTGAGAACAAAAAAATAATGTTCTGTAACAAAGAAAAAAATCCTCAATGTATTAATAAAACTTGAAAAAGCTTGCCTAAGAAAGCTTCTCACAGCGTATATATATAAGATCAGTGGTTCTCGACCTTTTTCTCATCGTGACACACCTGACAGACCATGCTCACTGCTCATTACAATTTACGGCGGAAATAAAAAATAAAGGTCCAGTATTATTTTTATTGTTAAGAATGACACAAGGGAAAAATAAGTCAAGTACCTGTCTGAACAGAAATTGCATAAATAAATAAATCCTATACCAAAACAGCAGCAATTTCCACCACTCAAACAGTATTCACCTTACCTAAGTAAAGGCAACACTGAAAATATTACATCAGGCCTTAAGACACCAGTACATCTCCTATTAGGAAAATGGACCAAGTCAGGCTGCTACAGAGCCCTCACAGAAACTACACGCCAGCAGAGAACCTCACCTGAGTCACATGTGCTGACCCTCACCTAACAAAGAATAAAGAGACCAAATTGTATAACTAGAAACATGCAGACAAAAACTGAGCTAGAAACCGAACAAGCCAGAGTCTCTGTATGCAATGTAATAAAGGAAAAAGAGAAACATCACCAGTCCTCATAAAACAAATCAAGAAATATAAAATTAATAGCAGTAAAACCATTCTAACAAAAAGAACATATTCTTTCAAAACAGCTGATGAATGGAATATCCAATAATTAAAAACCCATATGAAAAATTTCTAGATACCAATAAAATATTTCAAAATAGCAGACACAAAGACCCTATAATGACAAATAAGGATAAAAAATGCTTTGCTCTGCACACCTGGGAATGTTTGATATCCAGGTGCCCTGAGATTGTTTTGAATGAGCAGAAGGAGGGATGGTTTGCTTGCTACTTTCTCCTCGCTCTCAGTCACACACAAGCTCTCTCTCTCACACTGACTCTCAATCACACACATATATACATGCTCTCTATCTCACACAGGCTCTCAATCACAGACATATACACATGCTTTTTCTCTCTCACTTATATAGGCTCTTAATCAAACATTTGCACACATGCTGTCTGTCTTTTCACAATTACACACACACAGGCTTTCAATCCCACATTTACATACATGCTGTATATTTCTCTCACCCACATAGACACTTATTCATATACACACATGCTTTCTCTCTTTCCCTCACTTACACACAGGCTCTCAATCACATACTCACATACTCTCTCACCTACACCAACTCTCTATCACACACACATACACATGCTCTCTCTTTTATTTATACACACAGGCTATTATTTATTTTATTTATTTATTTTTGGTTTTTATATACCGGAAGTTCCTGTATACAATACATATCACTCCGGTTCACATTTAACAGAAATAACTATCGCCGGGGAGGCGGTTTACATGGAACATATCGAATATAATGAACGGATAATAATCAAGGTAAAATCTATTATGAAACAACTAAGATCAACTTAGAAAACAACTTGAAACATATAACTGACGCAATATGAACATTACAATAATGCTGTAAGACAAGGCTGAAAGTTTGTTCTTCTTGCTTTTAGCTCTCTGGGAAAGCTTGATGGAAAAGCCAAGTCTTGAGTTTCACTTTGAAAGTAGTATGGCACGGTTCAAGGCGGAGGTCCGGTGGTAGTGAGTTCCAGAGAGACGGGCCTGCTGTGGATAGAGCACGTTTCCTCAGGGTAGATTTAGCAGGTTGGGTGATCATTCTATTCTGGTATGCCCTTCTGGTTGGTTTGTTAGAAGAGTGTAGTTGAAGCTGGAAAGTTAAGTTGAGTGGGGAGATGTTATGTAATGCCTTGTGAATCATCGTGCAAGTCTTGAACTGAATGCTATATTTGATGGGAAGCCAGTGGAGATGCTGGAGGATTGGGGTGATATGGTCCCTTTTTTTGGCATTGGTAAGGATCCTTGCAGTAGCATTCAGAACCATCTGGAGTGGTTTGGTAGTGTATGCTGGAAGGCCTTGCAGGAGTGAATTACAGTAGTCTAATTTGGTAAGGATGATGGCTTGGAGTACTGTGCGGAAATCCCTGTAGAGTAGAAGGGGCTTTAGTTTCTTTAGCACATGTAATTTAAAGAAGCATTCTTTTGTAGTGTTATTTATGAATTTATTAAGGCTGAGTCTGTTGTCTAGTAGTACTCCCAGATCTCTGACTTGAGGTGCGGTGGAATATCCTGAGGCGTCTGGAGAGTTGCTGGATGTTGGCGGGGTAGAATGCTCCGGTGCTATTATGAGAATTTCCGTTTTTTTGGTGTTTAGCACCAGATTGAGGCTGGTTAGAAGATCGTTGATGGATGATAGGCATTTTTTCCAGTAGGCCATGGTTTTTTGTATGGTCTCCGTGATAGGGATGAGAATTTGAATGTCATCCGCGTATAAGAAATGGGTGAGCTTGAGGTTAGTAAGTAGATGACAGAGTGGGAGAAGGTAAATGTTGAAGAGGGTGGGGGAGAGTGATGATCCTTGTGGTACCCCCATCTTGACTTGGATGGGGTGAGATTCCTTGTTGTTTATCTTAACTTTGTATGTTCTGTTCTCTAGGAAGGACTTAAACCAGTTGAGAGCTGCTCCAGTGATGCCGATGTCTGTTAGTCGTTGTAGTAGGCTAGGGTGGTTCACGGTGTCGAACGCTGAGGAAAGATCCAGCAGCGCGAGGAGACAAGGATGGCCTTTTTCGAGATTGAAGATAATGGTGTCCGTTAGTGTGGCTAATAAGGATTCGGTGCTCTTTTTCTTTCGGAATCCATATTGGTTATTGGTGAGGATATTGTTGTCTTCGAGGAATTCAGAAAGTTGTCTGTTGACAATTTTCTCCATAGACAAAGGTCAATCCTAGACAAAGGTCAATCTTTTATCCTAGTCCTTCTGGACATTTCATCCGCATTTGACACCGTGAACCACTCCATCCTACTAAATCGCCTAGCAGAAATCGGATTAACAGGATCTGCACACAGCTGGTTTAACTCCTTTCTAAGTAACAGAAGCTTCAAAGTAAAAATCAATAACAACGAATCCCCAGATGTCAAATCAACATTAGGAGTACCACAAGGCTCTTCCTTATCACCCACACTATTCAATATATACCTCCTGCCCCTCTGTCAACTGCTCACGGACCTAAAATTAAAATTCTATCTATATGCAGATGACGTACAGATTCTGATTCCCATTACAGAATCTCTCCCTAAATCTCTCGCCTTTTGGGAAATCTGCCTCAAATCTATAAACAGTCTGCTCACCAACTTGAATCTAGTTCTGAACGCAAATAAGACTGAACTCCTAATCATCTCCTCGGACCACTCGGCCGTAATCAATCCACCAGCAGGCAACACTCAGATCACGCAAGTAAGGGACCTTGGAGTAATCATTGATAACCGTCTGAATCTTAAGAAAGCCATCAATAACACTACCAAGGACTGCTTTTATAAATTACAAGTCATGAAAAGGCTCAAACCCCTCCTCCACTTCCAAGATTTCAGGACAGTGCTCCAAGTCACACTCTTTTCCAAAACAGATTACTGTAACTCTCTTCTCCTCGGGCTCCCTACTTCATCTATCAAACCATTACAGATGCTCCAAAATGCTGCGGCAAGAATCCTGACTAATACCAACAGAGGAACACACATCACCCCCATACTACAGAACCTGCACTGGCTGCCAATCAAATATAGAATATTACACAAGGCTATCACTATAATTCACAAAGTCATTCACAACCAACAACAACTAGACCTCCAGATTACCCTCAAATTATACACATCAGACAGACCGATTCGAGAAGCATATAAAGGCACCCTGCAACCCCCTACAACGAAATCTACCCGCCTATCATCTACCAAAGAATGAACCTTCTCTACAGCTGGCCCAGCCATCTGGAACAAGATGCCCACAGAACTCAGATTAGAACCATGCCCGTCTACCTTCCGCAAAAAACTTAAGACATGGCTCTTCATCCAGGCCTTCACTTAACCAACAGTTCCAGCAATTCCTCACTAATTCAGACACTGACTCCTAGCTAAACTCTATGACAAGTGTAGCCTATACACTTACGCCTCTTCTCATCATATTATTGTATTATCTAATTTGTTCAGTTATGCCTTCTATCGCTCCGGCTATTCTAGCCCTCCAGGTTAATACCCCTTGTTATATGTAACTTTCATTTCTTGTTATATGATTGACTTTGTTATTCCCCTCATGTTATTTGTAAACCGATCTGATATGAATTTCTTTCATGAAGGTCGGTATATAAAAATGTTAAATAAATAAATAAATAAATAATTTTAGCTAGCATAGGGAGGTTAGCTATGGGTCTATAGTTAGCCAGATCTGTAGTAGGAAGGTTGGGTTTTTTGAGTAGAGGTTTGAGCAGTGATAACTTGAGTTGGTCAGGAACTTGGCCTTGGGCAAGGGAGCAATTAATGATATCGGCAACTGGCTTGGCAATGATGTCATGGATAGAACTCAGCAAGTTTGATGGTATATGGTCTAAGGGGTGAGAGGACGGTTTTATCTTCTTAATGATATTTGCTATTTCTAAGGTGGATGTGGGTTCAAGAGATTCGAGCAGTGCTGTGTGTGTGTTGGGTTGAGAAGCGGTTGCTGTATCTGATTGTTGGCTGTGGTTGCTTGCGAAGCTTGCTTGCGGTGTTGGCCCTTTGAGGGGGGTTATGAGGGCTGTGATTTTGTTGTCGAAAAAGTCGGCAAGTTCTCTGGCTTTTTTTAGAGCTTGGTCATCTGGGATGTTTGGTCCGGGAGGTTTAGTGAGGGCTGAGACATAAGAGAAGAGTGCTCTTGAATCAAATGAGAAGTGGTGTATCTTTTTGGAGAAAAATTCTCTTTTTGTTTTGTTGATTTCGTTTCTGTAGGTGTTGAGGCATGATTTGCAGTTGAGTAGGGTTGTTGTAGATGGGCTTTTACGCCATTGGTTTTCCTTGCTTCTAAGCTCGTGTTTACGAGACTTTAGTAGAGATGTGAATCGTTTTCCATATCGTCTTAACGATAGAAATCGTGTGGCAGGAGAAGAAAATCGTGTTTGGCACGATTATTTCGTTGAAAAATCGTTAAAAATCGTTTTTTCCAATTAGTGCGCACTAACTCACTGTTAGTGCGCACTAACTCGATTTAGTGCGCACTAACTCAAAATGATACAAATAGACACTTTCCAGGTCACTGAAGGTCAGTTAGGAATGAATATGGTTTCCTATTGGCTGGCAGCCCTCTTATCTACTGATGTTACCAAGGTTACCACTGAGGTGATGGTTGGGGGGATGGGAAATGGAACTGGAAACTCATGAACACCAACAGAAAATGAAACAAAGTGTTCACACTTCCCAGGTCAGTAAAGGTCACTTAGGAATGAATATGTATTCCTATTGGCTGGCTGTGCTCTTATCTATTGATGTTACCAAGGTTACCACTGAGGTAATGGTTGGGGGGATGTGAAATGGAAACAGTTGGAAGCTTGACATGTGATGATCAGCACTCACGTGACTAGAACTTCTTTGTTTATTATTTTTGTTAGCAGACACGTGCATGTTGAATTTGCCAATCACTGTGCATTTTAGAAAGGTGGTCCTGGCTGGAACTTTACACAGTTCAAATATATGTAATTGATTGTTGGTAAGTGTATTTTTTAAGTAGCCACACTGGCAGAAGTATGTTTACTTTTCCTCCTACTTAACTCACTAGCTCAGCTTTCTAAGAAGGGCTTCTCTGCTTGAGTGAGGGTCAGGCAGCTCCCCCCTGTCTGTGAAGCCAGCCTCTCACTAGTAATGCAGGGAGGGAGCTGTCTCAGACTTCACCATCCTCCTCCCCCCCCCCTCACCCACACACCATTCACTAGCTGGGACATGGGGGAAGTCAGGAGTGAGGGTCAGGCAGCTCCCCCCTGTCTGTGAAGCCAGCCTCTCACTAGTAATGCAGGGAGGGAGCTGTCTCAGACTTCACCATCCTCCCCCCCCCCTCACCCACACACCATTCACTAGCTGGGACATGGGGGAAGTTAGGAGTGAGGGTCAGGCAGCTCCCCCCTGTCTGTGAAGCCAGCCTCTCACTAGTAATGCAGGGAGGGAGCTGTCTCAGACTTCACCATCCTCCCCCCCCCCTCACCCACACACCATTCACTAGCTGGGACATGGGGGAAGTCAGGAGTGAGGGTCAGGCAGTTCCCCCCTGTCTGTGAAGCCAGCCTCTCACTAGTAATGCAGGGAGGGAGCTGTCTCAGACTTCACCATCCTCCCCCCCCCCCTCACCCACACACCATTCACTAGCTGGGACATGGGGGAAGTCAGGAGTGAGGGTCAGGCAGCTCCCCCCTGTCTGTGAAGCCAGCCTCTCACTAGTAATGCAGGGAGGGAGCTGTCTCAGACTTCACCATCCTCCCCCCCCCCCCCCTCACCCGCACACCATTCACTAGCTGGGACATGGGGGAAGTCAGGAGTGAGGGTCAGGCAGCTCCCCCCTGTCTGTGAAGCCAGCCTCTCACTAGTAATGCAGGGAGGGAGCTGTCTCAGACTTCACCATCCTCCCCCCCCCCCTCACCCACACACCATTCACTAGCTGGGACATGGGGGAAGTCAGGAGTGAGGGTCAGGCAGCTCCCCCTGTCTGTGAAGCCAGCCTCTCACTAGTAATGCAGGGAGGGAGCTGTCTCAGACTTCACCATCCTCCTCCCCCCCCCCCCCTCACCCACACACCATTCACTAGCTGGGACATGGGGGAAGTCAGGAGTGAGGGTCAGGCAGCTCCCCCCTGTCTGTGAAGCCAGCCTCTCACTAGTAATGCAGGGAGGGAGCTGTCTCAGACTTCACCATCCTCCCCCCCCCCCCTCACCCACACACCATTCACTAGCTGGGACATGGGGGAAGTCAGGAGTGAGGGTCAGGCAGCTCCCCCCTGTCTGTGAAGCCAGCCTCTCACTAGTAATGCAGGGAGGGAGCTGTCTCAGACTTCACCATCCTCCTCCCCCCCCCTCACCCACACACCATTCACTAGCTGGGACATGGGGGAAGTCAGGAGTGAGGGTCAGGCAGCTCCCCCCTGTCTGTGAAGCCAGCCTCTCACTAGTAATGCAGGGAGGGAGCTGTCTCAGACTTCACCATCCCCCCCCCCCCCCTCACCCACACACCATTCACTAGCTGGGACATGGGGGATAGTCAGGAGTGAGGGTCAGGCAGCTCCCCCCTGTCTGTGAAGCCAGCCTCTCACTAGTAATGCAGGGAGGGAGCTGTCTCAGACTTCACCATCCTCCCCCCCCCCCTCACCCACACACCATTCACTAGCTGGGACATGGGGGAAGTCAGGAGTGAGGGTCAGGCAGCTCCCCCCTGTCTGTGAAGCCAGCCTCTCACTAGTAATGCAGGGAGGGAGCTGTCTCAGACTTCACCATCCTCCCCCCCCCTCCCCCACACACCATTCACTAGCTGGGACATGGGGGAAGTCAGGAGTGAGGGTCAGGCAGCTCCCCCCTGTCTGTGAAGCCAGCCTCTCACTAGTAATGCAGGGAGGGAGCTGTCTCAGACTTCACCATCCTCCCCCCCCCCCTCACCCACACACCATTCACTAGCTGGGACATGGGGGAAGTCAGGAGTGAGGGTCAGGCAGCTCCCCCCTGTCTGTGAAGCCAGCCTCTCACTAGTAATGCAGGGAGGGAGCTGTCTCAGACTGGTATCAGGGTTAGGGCACTGTGTGCAGGAAGATCACAACACTCCTGGTATTAATAGGGATAGCGCACTGTAAGAGATGACTGTAGTAGATTGAATAAAGATCTGATGTTTCTGCTCTCCTCACACCAAACAAAAACAACACACAAGCAGAGAAGCCCTTCTTACAAAGCTGAGCTAGTGAGTTAAGTAGGAGGAAAAGTAAACATACTTGTGCCAGTGTGGCTACTTAAAAAATACACTTACCAACAATCAATTACATATATTTGAACTGTGTACAGTTCCAGCCAGGACCACCTTTCTAAAATGCACAGTGATTGGCAAATTCAACATGCACTAGCATTTCAGGTGCCTGCTAACAAAAATAATAAACAAACAAGTTCTAGTCACGTGAGTGCTGATCATTACATTACTTTTTTGTCAAGCTTCCAACTGTTTCCATTTCACATCCCCCCAACCATTACCTCAGTGTTAGCCTTGGTAACATCAATAGATAAGAGCACAGCCAGCCAATAGGAATACATACATACATATTCATTCCTAAGTGACCTTTACTGACCTGGGAAGTGTGAACACTTTGTTTCATTTTCTGTTGGTGTTCGTTAGTTTCCAGTTCCATTTCCCATCCCCCCAACCATCACCTCAGTGGTAACCTTGGTAACATCAATAGATAAGAGGGCAGTCAGCCAATAGGAACACATATTCATTCCTAACTGACCTTGAGTGACCTGGAAAGTGTTTATTTGTATCATTTTCAGTTAGTGCGCACTAAATCGAGTTAGTGCGCACTAACGGGGAGTTAGTGCGCACTAACTCGATTTAGTGCGCACTAACACGATTTAACAATTTTTAACGATAAATCGTTAGAATTTCTATTGTATCGTGTTCTATAACGATTTAAGACGATATTAACATTATCGGACGATAATTTTAATCGTTGAAAAACGATTCACATCCCTAGACTTTAGTTCTGTGGTGAACCAAGGTTTCCTGTTGTCTTTGTCCGGGTTGATAGACTTTGTTGTCAAGGGACATACTTGATCTGCAACCTTGTTGGTGATGTTGATCCATGATGAGGTCGCTGAGTTAGCGTCGGTGAGGTCCAGATTCATTAGTTCTTTGGCTAGGTGTTTACTTAGGTGATCTCCTGAACACTGTTTCCTGACTGAGATGTTAATTGTTTGGGTTGTTAGGGGAAGGGGCTCAATGATCTTTAGCATTGAAGAGATGAATCGGTGGTCAGTCCAAGGAACCGCAAGGCAGGTTGGGGTGGAGTGGGATGTAAGACCTTCGTTTATAAAGATCAGGTCTAAGGTATGACCAGCTTTGTGGGTAGGTTCTGTCACAATTTGTCTGAAACCCATATGGTTGAGGGAGGAGAGAAGGGTTTTGCAGTTGGAGGAATGAGGTTGGACATCCACGTGGAGGTTGAAGTCTCCCATCAAGATAGCCGGTTTTTCTGAATTTAAGTGTTTTGCTGTTAGTTCTATGATTGGGGAGGGGTCTGATTCTAAGAGACCGGGAGGAGCGTAGATTAAGGCGATAGTCAGATGTTTAGAGTTGAATAAAGCGAATTCCATATTGGCTATGGTATTGGATGTCTGCAATGTCAGACCTAGTGATTTTTTGGTTGCTAAGAGGAGGCCTCCTCCTCTTTTTTTGTGTCTGGGTATGGACAGTATGTCGTAGGTCTGGATAGGTAGCTGGTTAATTAGGGTTGTGTCAGTTGGTTTTAACCAGGTTTCTGTGATGGCACAGATATCTGGTTTAGAGTCGGATAGGAAGTCATTGAGTATGTGTGTTTTCTTGGATATGGATTGCGCATTAAACAGTGTGATTGAGAAAAGAGCCAGGCCAAGGCATTGGGTGATAGGTGTCAGCATGATGGGCCTGAGTCTCTGTTGGCGGTTGTGGTGGAGTGGTGTGGTGGGGAGCTTGGGTGCTCTCCACCTTAGGTTGTGGATGATGGGGATGGTTAGGGGGTACATAATGGGAGAGTAGCTTGAGAAGTTGGTTGAGTGCTGAGGCAGGAAGATGTAATCTGGTGCAGGTTGAATGTTGAATGCTGGGAAGAGGTTGTCTGGTGTTGATTAAAAGCTGTTGGGTGGGGAGATGTAGTTTGTTGAAGGTTGGTTGCCGAGATGAAAGCTGGTTGCTTAAGGAATTGGTTGGTTAGACTTTGGATGAAGGCAGGGGGTCCCCGAGTGGGTGGTGGCGATCGCACGAATCCCAGTAGAAGGTGATGAGATGCGGTTTGGGGTCTGGAAGGCGGAGCGTTGCAAACACGGCTGCGAAATCCGTAGGGTTGTAAACACTATTGCTGTGGGAAACGTTAATTAAGCAGAGGTTTGTCTGTGGCCACTCCGGGGTAGGGTTTGGGGCTCCTTCGGGGCTGCAACTAAGGGGCGAGACAAAGGGGCAGGCCCCTTTGTCGCGCTCCTTCGGCGCGCGATGCCGGGATGAGCGGCAGGGATTTAAATCCCCCGCTTACCTCTGCTGCTGACGTGTCTGATCGCTGGTAGGCTGCTTCTCCTCGGTGGGCGGAGCTGAGGGACGATCGTGTGAGCCGCGTGGCCGTCGCTGGAGCCCCGGTGGTGAGTGCTTTATTTTTAAGCTAGGCCTTGCCCTGACGGGCTTCAGCGCCGGCTGCGCAGGCCTGGGCTGCAGTCAATCGCGGCGAAGAGGCGATCACGGCGGTCGCAGAAGAAGAGGACGCCGGGAGGAGCGGCAGGGATTTAAATCCCCCGCTTACCTCTGCTGCTGACGTGTCTGATCGCTGGTAGGCTGCTTCTCCTCGGTGGGCGGAGCTGAGGGACGATCGTGTGAGCCGCGTGGCCGTCGCTGGAGCCCCGGTGGTGAGTGCTTTATTTTTAAGCTAGGCCTTGCCCCGACGGGCTTCAGCGCCGGCTGCGCAGGCCTGGGCTGCAGTCAATCGCGGCGAAGAGGCGATCACGGCGGTCGCAGAAGAATATATACATACACATGATCTCTCTCACACACATAATTTCTTTCACACAAACAGGTTTTCCATCACACACTTACACATACAGGTTCTCATTCATACACTTACATTCATGCTATCTCTCTCACACACAGGCTCTCAATCACACACACATACTCTCTTTCACAAACAGGCTCTCAATCACTCACATACATGCTGTCTCAAACACACACACACATGATCTCAAACACATAAGTTTGCTCACTCACTCACTCTCTCTTTCTTTCTTCTCCCACCAAACTAGCGGCAGCAGCAGCCTCCTACACTTCCAACCATAATGGCAGCAGCAGCCTCCTCTACTTTTAGCCCTCACGGCCTCGAGAAAGGAGTCCCATCGGCCATGAGGGCTGAAATTGATCCTCTTTTGCTCCACACCACACTGCTCATTCTTCAGGCCGCACCTCTCTTCTCTTCTTTGGGCTGATGCTGCCCCCACTATCATGGTCTCTTCTTCCCACGTGCATGACCGCTACACACCATTTCCTCTTCCGGGCCGCCGGGGGCAGGAAGAAGAGACCATGCTGTCCAGATTTCCTGCCGCATTTGCCCGGGCTATCAGCATTTTAAGCCTATTTCACTGGGGCGGGGGGAGTAGAGGGGCCAGCGGGGGGACCTTGCCAACACACCAGTGAGAACCAGTTGAGAACCGCTGCTTTAGATCATCTGAAAGTTAACTAGTTACCGCACAGCTATACATTAGGCAAAAGTTATTCATTTCCAATACAAAACTGATTTTAAACTATTTCTTCTAATCAGGCTCTAACCCCTAGATTCATCATTCTATAGTGGTCAGCCGGCCTTATCATGGTGGTGTGGTTTCTCTCACCGCAGTGTGACCTTGCCGCACAGTATCGCCCCCATAGTACCATGGGAAAAAGTGTAGTTATTTCCCGTGGTGCTGCCAGCAATAATGTAAAAAACATTATCGCCCACAGCGCTGCCAGGAGATAACTCCGCCCAAACCAGCCCACACTCCTCCCCTTCCCCTAATTAGAATAATACCACCTCGATGCGGCCGGTATCACGTGCAGTAGAGCCTTATTGCATGCAATAAGTCCGTTTCACACGCGATACTGGCACATCGCAGAATAAAGAATGACCCTTTAATTACCTGTGGTGTGGTAATGGCCTGACATGACACCTCTGCAAGTAAAGAGGAAAAAAAATGTGATAATACTACTGGGATGTGAAACATAATTGTTTCAGGCAGCCAGAAAAAAATGAACAAATCAGTGAATGCTAGTCAACCATATAGTGCCGTGTGTGCCATGAAGTTTTTATCATCAAAGCAGAGATTCAGGAACAATTTGCTGAAGCACTTTTATCAATGACTGTGATGGTATAGTTTATGACAAGAAAAGCATGGTCTACATTTTCATGCAGTGCATTCAATCTCTCCATTTTTCATTTGTGGAAAAGTGAGTGCCAGCTTTCCTATTTTGAAAACAGAATGAAACTGAATGACATCTGCTTCAATGGGACTCACTAATAATCTGTGCTGCTGCCTTACAACAAATAGGGGAATGTTTCTCAATATTTTACTGAAGTGAAGAAAAAAATATTGCTGATTTATCAAGGATATTTTCCAAGCAATGTCAGCTTGAAAAAATGCTGGCAAAAAATGGGAGCAATGTTTGTAATAATCCACAACTAAAGTCAAAATGTTGTTAAATGCAGTTCCTCTCTCACATCCCATACCCACTACAATTAAACACTGTAATTAGATTGATCTCTGCTTTTCCAGATGCTCAAAAAAGAACTTTCTCTACATCATGTGCAGGGATAGGACCCTTCCTCTTGCCATCCCATCTCTCAACCTTCATAAGAAAATAAGAAAATGCCATACTGGGTCAGACCAAGGGTCCATCAAGCCCAGCATCCTGTTTCCAACAGTGGCCAATCCAGGCCATAAGAACCTGGCAAGTACCCAAAAACTAAGTCTATTCCATGTAACCATTGCTAATGGCAGTGGCTATTCTCTAAGTGAACTTAATAGCAGGTAATGGACTTCTCCTCCAAGAACGTATCCAGTCCTTTTTTAAACACAGCTATACTAACTGCACTAACCACATCCCCTGGTAACAAATTCCAGAGCTTAATTGTGCATTGAGTGAAAGAACTTTCTCAGATTAGTTTTAAATGTGCCGCATGCTAACTTCATGGAGTGCCCCCTAGTCTTTCTACTATCCGAAAGAGTAAATAACCGATTCACATCTACCCATTCTAGACCTCTCATGAATTTAAACACCTCTATCATTTCCCCCTTTAGCCGTCTCTTCTCCAAGCTGAAAAGTCCTAACCTCTTTAGTCTTTCCTCATAGGGGAGCTGTTCCATTCCCCTTATCATTTTGGTAGCCCTTCTCTGTACCTTCTCCATCGCAACTATATCTTTTTTGAGATACGGTGATCAGAATTGTACACAGTATTCAAGGTGCGGACTCACCATGGAGCGATGCAGAGGCATTATGACATTTTCGGTTTTATTCACCATTCCCTTTCTAATAATTCCCAACATTCTGTTTGCTTTTTTGACTGCCGCAGCACACTGAACCGACGATTTCAATGTGTTATCCACTATGACACCTAGATCTCCCTTTTCCTACTTAACTTTCCCCCAACTAGCAAGGAACCACACAGACAACTGGACAAAATCACATGATTGTTTATGGATTAAATATATATATATATATATATATATATATATATATATATATATATATATATATATATATATATATATATATATGGCCGCAGCATAGAAACATAAACTATAACAGCACAGAAATCAATTGTATCTATGCTAATACAATTATCATCCTGAACTGCATAACAATGACATCGTATAATAACCCCTAGGTTACCAGCTGCAATGCAATCAGTCAACAAGCTATTGACAAAACTTAAACCCGGCCGTAGAAGCCATAATGCTGCAAGGTTTGCTGCCAGGCTGGGATCTGGACTGCAGAAGTCTCAGAATCTGAGGCGAGTGCTGCTTGGGCTCCCCCCTTTTCTTTTCCCTGGAGCACTGTTGAAGAACTGGGGTCCCTGCCTCACTGCTGCGTGGGCTGCTTGCCCTGAGTTATTTGGCCCCTCCCCTTCCCCTGGACCGCTGCCCTTGGTCTAACAACCATACAGGGTCATTCATCAAAATGTATCATGGTGTTAGCACCATAACGCACGCGATACTTATGGTAGCATGCGTTGTGAATGCAAATTTTTCAAAGGGGCGGAGTCAATGAAATTAAGCTGCACAAAATGCCCTTTAGTGCAATGCAGATTGCAAATTCATTGAGAGAGAGAGTGAGAGAGAGCGAAAGAGCCTTTAGGATGGCATACATAGTAGTCACCTATTTATACTGCCGTAGGAGGCACAGCTAGTAACTCAGGGTGAGGTTTTGGTGGTGGTGTAGGGTTTTGGGGCCAGTTTTACATGCAGAATGAGACATACAAACAGTACAGTAGGCCTCAGTGAAGATTTGACATCATTTGGAGTGAGTAAAGTCACACAAAGATGAGAGCTCTTCAATGTTCTTTCGCCCTAGCTTGATGGACTCTTTACCAGGGTTCTATCAAGCTAGGACAAGGGAACAGTGAAAAAATCTCATCTTTGTGTGACTTTCCTCACTCTAAATGATGTCAGATCTTCATTGAGGTCTACTGTGCTGTTCATACATCTCACTCTGCATGTAAAACTGGCCCCAAAACCCTATACCACCACCAAAACCTCACCTCAAGTTGCTCGCTGGCTCTCCTATAGTGATATAACTAGTTCAATACTATAAAGCCTTTATAAAGAGGTTCTCTCTCTCTCTTTCTCTCTCATCCATGCAAAATTATAGCATTTTCATGAATCTAGGGGATAGTGACTGGGGAAGGGGCCCACCTAAAATGCTGAACACGCCAGGGGGCCCCCTTCAACCGTGCGGCCATCTCTATCCGGCAGTAACTCTAGACCATCCTGAATGCTACTTTAAAAAATGTCCCAGCCTCTGATCAGACAAATGCACTCCATCTGGATGGAACAGCCCAGAGCAGCTTTCCTCTATCTGATTGTGGGGTATGTACAGCCCATCCTAATGTCATAATTTAATCAAGCACAACCTATTCACCCAAAACCACTGTATTCCAGTGTACCGAACTGTCTAACAACAATATCAGAAATTAATGGTACATCAGGTATATTTTAAACACCTCAAAGATTTTGCAAACCAAATGTATGTAGGCCCCTTACTTCGAGGGTCACCTTGCTTTAATTTTAATTTTTCAATTGTCCATTTTTGTTGAAATTTTTCTATTATAGTAAAATCAATCATCAATTGTCACACAATCTCCACAAGTACAGGAAGGGGGACACAAATACTCATCTACTCCATTCCTGGTAGTTCACCCGACACAGCTGTGTTTCGGACGTCGTCGTCCTGCTTCAGGGGGTGTCCTTCAGTATTTCCTGCAGACGCAGCCCAATGGGGCTGCCGTGGAATTAAAAAGAAGAAGCGATACCAATAAATTAGAGAAGGCTTCCTGACAACGCTCTCAAAAGGAAATACTGAAGGACACCCCCTGAAGCAGGATGACGACGTCCGAAACACAGCTGTGTCGGGTGAACTACCAGGAATGGAGTAGATGAGTATTTGTGTCCCCCTTCCTGTACTTGTGGAGATTGTGTGACAATTGATGATTGATTTTACTATAATAGAAAAATTTCAACAAAAATGGACAATTGAAAAATTAAAATTAAAGCAAGGTGACCCTGCACTATAGTAGAGTCTGATGCACAATACAGACCCTCGAAGTAAGGGGCCTACATACATTTGGTTTGCAAAATCTTTGAGGTGTTTAAAATATACCTGATGTACCATTAATTTCTGATATAATTTAATCAAGCCCATCCTCCCCGCTTGAGGGCTTTTGCGATGGTACCTAAATACCTAATTAAATAAAGTGCCTACTTGGGTTCACGCTCAACTAACACATTCATGAATATATGAAACGCTGCCACCAAATTATTAATAATTTTTAAAATTTTTGGTTTCTTGTCTTTTGCGACTGTGGATACTTTGTCTTTTACTTCACTATCACCCCCATCTTGCTACCTAACAAGGAGTGAAAATATGTTTATAAACTCCCGCCTCCAAATCTTCTTGATTTTTCTGACTGCACCATATGCCAGAGAGCTAACACCACATAATACCTCATTTTTGTTGAGCAAGGTCTATCACACAGACATTCCTGAATGTGGACCTTGGTCCTGCGTACACTCTTTTGCATACTCAGCACCCCACACAGTAACAGCAGAATTAACGATCAGTGCAGCACTACTCCTATTGGCTGCTCTCTTTTTCTTGAATGTTTTTAACACCTTCTGCATGACTGTCGCGAAGGCCAGTTCCTCATCACTGCTTTCTGGAGCTGAACCTGAGTCAGAGTCACTAATAATGTCCTTACCTTGGGCTGATAATCGTGCACCCTCATTACTTTGTGGGGCTGGAGGAATGCCGATCGTATGAGAGGTACCACTGCCTCTATTCACAGCTTGTTTCTTGGCAGTGCTGGATATTCCTGCCAAACGCTGGCCAAGGTAGTCTGTACCATGAGTCTGGGCTTGTTGGCGCAGCTCTAACATAAGGTCATCCAGTTCATGCAGCTCATTACTGCCATTTTTTGCTGCCTTGCGAGGCTGCAAGTTGTGTGGAGTATTGCTGCCTGCTTGCCTGTGAAGAATTGCCTTCGACAGATGTGAGGATCCCCTGCCTGCTGCACCTCCTGTTACACCACTTTCCATTCCACAGTTTTTTTCCTTCCAGTAGTGCCAGACTCGGAACATTCCTTTGGAGCCATGCCACTGGGACCTCACTGCCACTATTATAAGCTAGAATGCTGGAAGAACAAATAGAATACTTAAGTATGAATAGCATCGGGTTAGCTTCACTCCTCCCCGGATAATGCATTTCTTCTTAGGCTGCCACATCCCATGTAATCCATAGTGAAAACTACATAAATATATACATTGAGGGACTAAAACAATCTGGAATAAAGGATAATTAATTAAATGCAGGACCATTAGCGCAGGTAGACCAACATGGCAACAGTATGGTAAATGGAACAAACCAAATGCCTTCTTCATGTTTATTTTTTGTTTTGTTTTTATATAACTTCAATTCCAGCATGGTAGCTGCTGCTGCCTATATCACTGGCCAATGAATCACCATATTGGGAGATAAAAGCCACATCACGATTCTGCTTCCCTTATGGCCTCATCAAAGATGGCCACCTTTTTTCCAAAACCTGAACAAAAATGGCCAAAGATACATTCCATTGAGCATTGCCCACATTGAAAATGACAGCCAGCCTCCTTGTCCTGCCTCACCTTGTCCTGCCTCACCCCTTCATTTCCCTGAACAAAGATGGCCACACCATCTTCGCAGCATCGACCATCAATGAAGTGCCCCTAATAAAGATGGCACTCACCCTCCTTGCACTGATTGCACCATAAATGTGATCTCAAGGGTTCATTTTTGAATGCCCAACATCCCCCAAAGCAAAACACAGATAATGCTGGCAACCGCAGTAACCCAAACTGCATAGTAGCTCTAAAATATTGCACACTGTGGTCAGAAGGAAAGGAAGAAGAAAAAGATCAAAGAAATAAAAGAGGAACCCCATTTTAAAGAAAGCTGACCATGCCTCACTCAACATTGGAAACGCACCACCAGCAAAGCGTTTTTTTTTTTTTTTTTTAATTTTTATCACTCCCATTTCATCTGGGCTGCCTATCCCTTTAAATCACGTAACCCTTTAAAAGCTGTGTCCTCACCTCCCCGGTACCACCACCTGCCCCCTGTAGCATGCTCTAAGGAGCTCTCGGGGCCTCTTTGCCCCTCCCCCTGCCCCTGCAACCAGAGAAATGAATACCCCTGCCACAATTCCTACCTTACTTGCACTTGTATACCCGGCAATTTTTCTTTTTGGTAGCCCGCGATGGTTCACACTATCCCGCGTGCTCTGTCAGACCTCTGAGCTGCCATGCTCCAGCCTTGGACAGCCAAGCCGCTCAAGCTGCTTACGATGATGCTGATGCTGTCCCAGCAGCAATTGCAGCAAGTGGGAATGCGGGCCAGAGAAATCAGTAAGTCTGCAGCCAAGCTCCAAACCCACAGCTGTCCACGAAGTGCAAATGGGGCTTGCTCGCCCCTTTTGCTTTCCATCCCCACAAATCCCATATTTGCCAGCCCTAGGCTCGCCCCTGAATCTGATCTAACTAGCCCATCTATCCTCCCTTTCCCTCCCTTCACCTTCCCTGCTTCTCATACACAGGTGGCCTGCTCCCTGAAGTTCTTAGTCACAGGGACTTTATATTTATTTCCTTTCTTAGTTACTTGTAAACCGACATGATGTGTCCTACGAATGCCGGTATAAAAAAAGTTATATTAAATTATTATTAAATTATTAAATATATTAAATATTAAATATTATATAAATAATTACATAAATAAATAAATAAATATTGGGTAAGACTGAAATTATTTCAAATTTGTTATTGTATCTAAAACACCCTGTGAACCAGGGGTTTTGGAAAATGGCAAAATGGCAATCTTTAAATAAGAATGAGCTGCAAGGGATGGGTGGCCAGAAAGGCAATTAATGTTCAATCAGTTCATTTGTGCTTTTGTATTAAGAAACATAGAGGATTAAACTTATTCTATGTGTTGTAGGAGCATGCAAAAATAATTTATTTATCTGTGGGAAAATGCAAGGCTCTTTATTGGAGAAGTAATTAACAGTGTTTGATTTCAATAGTATTAACTACAAGTATGCTTAAAGAAAGAAAGGAAGAAGAGCTGATAGGTCATTTTGTCAAGCTACTTGCAGTGTCACTCATCAAAGGGGTTTTGTTTGAAATAATTGTCTTAGCATTACAGATATATAGAAAGGTAAGAACTGAGTAACTCTTAGTTACTCAGTTCTTACCCACCAGAACTGAGTAACTCTTAGTTACTCAGCTCACCCACCAGCAGATGCTGAAGCTGCATCTGCTGGTGGGTGAGCAGGACTTGCGAGTATTGGTTTACTGAGGGATATGTTTTTAAAGATTGCAAAAGAAATAGCTAGAGGGTTAAAGTTATTTTGAATGTCTTTAAAGTATATTAAGGAAAATAGAGACTACATGTATTCTGTATGTGATAAAAGCTTTAAATATCTATTAATATTCTTAGAGAGGTTGTGAGAGCTGTTTCCTGGAGAAGTAATCAACAATGTTGATTTTTATACCCTCTCTCACCCAACCCAGTCACATAGTTTCATATATACGCTGTCACCCAAATTAAATGTTTAGAAGGAACATTTTTACAATATGAATCAATCAGAGATTTACATCAATGATGAGAAATTAACCCTGACCTTAGCAATTAACTGTAGACCTAATGAGTTCATTTACTAACAGATTAAAATAAAGTCCCTTAAATTAATTAGATTATTTTCAGTATGATTAGGAATCCCTACTCCTTATACAACTTTAAATAACTTTAACAACTCAACAATACTAAGGTGCAGACAGTAGTCCAGCAGTGAAATGGGGGCTATCTATTGTTTTGCATTGAATGCTACATGCATCAATGTCTACATGTTGGGCAGATGTTGCATGTAAGCAATTGGTGGAAATTACTCCTGGCTTTTAGAGAATGAGTTCAATCTCTAGATGCTACAGTGTCAGACCTGAAGTAACTGAGGCAGACAGAAAAGTATATAGAGGAGACCTGCAGACCTTCAGGGACATAAAACCGTGGTCCCACCTCCAATCTGGCTGTCCCTGTGCTGCTTTGAAGAAGCAAGGTCACATGAAAAAGAAACCATGATATTGGTATGGCAGGAATGATCCTGTAGCTAGGACCTGACCTCCAGATCATGCATTATTCTTTTTTTCAAAGGCAGTCTCAATGCATGGATGACACAAGGAAGCAGGGAAAAGGCCAGAGGATTTGCTGGGTTCCGGGGAACATTTTGGGGAAGGGGTGTTTATTCTCATGGGATGGGCTCCACCTTAACCAGGATGAAATCCAGCTGTTGGTGCTAAAATCTGAAAAGAATATAGAGCAGCTTTTAAATTAAATCATGGGGGAAGATAGAGATTCACATGAAAAATATTTTTGGTTTAATTTATATTTATTCATTTGGCTCGCAATTCATTTTCTTTGGTGCTGGCCCAAAAGTTTTATTGATGTTTTTATGTTAGCCTCAAGACTTCTGGGTACTGTTGCAAGCATTAGTCCTTACAATCAGAACTATAGCTTGGACTGCCAGCAAATATTATTAGGGCTTTACAAATAGTACAGAAATTGGTTGCTCACATTCTAACTGGTACAGGATTAGGGTGTATATCACCACTATTCTCCAGGCCATTCACTGATTGCCTATATCCTGGAGAATTAGATATAAAGTTTCCATACTCACCCATAAGTACATTATTTTATTTATTTATTTATTTATTTATTTTATAAACTGTCAATCTGTAGGGACAATCTTAATGGTGTGCAAGGTTATAACAATAAATAATACATTACAATATAAAATTAATAAAAGGGTAAAAGTAAATAAGGAATGAGTAAAAACATACAAAATAAAAGGATATAAAGTAGAAATAATAAAAACAAATAAAAGCATACAAGGTAAAACAAGGAAAGGAAACAGTCTCAAAGGTATACATTGTGAGCATTGCATGGCTGTTAATGGAAATTAGGAATTATATGCTTTTTGAAAAGCTAAGTTTTCAAACTCTTTTTAAAGGCCTTGAGGTCTTTTTGCATTCGCAATTCATAGGGAATCTGGTTCCACAAGACCAGTCCTGCTATAGAAAAAGCTCTCTCCCTGACTTCAGAAAGGCGGGCAGATCTAATGGAGGGGACTGATAATAGTCCTTTAATGGCTGATCTCAGGTTTCTTTCTGGAGTATGTAAATGAAGCTGAGCATTGAGCCATTCTGTATTGTCAAGATATATAGATTTGTGGATTAGACATATTTTATAGTCAACACGGCATTTGATAGGTAATCAGTGGAGATTGATTAAGGTAGGCTTAATGTGATCATAATTTTTCCCACCACAAAGGGCACTTGCAGTGGCATTCTGAAGTAATTAATCACACTTCATCATGGATTTTTTCCATTCTGCAAATATATAGCCCAATTCAGGCCCTTAGATCTGTACATCATGGGCTTCTAAATGTTCTCTCTCCCCAGCTGGCTGTCAGATGTTGCAGGGGGGTTCCAGCCAAGCGAGAAGAAGGACAGCATTTGAAGGAGTCCAGGGGTCTTGCTAAGCAGCAGTATAGAAGTTATCTCACAATGTATAGAGCTTGATGGTGTCTTCGCCCAACACCATGGCCATTCCCCAAGGTTTGAGCCCATAGGTGCAGGCTGTAGCTGGGACTGATAGTACATGGAGTACCTAAGGGTGCAAGTTGGTTAATGCTTGGACCCAGGCATGTATCATGAATCTGGCAAGGATCCAAAGTCAAACTTGGATGAGAGGTTAGGCACTGAACAAGAATGAAGGACCAGTCAGCCACCATTTCCAGAAGACTGTTTGTACCAATGAGGGTGTTTCAATACAGGTCTCTTTATTTACAGTTTCCAATCAAAGGACACATCCAATCAGGAGCTTTTTGGGGCATGGACTACCCCTGCTGGATAGAGTAGGTAATTACTACAACAGTATCTCAGTATGAATTTGGTCCTGTGGATAATCCTGAGAGTCTATACCTTAAGCTCCAAGGGTTTTTAGTTCAAGATTTGCTGTTCCTTACACTGGCTCACTTTATGGTCATTAGATATAGAGCATTTTCTGTGGCCAGGCTTATTATGTGGAATGCCATACCACATTATCTGTACTCTATGACCCGCACTACAATTTTCAGGAAGCAGTTTAAGGCCATCTTGTTCAACCAGGCCATAGAATAGAGGCATGAATATTGTTATTTATTTATTTGTTTTATTTATTTATTTGTTGAGTTTTATATACTGTCATTTGGTAAAGCCATCATAACGGTTTACAAAATTTAAATTGTAACTCTCTTAACAATTGTGGAAAAAGTATAACAATGTGCATATTAAACAGAGGTTAAACATTTCAAGTCCAGAAAGTATTATGTGGGAGGAGGAGGGATTGTTTGTTCTGGTTGGAGAGAAGTTATTTTGAGGTTTTTGGATGAAAGTTCGATTGGCAGTTAGGATGTTCAGAAGTATGAAGGTCAGTGTAGAATTTGCGAAACAGCAATGTTTTTAGGATGGGTTGGGTTCTCAGATCTTTAGGTAGGGAGTTCCAAAATTTAGGGGAGGCAATGGAAAGGCTCTTTCTCTTGTTGTTGTTAGATGCGCAACTCTGATGGGGGGGGGGGGGGATGTTTAAGCATCCTGAGTTGTTTGAATGTAGGTTTCTTTGAGAATTCTGAGGGGTTATATTTAAGCCATTTAATCCTTGATGATCATTGTTTAGAATTTTATGAATGATGGTCATTGGTTTGTGTTTGATGCGTGCTTTAATTGGGAGCCAATGAAGTTATAATTGTGCTTTGCATAGGCATTCTTTAAGTGGCCTTCCTTTTTGATGATTATTTTCAAGATTGTTTTTTTGGCAGTTTTTTTTTTTTTTTGGGGGGGGGGAGGTTGGTTGTCCTTTTGTATTTGTTTCTATTGATAATCCTTTTCCTGACCTTTTATGTATTATTGTACTCTTGTTTTTATGATGCTTTTGTTTTTTTGATTATTTTGATGTATCCCATATTGCACTATGAATAGGATGGGTGGAAGAGAGCATTTCCTTATAGCTTCTCTGGCCAAAAGAGAACCTGATCAACTAGAGCAGGAGACATATTTGAGCCCCCTCAACATTAGCCGCCAATTCAGCCCAAAGTGCCTGAGTCTCCGATGCTAGAGTCGGCACTGTCTGATAACATGCTGTGGAGTTCAGGGGGAGAGGTTGAAGCCCAGTCAAAAATGCTGTGGGAATTTCATGTTGAAGACAGAGACTCAAGAAGTTTGTAGAAAGGGTGGCACTCAAGTTAAGAGCTCCCCCATAACTGCTGAGTAGTGAATTCTAAATTAATAAGAAAACCGGTGTTTCCTCTTACTAATTCTTCAGCGATAACTGTAGATAACATCTGGAGCAAATTCATAAGAGTAGATTCAGCTACTTCAAATTGTGCTTCTGACATTTATTTATTTTATTTATTTAAAAAGATTTATAACTCGCTTCTACAAGGTTTGAAGTAGATTACAAGAGTACATTGATAAAATTCATGTTTCAGTTAAGGCTGTCAGTTGGTCTGTGTAAAAATCAGATGGAGGTCTCTCATGATATAGCTGTGAAACTGAAGCAGTTGGAAAGGAGGCAAAAGATCTTAAACAAGAAAATTTAATTTTGATTCAGGACAATAATATGGTGTTACGAGCGCGCACGGGCGCGGTCGTCTCGGGCGGGTGGTGAGCCCTTGGGCCACGGCGAAAGCTAGGGAGGAGCCCCAGCCACACCGTGGGAGGTGAGCCGAGCAGGCATGGTGAGCCAGGCAGGCAGGAACAGAAGCAGGGAGTCCGACCCTCAGCCGGACCTGCATGCCCATGGTAGCCAACACGGGGAAGTTGACTAATGAACGGTCCTCCGACTGTTCCCGGCCCTTTCGGACCTGCCGCAGGGAACGGCAATGGGCAGCAGGCCGGACAGAGGCGAGGGCAGACAGAGTCCTTAGCAGAAGACATCAGACAGGGCAGAAGCAGGCTGAGGCAAGACGGAGACATCAGGACAAGGGCTGAAGCGAGACACAGGAAAGGTCCAGGCGAGCGGGAACTCCGATGCTGGGATACTCACATCCGAAGCCCCCTCGGCTGGCAGAGGAAGACATCCGGGCAAGGGCTGAAGCAGACACTGTAGACAAGGCTGGACGGGAACATTGCACTGTCCATCAGGGCGCCCTACTCAGCCCACCCGTGGGACTGAGTCGCGGACCACCCTGTCCCAGACACGCCCTACACAGCCTAGGAAGGCTGGTCGCGGACCACGCTGAGAAGGAGGGCGCGGGGAAGACCCAGGCGAAAAGGAACTCCGATGCTGGGATACTCACATCCGAAGCCCTTTCGGCTGGCAGGAACAGGAGCAGACAACAGGCAAAGACACTGGACAAGGAACCATGGAAGACCTGGATCAGCACGGTTACAGCCAACTGTAAGGCCTGATCAAAGGCCCGGTGCAATTGAACAGGCAGTCCTTAAATACTGGAGGTAGAAGGCAACTCCCTGGGAGGAGCTTGCCAGGACCGCCCACCGCTGGTCCTATAACTAGGGTAGAGAGCTGCGGGCCAGCCCCTAGGGAAGGGCGTCGCCCAACAGGAAGTCCAAACACTGAGGCATGCAAGCCACAGGCACAGCTAGGCCTCTCAGGCCCTGGAACAAGTCCCGGATGGAACACAGGCGAGGCCCTGGCTTCAAGGCGGCCTCTGGAGGAAGGTAAGAGACCTCCTGTAGCGCAGCAGCGGGGGGGATCGCAACATATGGCACATAAGAAAAGAGAACAAATGGAAAATTGTGCTAGGTACCTTAATTTACAGTTCCTAAATATACCCAAAGTTACTAGACTAATTGTGAGAAACCTTGAGATCAATATTCAAAGTCATTTAGAGCCTGTTATCCATCTAAATGGAACATTTTTAATAGAGTCACTTGTCTAGCAAGATTTTAGCTGGATAAGTCATTGTCCAGTTAAAATCCAGCAGGATAAAAAATTGAGGCATTCTGGGGCATTTTGAGGAGGAGTTAAATTATACGGTTAAATTTGCCAATTTTTAACTATAACCAGCTAAGTTGTTTGCCCTTGTATGTCTAGATGACTGGCTGCTTGATCGGGAGTTTTTGGGATGTCCAGTTGAGTAGTTCTATCTAAAAATGAGAAGGAAGATCTAGGGGATGTCTGTGGCTGGTTCTCCATCCCCTACCCCCAAAGTTGGAGTACCAGCCTAGAAGTTAGAACAGTAGGCTGACATCCAGGGTTCAAATCCTACTGCTGCTCCTTATGAACTTGGCTGGTTCCCTTCACCCTCCATTGCCTCAGGTATAAACTTAGATTGTGAGCCCTCTGGGGACAAGGATAATACAAAACCTGAAAGTAACTTTCTTTGAACTACAATGAAAAAGGCATGAAATAAATACATCTAGATAATCTTTCTCTATTACAACCAATGGGAAAATCATTACATCTTAATATAGGCTTTAACACTCGGGTTTTCTATCTTTTGCAGCTGACGATGCAGGTTGGCATCAGCTGGCAGCTACAAAGGAACAGCACTCCAAGATAATGAGATTGGAACAAAGCAGCATCAAGAATGACATCAATAGCTCAAGGCACTATAACAGATCTGTTTATACCAAACAGGTATAAACAGACTAAAGCACTGTGAGATGGTCAAAGGGTCACAAACAGTGGAAAGAACACTCCATAGCTCCACGGAAGGTGAAAATTGGTACCAACAGAGGCAGAATACTTCAAGGCACCATGATAGGGGCAAAGGGCACCAACAACAGTGGTATGGACACCACCAGGCTCTAAAGGAGGGGCAAAGGGCACCAAGAGTGGCATGAACATCCCAAGACACTGTGAAAGGGGCTAAGCAACCCAAACAAAAGCAGGAACACTCTAATACACAGTGAGTAAGAGAAAGGGAGAAAAACAACAGGGGAAAAAGTTGACTGCAGCACCAAAAGAGGAGTAAGTCAGTATTCACAATGGTAAGAACAAGCCAAGGCTCCAAAATAAGGGCATATGTTTCTATTTGTATATGATGGGGATGTTGATGTGTGGATGTATAAGAGGGGGGGTGGGGGAGGCAGGTGTGTGCATGCATGGAATCTGTTGTCTGGAAAATGCCGGGGAAGATGGCTTCAAAGACGCAATATTTCACCAGATACTTCAGCTTCCCCCTCTTTTCCATCTGTTAACATTATACAGCCTCTAACTACCTTCTTGGGGGTGGGGGAACATTATTTGGATTAGCTCATTTTCTGAAAATACTGGCCCACTATTTCTGGTTTTCACACTCATCCACTCATCCAAGACTGGAGGATAGCTAATGTAACCCCAATATTTAAAAAAGGCTCCAGGGGCGATCCAGGAAACTACAGACCGGTTAGCCTGACTTCAGTGCCAGGAAAAATAGTGGAAAGTATTCTAAACATCAAAATCACAGAATATATAGAAAGACATGGTTTAATGGAACAAAGTCAGCATGGCTTTACCCAAGGCAAGTCTTACCTCACAAATCTGCTTCACTTTTTTGAAGGAGTTAATAAGCATGTGGATAAAGGTGAACCGGTAGATGTAGTGTACTTGGATTTTCAGAAGGCGTTTGACAAAGTTCCTCATGAGAGGCTTCTAGGAAAAGTAAAAAGTCATGGGATAGGTGGCGATGTCCTATCGTGGATTACAAACTGGCTAAAAGACAGGAAACAGAGAGTAATATTAAATGGACAATTTTCTCAGTGGAAAGGAGTGGGCAGCGGAGTGCCTCAGGGATCTGTATTGGGACCCTTAATTTTCAATATATTTATAAATGATCTGGAAAGAAATACGACGAATGAGCTAATCAAATTTGCAGATGATACAAAATTGTTCAGAGTAGTTAAATCACAAGCAGATTGTGATAAATTGCAGGAAGACCTTGTGAGACTGGAAAATTGGGCATCAAAATGGCAGATGAAATTTAATGTGGATAAGTGCAAGGTGATGCATATAGGGAAAAATAACCCATGCTATAGTTACACAATGTTAGGTTCCATATTAGGTGCTACCACCCAAGAAAGAGATCTAGGCGTCATAGTGGATAACACATTGAAATCGTCAGTTCAGTGTGCTGTGGCAGTCAAAAAAGCAAACAGAATGTTGAGAACTTTTAGAAAGGGAATGGTGAATAAAATGGAAAATGTCATAATGCCTCTGTATCGCTCCATGGTGAGACCGCACCTTGAATACTGTGTATAATTCTGGTTGCCGCATCTCAAAAAAGATATAATTGTGATGGAGAAGGTACAGAGAAGGGCTACCAAAATGATAAAAGGAATGGAAGAGCTTCCCTATGAGGAAAGACTAAAGAGGTTAGAACTTTTCAGCTTGGAGAAGAGACGGCTGAGGGGGGATATAAAGAGGGGTTTAAAATCATGAGAGGTCTAGAATGGGTAGATGTGAATCAGTTATTTATGCTTTCGAATAATAGAAAGACTAGGGGGCATTCCATGAAGTTAGCATGTGGCACATTTAAAACTAATCAGAGAAAGTTCTTTTTCACTCAACGCACAATTAAACTCTGGAATTTGTTACCAGAGGATGTGGTAAGTGCTGTTAGTATAGCGGTGTTTAAAAAAGGATTGGATAAGTTCTTGGAGGAGAAGTCCATTGCCTGCTATTAATTAAGTTGACTTAGAAAATAGCCACTGCTATTACTAGCAACAGTAACATGGAATAGACTTAGTTTTTGGGTACTTGCCAGGTTCTTATGGCCTGGATTGGCCACTGTTGGAAACAGGATGCTGGGCTTGATGGACCCTTGGTCTGACCCAGTATGGCATGTTCTTATGTTCTTATGTTCTTATCTCTATTGAGACAAATTTGGTGACTTTCCATCCATTCCTTGGAAAGTTATTTTGCCCCAGATGATAGATTGAGAGAAAAATTGATAAATGTGGGACCTTTTTGCTCAATTCTTTCTCATATACCATATTTGTAAAACATATAAAGAACCAATTAAATGTTATCAAACTGTGGTAAACCAGCTGAGTTCCTACTCTTAGTGCAGATTAGAATATTGTTTTGGCCCTACTAGGATAGTAAAACCTCAGAAAAAGTCTAATTTTAGGAAGGAAAAAATAGCTCTTAACAGTAGAATTACTTGATCCATGTTGAGAATGAAAGTATTTACCCTTGCAGTCTTTGCATAGTCAGACCAAGTGATCTTGATAAAATAAAAAGCAAACTGGATTGTGCTCAATAGCCCTGTGGAAGTAGAGGGTGTGCTGAGAAGAAAAGTGTTAGTTTTTAAATTTATCTTTCATCTTGAAATATACAAATTTTATAATAAACACTTATGGAAAATATGTAAATAAAAACATTGTGGTCCATAGTGAGCCACTGTGCAGCTCAGGAAGTTAGCAGGATAAACTTCTCTGGCTAACTTAGTCGGGATATTGACATTCAATGTTAGATGTACGAATAGAACTGTGGTCTCTTGTGAACATTTGATGACCCTCGGAGGGAGGAAACTCACTCCAAGATGAGATTTGGGCAATGTTCTCTCCACCTCGCCACCTAGCTTGATGTTACCCAGGTAGACTGTCCATCAAGCTAGGTTGAGAGAACATTGCCCAAATCTCATCTTGGAGTGAGTTTCCTCACTCCGAGGGTCATGAAATGTTCACAAGAGACCACTGTTCTGTTCATACGTCTAACATTGAATGTCAAAGGGGCCCCTAACCCCCTACACTGATACCTAAACATCACCTCGAGTTACTAGATGGGCCTCCCATAGGAATACAAATACCTATCTAGGGAGATGACATTATGTCCAGTCTCTCTCTCTCACTCACTCTCTCTCTCAGTTTGCACTAACTTAGCTCTTTGCATAGGTAATTAGTGCAAATGAATATTTGCATAAACCATGCCCCTTTTGCTATCGCATGCAATAGTTACTGCATTTTGATAAATCTAGGTCTAAATTTGTTATGAGGATGGGTGGTAGTTTCATATATTTTATTGGGCATCTCCATGTTGCCTCTCTCATTTTAATCATTAACTACCCTCCAACCTCCATTTTTTAATCACATATATCTTTAAAAACTCAAGTTTGGCAACAGTATTTGCCCTATATTTTTTGCTTTTTCCTTTTTTTGTGTGTGTATATATTTTATTATTTATTTATTTGTGTGTGCACAACAAATAATATTTATCACCGTCAGTGTAGCATACACAATTGCTTTTACTGCTTCTCTGACAAAAGGGCCACTATACCTGGCCCTTTTGTCAGAGAAGCACTATTGCAATATAAACCAAATAGAGCTCAATGCCTGCTGTTTTCTTCTGGTGATGTGGTGTGCTGGAGGTGGGTTGTACTAGATCAACTGCCTCCCATTGAAGGTTTGGGTCATCCACAAAGCTGGATATGTTGAAGCTTACATTGCGTGATCTTGCTGAGCCAAGGAGTGCTAGCATCTGCATCTGCTACGGAGGCTGGTACTGCTGCTTCTCCTCCTCCTCCTTACTGAACTGAGTCTGTGCATCCATCGGTAAAGGACCATAGAAAATTGCTGCAGTGCTGCTGGTCCCTGGGGCTTGACTGCTGGGCAAGAGCTGTGGAAACAAAGAAGACAACATAAGTACCAGAGCTAAGAAGTAAACATGTACTTTTTGGCATCAGATGCACACATTGCATTAATCAATGTGAGCATCTTATGCTAAAGTATTTGGACAACTATAGCAGCCTTGCCATTTATAGGTGGCGTGAACTTACTGGCTCCAACTCGCATGGTGTCTAGCCACTCATACATGCCCTTGAAGACATCTGGTTCCAGCTGTTAGACGAAGTACTCCTCCATTGGTGTCAGTATGATAGGACAAGGGACTCCTCCTCTGTTCTGATTTATATACTTGTTGCTGTTAGCCACCTTGCTTTTCACTTGGGCCTTGATGTTGCGGTACCTGTGGACCACCTGCTTCACACTTTGTTTTATGCCTCTGTGCTCAGATTCAGCCTGATCAATCATGACCAGATCTGGCGCATGGCTGTCCTTGATGTCTTGGCTGCATGGTTGCTGAATAGCATTCCAGCATAATTCTCTAGGGCACCTGTGATGATCATTTCATTGTCCTCCACGCTGAACTTCAAAAATCTCAAACAAGCATGGCCTGCTGCCTGGCTGCCAGGACAGGGTGCCACTTCTGCTTCCGGAGAGGTGTCCTCCCTTTCCTCACTCTCGTTCCCTCTCTCCTCTCCCCTCCCTTCCTCCCCTCCCTTCCTCCCCCCTGCACCTGCCCTACCACCTTCCATCCCCTCTTCCTTCTCTGTCTATCCCTAGCCTGGCACCCTCCTTCCTCCATACTTGCCTGCTTATCCCCTTCTTCTTCATCCTATCCCTTCCCTCCTACCTATCTCTACTTCTGTCCCTGTCCCTACTCCTACTCCTACTAGCAATTCTGTCCTCAATCCTCTCACCTCCTCTCCTCCCCTCCACTCCCCATGCTTTTCACACTCCATCCTCTCCCTTTCTCACTCCTCCACCACCAATCCTCCTCACCATCACCATTACTCCTTCTCACACCTTCGTACTAAAAGACAAACAGACAAACTGGACAAACTAATAAAAACTTTCACTCCAACAAAGAATACAAAAGGCCAACGTAAAGGGAAACAGATGTCAACAGAAGACCAGACAATGCATTCAGGTAAATGATTCTGAAAAAGCTCCTACTCTCACTATCCAACTCAGGAACTCTCCTCTCTCCAATGCTTGACACACCCACAAAGAGACAGCTGTAAGAAGCCGGTAAATATAAATGTAGATAACCTATGTAGGAGCTCGTATTAGCAAGGGTCACATGGGTGGTTCGAGGGTATCAGACTAAAAAGAAGTTTCCTTTAAATAGTTAATACAGCTCTTGAGATGGAATACAGAGAAATCTACAATAAAACTAATAAAAAAATATTTAGAGAAAAATAAATATAGACTTTTGGAAATTGAAAAAATATGTTTATTTAAGTGAACTGAACTGGCAGATGGTATATATTCAGGTTTTTTTTATATTTGTGAAATTAAATGGGAATTATCAACAATATTTATTGTTTGATGTCACAAGCTATTATCTCTCTGTAATATTTTTAGAAAAATATAACAATTTATTTGAGATGGAAACACTTTAAAAGATATGAGAACATACAAACACCTAAGAGAACTCATAACACTTGAGAAGATATAAGAACCCATAATAACATCATGAGAGCTCATAAGAAGATCAGAGAAAATTTTGTGAACCTGTTTCCAATACACCATAGTAATGTCAGATATGTATACCCTAATATTGTTTACTTAGCTCATTACTACTTTAAAAAACAAATTAAAGCTTCAATGAAGAACTGATTCTTTGTGCTTCTTTTCCTTTCCAGGACTAAAGAAAATGCTAGATAATTTATTCAGGTAAGTATTACTTTCTTAGGTACGTATGTGTCTACTGTGATAAACAGGTTCTAGTTTTGTGGTGCACTTAGCTTGAAATCCTTGCCAAAAGCTGCTAGGGGGCGCTGTTTGGGTACACTGATTAAGATTGGAAAATTGGAATAACACCGAACTGGTCAGAAGCATTTGTGACTTTGGGACTGATGCTAGGGGTCGCTGTTTGCATGTGTCGATGGTAGCCCATTCTACTCTTGACTACAATGAATTCTGAACTCCAAAGGTGCCTGCTATTATCCTGACTTTAAAAACTTAAAGAACTAACTCCCTTTCACATAAATAGTTATATTTTAGTGTAAGCTAGGATATCTGGATACCTTCATGATATAATTCCTAATTATAACAAATAAAAGGATAATTAGAACTCCTATCTGTAAATGCTGAGATAGAGCTGCTGAGAAGTATATGTCCTTAAATTCAGTAGTGCTTTAATAAGACAATGGTGCAGGTGACATATGCATTCAGCCTTTCATGCAAAGAATTCATCACAACCACTCTTATTGTTTAAACAATCACCCCAAATAATAAGGTGTTAAAATATTTATCCCTCGGAGATTCTAATAATAATTTAAGTAATAGAGCTTATCAGGATTTATTTCTGAGCTGAATCTCATTACCTATCTGTAATTTATTTTATATAAGCTGCATAGAAATTTTAACAGCTCGATTATATATTTTGTCCACTTTCCCTTTCCCTTATTTACGAGAGAGGGCCAGTTTAGGGATTAGCTCAGTCCTTTTTGTCCTTTATCTACTGGAGGAATAACCTGATTATAAAAGGGCATAGTTCTTTATGGAAAGTATTAAACATTCTTAGTGTAATTCAGCTAATTAATATTTCCTGGCTTCACAGTTTACTAGCAGTCTCTATAAATGCCAATGAAAAACCCATGTTTTAGCAATCAATTAATATTAACTAACCCCATTTTCCTTTCCTTTACCTTTTAAAGGGTTTTTATAACTTTAACACTTTCTCACAATCACATTCATGCAATCCTATGTGTTTCCTATTTTTGACCTAGATTCATCATTTTGCTATAAAGTTTGCGAGAATAGTGCCTGAAATAAAAAAAGGGGGCATAGTTAGGGTAATTTTCCAAATATTGTAACATACATTAAATTTATCACACCTGTGATATTTTCACATCATAAACTGAGAAGTACCCAGCCAGGCTTTTATCATATTTGAGTGAGAGAGAGAGAGAGAGAGCGAGCGGGAGAGAGAGAGAGAGAGGGAGGGAGAGAGAGAGAGAAAGACAAACTCTTTATAAAACTCTCATATAAGGAAACTATATAAGAGGGGCAACTAGTAACTCGGTTTTGGTGGTGGCCTAGGTTTTGGGGGGCAGTTTTACATGCACAGTCATAGGTACGAACCACACAATAGGTATTAGTGAAGATTGTACCTAGAGTGCAATGTACAAATCTCATCTTTGTGTACCTTTCATCACTCCAAATCACATAAAATCTTCACTGATGTCTACTGTGCTGTTCATACATCTGTTCATGTGAAACTGCCCCCAAAACCTAGGCCACTACCAAAACCTCACCCCGAGTTCAGAATGGCCCCTCTTACAGTGGTATAAAACGTTGACTAATATTTGTGCCTCCCCATAGACTCTCTCTCTTTCTCTCTCTCTCCCTTTCCCTCCTCCCCACCAAAAAATGTTTTGGGCATAATGCCAGAAATAAAGATGTAGTTATTTCTGGTATTAAATTGTGTGGTAGCGTGTGTTATGCTATTGCATGCAACATTAAACCCTCCTCATTTTCTTAAAACACTGCGCAAACTCCTCCCTTTTGACAACATTTTTAAAATTTGCCTATGCATCGCACGATGCGTTATTTATCGCATGCATTATGGCGTTATCATAGGCATTAGGGCCCTAACACCTGCAACAACACCATAATGCAATTTAATGAATGACCCTGTAAATTGTATGTTTTTCACTGTTTACTAGGCCTCAAAATTGGGGTCTAGTAATGCAGGTCCTCCTCTTAGCAGTTCTTTCTCCAGTTTTTCCTTCAGTTCTAAAACTGTCAGTAGTTTTTTTTTCCTAAGCTGTGATGTCACTAATTTGCTGATGTCAGAAAAATAATGCTAAAGCTATTGAGATAAGGTATTTAAAATCTTAATTTCTGCTTAAAATCTCTCTGGCACACATGACTGTGATAAGAAAGAATTTTAGGGGCCTTTCAAATCTTTCTAAATAGAATCAACTTTAAAAGTACTTTGGTGCTTTGCCTTAAAGTTACTACTATTTCTTCAGCTTGTTTACCTCCCATTTGATGCAAATATCTAGTAGCCATGAAGTTCTCATAGTGATAGCTTCACAATGCTCAGATTAAAATAGATTTTTTCAAGAAATGGAGTTTGTTTTTTTACCTCACTTCCCACTAACTTCTATGAGAAGGAAAAACAAAACAAAACATTGAAAGCAATAGAAATGCAATACCTCCCACAAAATCCTAAACAAAATAACTTCAAGTCTAAAAACACTTTAATAATATTCCCAACCCTCACATTCAATCACACTGTCAAAATCTGGCCAAAAATATTTAATATAGCTTCTCTCAAAGATATTTAAATAAGCAGTTTAAAATGTGTGAAACTTTCTATCAAACTAAGGGTCTTTCTATGATTTATAATACTCCTTCTGGTGAATAAACTTAATGAAACAGATTTTTGAGAAGTTTGTAACCATTTTTTAGCCCTTAAAGGGTCACAATTACCAATAGGATAAATTTTAAACGAAGTGTGGCAGAGTTCAAATTTCAGCTCTGGTCATATAATTAATTCTTTTTCTGATGACCACCAATGGCAAAAAGTACATTTTATTACTTTGACAAAACTTATTTCAACCTATTGGTGCTGGGTTCACCAAGGTACTTCCCATTGGTTAAAATTACAGTTGCAGCCTCTGCCCTGCCTCAGCAACAAAAATGCAATGTTTTAAATATTTGTTTCAGATATTTGTTCTCACCTACTTATCTAATCATTTAATTATTTGGTTTTGACTCCACTGTTTAATTTATTATTTTTATTGAATTGTATTAACATTTTTATTATTTTACAGCTTCTTTCCATTTTCTATTTTTTTTTTTTTATTGCTTGTAAACCGTTGTGATGGCCTTGTTCCAAACAACGATATATAAAAGTTTATAAATAAATAAATAAAATAATGAACTGGCCCCAAAACTTATTTTAATATGGAAACAGCATTTTTTTAGGCACCCACTGATGACATCAGTGATGACATCAGCAGGTCCTCAGCAACTCCAGTGCACTGGGAGCTTCCCCAGGCAACTGCAATCCCCATTCATGCTCCAGTGTGCCTTTGTTTATCCACTATTACTATTCTATGATATCAGGACCCGGCAAAGTAGGTGAACAGGAACAGTGACAGCTCCCATCACTGTCCTGTTCTTGCTCCTCCGCTTCTTGTGGCATTTTTATTATTTTTTTTAATTTGCTTTGTGCCGGCAGGAGCTCCCCAGGCCCCCGCGGCACTCATGCACATGTGGCGGCCTCACTGGGGATGCCCTGGAGCTAGCATGATACACACACAGCTGCCCGCTCTGGATCCCCGATTCCTCTCCCTGCCTCCTTCTCCTGTCCGGCATCCCCCCTACCCCCACCCTTTCTTTCACTCGCAGCAAAGATCACTTTCATTTTACAAATGCAGATTAAAGCTGCAAAACCTCTGCCACTTCCCCCCCCCTCACTTGGGTCATAAAGAAATATGCGGCCAGACTCCTAGACCTGTCTCAACCTCCCAAAAGATGGCCCGACTTTCATTAAAAAAAAAAGTCGGGCCATCTTTCGCTTGGGGAAAAAGTGCGCTAGGGACACAGAATGAGCATCAGGGATCGCAGCAGCACAACGGGTCCAGTGCAGAGGCAGGTAAATTTAAATTTATATTTTCACCCCATTCACTTAAACAAAAAAAATAACATGCCATGCATAAATCAACACGTGCCATGTAAAACAACACATGACGCTTTGATGCTACGCATGACGTGATGACGCAAAACGCGATGCGATAACGTATAGCAATTCGCAGAAATTGCCTATGCAATGAGGTAGATAGGAAATTATCCTAACCTCGCCCATTTTTTATCGTGGGTGCTATATCTGCTATATTTATAGCAATTTGATGAATCTAGGCCTATGTCATTTATCTGACAATAGCCGAATATTCAGCAGTGCCATTTAGCTGGATAAGTCTTATCCGGCTAAGGTTATTTTTTTTTAATATTGGGCTCATTATCTTTATTGAATTTTGGTATATTTTGAAGAAATCAGTCTTCTTAAAGAATAAGGCATACTGGAAACTCCATGCAGTGTCTAATAGCCCAAGACCTTTCTAGAATGTCTAACTTCATTTTCATTCTCTAAAATGGAAGGACTGAAATCACAAGATAATTTTTTGTTTAATATTTAATTTGGTTATGTGTATTACTGTTTGCACTACTTATACCTTGTTTTATTCCGTGTTCCATGAAATCATTTTATATATATTACCATGTAATACCATGCTTAGGGTTTAGGCATAAATGATTAATACATTCTAATAAAATACAAATCAAATACATGAACAAATATAACAGCATTCTGCCTGCTGGAAATTATTTCTTTCTGCCAGTTTTTGGCCTGATTCACTAACCGGCGGAGGTTATGCGCATATCTGGGCCCTGCGTGCACCACATTCATTTTCTATAGGGCCTCGCCACGCATGTAACCACCAATATGCGCAGAAGTGCCGGGCTTCTCAGAAGGGGCAGGCAAGGGGGAGTGGGGTCTGGGCGAGGAGGGATGGGGCAGGGGGGGCAGGCTGGAACAACGCCATTTCATGCTATTCTGAGGAAGTGCATGCCAGCAGCTGGCCGGTGCGCTCAGATTACTTCTGCTCAAGAGGAGAAGTACTGAAATACAAAATTTAGGGTTAATTAGGTTAGGTTTAGGGGGCGGGGAGGAGAGGGGAAGAGGGAGGAAGGTTGGGTATTTGGGTAGGGACTGGTGGAGGCCCGATTCCATCGCCACGCATATTTAGCAAAAATTCCCCACCTGTGCACTCTACTCGCACATGGGCACGTGGATTTTAAAATATGGAGTGCATGTGTGTGCGGCCATCAAATTTTATAACATGCACACGCTGGTGCGCATATGTTATAAAATTGGTGCATCCATGTCCCTAAGCATTTTTCCCATAGACACAGAATGGGAGAAAAGCCTTAGTGAATCAGGCCCGTAGTGACAAATGCTGCATGTTTTCTTTCATCGTCATTATTATTACATTTTATAACAAATTGAATTTATTCAGAAAATCAAAAACACAAGTCCAACATCTTTTATTGCTTTTTAAGGGTTATCTGTCACATGCAATTTTTAAATTTAATTTTAAAGGAATCCTGGCGTTTGAACACAAATCCAATGAAAAGGAAAAGCTAACTTTCCTCAAGCATCAGAAAATATGAGAAATGCAATAACTTAGAAAGCTATTGGATCAATCACCCACATATCTTCTTGCCAATTAATAACTTGTTCCATAGACCACAGCACACAATCTCAGAAAAAGTAGTAGTAAATCAAATTTTGATAAATGTCAATGTAAGTACACACAGTCCTCAGGCACCGTTTTTCAACCATATAGGGGCCAACCGTGGGTTTTTACTTCAGTTTTACCATAGGTTGTTTGGCGCTAACCTAACTTTGGCATGTAATATGGGTTTTAGAAAAAAAAATCATGCTAAGAAATCTGTGATATTCTTAGCACGGGTGCATGCAAATTGCATACAAACAAAGCTATTAACTATTACAGAATAATGAAGAGAGCTACATTAGCAGGGAGACATTTTAGTGTGCATTAATTAATGTGGGAAATTTAACCGCAGGGTCAGGTCAGAGGTAAAATATTAAGGCACATTTCTGGCAGCCATTTTAGTCTATGTAGTTGCTGTGTATAGATGCTTCACTGTGGCAAACATGGATTACATATGTTCTTTTTTAAAGGTTTGGTACATTTTGTAGTGAGCAGAATAATTAGAGCTGGAGAAGCTTTAGAGTAAAGAAGAGAAAAGAAAGAGAAGAAAGAAGATGTTTTATGACTGAAGAAGAAAGGATAGTCCAAGAGAGGCAGGCTGTGGCATCAGTCCTGGGTCCATGCTCTGGTCTAGGCTGAAGCCCAGGCATCAGGACCCAGCCTCCAGGGCAGGTCGTGGCATTGGTCCTGCGTCTGGGCTGAGGCACTGGCACTGGGACTTGGCCTTCAGGTTCAGTCACAACTTTGGACCTAGGTCTGAGCTGAGGCCCTGGCATCAGAACTCGGCCTCCGTGTCATGTCACGGCATTGGGCCTGGGTCTGGGGCAAGGCCCCCGGCTTCAGGTCCTTGCCTCCAGGCTGCAACATTGGGCCTGGGTCCCAGCTGTGACCGAGGCTGAGGCATCAGCATTGAGTAGGCTGAGGCCATGGCGACCTAATTCAGCCTCGGCCCATACAAGTCCAAGGTATCAGTCTACTTCTTGCTAACAGATACCCATTGGACGGGTAAGTGAGAGCCAGGGGGATCCTGGCCACTAGCATTTTTCTGGGAGGTTGTGAGGGTGACCACTTTTATTTTTTAATTGATTGATTAGTTTTTTTCACAGAAATGAAATGAATCAAGCAATAGAAATTCATGAGAAAAATCCTCTGGAAAAAAAACTGAATAACGAAAAATATTTTTTTTCACCTGCACATCCCTAGTGGAGGATAGTCAATGTCTATTTACCTCCTTATACAATGACAATGTTGATACATATATATGAAAGAACTGAAATTCAAAATATTTCTTCATTGCTATTTAGACAATGTTTCCAGGTTTCATATGGGATTAGACAATTTGCTAAATTGCCTTAAATGTAGGGTGGAGTGAGGGGATTTTCTTCATAGATTCTTTCTTTGTACCATAGTGTTAACTTTTTGAGGAGTACTGGTGTCAACAATGGAAGAGGTGCTCATTTTGAAAGATATATCAAAGATAAAAGAATCTAATTTACATGTGAACAAATTCATATTCCTAGCTTGGCAAATAGCGGGCGAATATATACTGTTAATATAGCTTGAAGAAAATCCTCCATCTGTTTCCATCTTTCAGAGAGGACCAGCAGCCAGGACTGGTCTCTGGGGGTAACCCTCCAGCCACTCTGAAAGGCTCTTTCATATCACAGGAATCTGTGAGTTCCTGTTCCATGACTGACTGATACAACACTGGGGCTATCTGTGGTCCACTTCACTAGCACGTAAGCATATCCAGGCACAGGCTAGGCAATGACAAGGATCATCTGAAGACCAGAACCAAACCTGCAGCCACACCAAGCTGGAACTGAAGACTGAAGTGGAGTCATGCTGGAGCTGCAGGACCAGGATCAAGGCTGAAGATCACAGCAGGTTGAAAACAGAAGTCCAGGTAAAGATGAAGAACCAAAGAAGACTAAAGACAAGGTCCAGACAATGAGATGATGACTGAAGACAAGGATCCAGGTAAGGACGAGAAGCCAGGAAAGACCAAAGACATGGACCAGGTGGACACTGAAGACCAGGATGGAACGGAGGCTGGAACAAGCTCATGGAAGACCAGGAACAGGACTCAGGAACAAGGAACTCAGGAAGAACTCTGGAACTTGGAACAAGACTCTAAAACCAAGAGGATTCTGAAGGCTTAGTCTAGCAAAGACAATCCTAGGAGACCTGGAACAGATCAAGGACCACAGAAGACCACAGGAGACCAGCAACTGATGACCACGGAAGTCCAGGACAAGAGACGTTTTGAACGCCCCAATGCAGAGACTGAAGAGCCCTTTTTTTAGGGCAGCTGGTGATGGCATTGACTGAGGCACTGATGGCTTTCCCGCTGCTAGCACATGCATGCACTCCTCCTGCACATGCATGCAGGAGGAGTGCATGCATGTGCACTCAGAGAGAAATGAACAGGAGCAGCAACAGCATTTGGCTACAAGATGTCTGGAGGCATCGGATCAGTGAAGCGGCAGTGGAAGCATTTGGTTGCAAGATGTCTGGAGGCAGTGGCAGCATTTGGCCACAAGATGTCAGGAGGTATCAGGTCAGAGAAGCCACTTGTAGGACCTTTTCGCAGGTGGCGAGCATAACAGTTACATTGTGAAAACAGAAAATGATAGAGGTCATGCTGGTTGAAAGAATGTATTAGGGATGTGAATCGTTTTAGGACGATTAAAATTATCGTCCGATAATTTTAATATCATCTTAAACCGTTATGGAACACAATACAATAGAGATTCTAACGATTTATCGTTATAAATCGTTAGAATCGTGAGCCGGCACACTAAAACCCCCTAAAACCCACCCCCGACCCTTTAAATTAAATCCCCCACCCTCCCGAACCCCCCCCCAAATGACTTAAATAACCTGCGGGTCCAGCGGCGGTCCGGAACGGCAGCGGTCCGGAACGGGCTCCTGCTCCTGAATCTTGTTGTCTTCAGCCGGCGCCATTTTCCAAAATGGCGCCGAAAAATGGCGGCGGCCATAGACGAACACGATTGGACGGCAGGAGGTCCTTCCGGACCCCTGCTGGACTTTTGGCAAGTCTCGTGGGGGTCAGGAGGCCCCCCACAAGCTGGCCAAAAGTTCCTGGAGGTCCAGTGGGGGTCAGGGAGCGATTTCCCGCCGCGAATCGTTTTCGTACGGAAAATGGCGCCGGCAGGAGATCGACTGCAGGAGGTTGTTCAGCGAGGCGCCGGAACCCTCGCGTACAATTGGCCGCTCAAGACGTGACGTCACATGCCGTGACGCCAAACGTCATGACGTCATGTCTTGGGCGGCCAATTGCACGCCCAGGGGCCGCTTTCCCCCGTGCAGGCGTCCATCTTCGCTGGGAGCAGCGATGCGTTTTTGCTGATGGCCGTCTCCTCCGGAGGGCTGCAAAAAAAAGTAAGTCGCTTGGTCGCTTCAGACTGCCAGTCCTCTCTCCCCTCCTCCCGGAGCAAGGCTGCTTTCGCGCCTTGCTTCGGGAGGAGGGGAGAGGGCTGACAATCACCGCCCGCTGGCTCCCGCCTCGATGAACTCGCTTCCGCCTTGAACGCGCGCCCGCCGGCTCCCACCAGTAAGTTAACTTTTTTTACACTTTTGTTTTTTACACTTTTGTTTTAATTTTCGCCTGCGCCTTGCTTCGGGAGGGGGGGAACCATCCACTTCCTGGTACCTGTCATTTCAAATGTCAGTTGAAATGACATTTGAAATGACAGGTACCAGCGCACCCAGGATACTGTATAGGCGCTGTATTAAGCGCCTATACAGTAAAATGGGTTACGCGGGCCTAACCCTTCGCCTAACGCTTCACAGACGCGGCTTGCATTTGCAAGCAATTTAAATAGAGTATTGAGCGGTGTGTGAGCAGGACTGTGCGTGCGGGGAACGAGGGTGCACCCGGCACTGCCGCACTCTTTCTAACGCGGCCTTGCTGTATCGAACTGTATGATGGCTATTTTTATGTTTATGTTGGTTTTTGTATGTGCTGTTATGGAATAAAATATGATATTATAAAATAAAAAATATGTCAATTGACTTCTGGCATCCCATTTTCCCCTGCAGAAATGCCTGGGGGTCACCTGGTACCAATTTGTAGTATGGTGGTGCCAGAGGGGCAGGAGTAAGTGGGGTCACTCCTGTCCTCTTTGGATTCCAAAGCTTATGGGGTAAATTGGGGATCTGGAGAGTGAGGGGAGAAAACAACAAGATTTGGTTGTAGCCCAGGGGTGAGGCTAGTTGGGGATCAGAGTTTATTCATGTCTAGAGCTAAATGATCTATCTATCTATATAGATATCTCTCTCTCTCTCTCTGCTACTTCCTTTACCAACATAGAAACATAGAAATGACAACAGAAGACCAAATGGCCCATCCAGTCTGCCCAGTAAGCTTTGCACTTTTTATTATTTTTTTTTCTCATACTTATGTTAGTCTTGGCTCTTAGCAACCTTTTGGTTCTATTTCCCTTCCACCCCCAACATTAATGTAGAGAGCAGTGTTGGAACTGCATCTAAGTGAATATCTAGCTTAATTAGTTAGGGGTAGTAACCGCCGCAATAAGCAAGCTACACCCATGCTTATTTGTTTACCCAGACCATGTAATTCAGTCCTTGTTGGTTGTCTATATATAGATCCACTTTTCTTCATTCCCCCTGCCGTTGAAGCAGAGAGCTATGCTGGGTATGCGTGAAGTATCGGTCTTTCTCCCCTGCCACTGAAGCAGAGAGCTATGCTGGATATGTATTGAAAGTGAAGTATCAGGCTTATTTGGTTTGGGGTAGTAACCACCATAACAAGCAAGCTACTCCCTGCTTTTTGTGAATGCAAATCTTTTTCCACATTTCCTCTTGCCGTTGAAGCTTAGAGCATTGTTGGAGTCGCATTAACCGTGTGTATGTTTATTGAATAAGGATATTATCTCCAGGCAGTAGCCATCATTCCCGCGAACCACCCACTCTTCATTCACGTCCTCTAGACTTTATGGTTCCACAGAGATTATCCCACGCCCCTTTGAAGTCCTTCACAGTTCTGGTCTTCACCACTTCCTCCGGAAGGGCATTCCAGGCATCCACCACCCTCTCCGAGATGAAATACTTCCTGACATTGATTCTGCGTCTTCCTCCCTGGAGTTTCAAATCGTGACCCCTGGTTCTGCTGATTTTTTTCCGACGGAAAAGGTTTGTCGTTGTCTTTGGATCATATATTTTATATAAAGATGTAGATAGATATAGAGATATATATCTCTCTCTCTAAATATAGACTTGCCTACAAACAGTAAAGGAAGGCTTTTGAAATGTATGCAAATGTAAATGTTTGATGAATACACTGGTAGGCTATGCTGATTAAATGGTTGCGCTCCCCCTGATGAAGCTGCTTGTGCTGTGAAACATCTAGGCCTACATGTTGGAGTGAAGAAACCTAAATACCATCATTGTGGTAGAAGATCTACCTAATGACAACAGTGAGGTAGAAGACAGCCTTAGAAGACCATTTTGTTTGAAAACTTTGAAATATGTTGTTGTCAGAGACTCTGGGACACTACATACCTGAAGAAGTTGTGATATTATTAGCCTCTATGATTACATTTATTTGGAGAATATATACCTTAGTAAAAGAGTTATTTGTTTCAAAAATATTGTAAGCAGAAGAGTGGATTATTTCTTGGATATTAATCCATAGAAAATGAGTATTTAAAAATGTGAAAAATATTTTTATGTATTTTTTATGGAAAGATGTGTTCTTATTATGCTTGAATATTGTGTTATATATAATAAAAAGAAAAGATAATTTAAAAAGTTTTTCTGGGTTCCTACAATAGTGATAGTAGATAGAGAGAGAGAGTTAGAGAGAGATAGAGATAGAGAGAGATCTACATAGATAGATAGATTTTTAAGCTGTAGTCGTGATTAAACTCCCCATACGTGATAAAGATCCCCAACTAGACTCACCCCTGGTCTATCTATCTTAGGGCCTCATTTTCCTTAGGGATCGCACGCGATACCAAAATGGGGGTGAAGTCGGCCCTGGAAGAGGAGGAGTCGGGGCGTCACCGGGGCCGACTCCACGAAGACGCCACAGATGACGAAAAGGTAAGGCCCTTTTCGCGTCCGAGTTCGTGCCCAATAGCTACTCCTTCTATGGTGGCGCTATTGGGTGCGAAACCGGCAGCGATCGCACCTTGATGGTGCGATCGCTGCCGGCTAGCGCAGGCCCGCCCCCCGCACCTCATTCCCTGAAGTATCGTAGGCCTGCGATACTTTAGAAAATGATGCCCTAACTCTCTCTCTCTACAGATAATATCTATATATATCTATCTAACTCTCTCTCTCTATCTATAGATAACATCTAGTATCTATAGATAATATCTATATACCTATATCTATATCTATCTATATATAGATAATATATAGCTATAGATATATGTGCCAGTTGGAAGAGAGGGAGACCCAGGAACTTGACCTTGCATATACAGGGTAAGGGAGAGTTTATGACCCCTTTAAAATGGTGGTCCCAGATTAAAGGGACCATTATCTGGCAAAACTCCCAGGGAAAAGATAGTTATACCTTGCAGGTTGTGCTACTCTTTGGCATGGCAGTTTGATCATTTGCATGCCCTCATTATTTTTTTAATGCACAAACTCTTGGATGACAGGCATTATTTTTTCTCAAGAATACATATTATTAGACAATTTCATACATTGGGCCTCATTTTCCAATACAAGAGAGAGAGAGAGAGAGAGAGAGAGAGAGAGAGAGAGAGAGAGAGAGAGAGAGAGAGAGAGAGAGAGAGAGAGAGAGAGAGAGAGAGAGAGACTTGCTATAGTGTCTCTTCCCTAGACAGGTATTGTATCCCTATGAGAGGCCCACCTAGTAACTCGAGGTGGGGATTAGGTATTAGTGTAGGGGATTGGGGGCCGCTTTCACATTCAACATGAGACGTACGAACAGAACAGTGGTCTCTTGTGAAGACAACAAGCTAGGTGGAGAGAACACTGTCCAAATCTCATCTTGGAGTCAGTTTCCTCACTCCGAAGGCCATCAAATCTTCACAAGAGACCACTGTTCTGTTCGTACGTCTCATGTTGAATGTGAAAGCGGCCCCCAACCCCCTACACTAATACCTAATCCCCACCTCGAGTTACTAGGTGGGCCTCTCATAGGGATACAAATACCTGTCTAGGGAAGCAACACTATAGCAAGTCTCTCAGTCTCTCTCTCTCACAAATGAAAGAGTTGTAGCTATTGGCTGTTTCATGGCACATGATAACTCTTTCCTACTTTACATATGCTCTGCCCCAACTCCACCCCCTGAGTAAACAATTGCATTAGTGTGATTTGTGGAATTAACTCCTTGGAAAATGACCCCCATTATTTGCCTTGTCACAGCTTAGTATTTAGGCCTCTAAGATAGAAACATTTTTTAATTTCTCCATAGGAGAAAGCAAGAGATGCAAGTTATTTTGCTGGCATAATTTTGAATCTTTTCATCCTTTTTTGCACTAGGGTTTCATTTCCTGCAACTTAAGGGAAAGGGAAAAATATCCCCAGAAAAATGTTCAAACAAATGCTTCTACAGAAAGTACTATGGGGACTGTACTCATACATTAAATAGAACCACTCAGTACATAAAAGTTACTGTACATTTTTTTAAATTTTGTTTTAAATTATTGCTGTACTCTATTATGCATGTGAGTTTGTTATCCGCTGAGATCTGTGAATTAGTGAAATAGAAATGTTCAAAATAAATAAATAAACTACCAACTTTCCACAGGAAAATCAGGCAAGCAAGCCTCTTGCACAAAATGTGCTCTGAAACATTTGTATGATTCTCATCTCTGTAGAAGGACACCACATGTTATTAGATGTGCAGTTAGCCATGCCAGTAATAATGGAATTGATATGTTTGGTGAGAAAAGAGCAAATGCTATTTGCTTATGTCTATATTGTGCCCTTCTGAACACATACCCAGGCCAGATAAAAGTCACAATGAAGTCCATATTCAGCCGCTGTGCGGTTTGGCTCATTAACCAGATAATCATATCTGACTAACTTAGCCTGTATATTCAGTGATGTGGGTACATTTAAGAACATAAGAATATAAGAAATTGCCATGCTGGGTCAGACCAAGGGTCCATCAAGCCCAGCATCCTGTTTCCAACAGAGGCCAAACCAGGCCACAAGAACCTGGAAATTACCCAAACACTAAGAAGATCCCATGCTACTGATGCAATTAATAGCAGTGGCTATTCCCTAAGTAAACTTGATTAATAGCAGTTAATGGACTTCTCCTCCAAGAACTTATCCAAACCTATTTTGAACCCAGCTACACTAACTGCACTAAACACATCCTCTGACAACAAATTCCAGAGCTTAATTGTGTGTTGAGTGAAAAAGAATTTTCTCCGATTAGTCTTAAATGTGCTATTTGCTAACTTCATGGAGTGCCCCCTAGTCCTTCTATTATCCGAAAGTGTAAATAACCGATTCACATCTACTCATTCAAGACCTCTCAGGATCTCAAAGACCTCTATCATATCTCCCCTCAGCCATCTCTTCTCCAAGCTGAACAGACCTAACCTCTTCAGCCTTTCCTCATAGGGGAGCTGTTCCATCCCCTTTATCATTTTGGTTGCCCTTCTCTGTACCTTCTTCATCACAACTATATCTTTTTTGAGATGCGGCAACCAGAATTGTACACAGTATTAAAGGTGCTGTCTCACCATGGAACGAAACAGAGGCATTATGACATTTTCCATTTTATTAACCATTCCCTTCCTAATAATTCTCTATTTGCTTTTTTGACTATTTCAGCACACTGAGCCTAAAGTATTATCCACTATGATGCCTAGATCTTTTTCCTGGGTGGTAGTTCCTAATATGGAACCTAACATTAGGGATGTGCAGAGGGATGCCATGTTGCATTCGGGATTCATATTCATCGGAGGGCAAATACGTTGCATTCGGCAAGGGGGGCCCCCCGATACGTTTATGTGTTAATTCTTATTCGTTTCCCAGCTAAAATTGAATTAAGTATAACCCCCCACCCTCCTGATCCCCCAAGACTTACCAGAACTCCCTGGTGGTCCAGCGGGGTGTCCGGGAGCCATCTCCTGCACTCACACACTTGGCTGCCGGTATTCAAAATGGCGCCGATAGCCTTTGACCTACTATGTCACAGGGGCTACCGGTGTCATTGGTCAGCCTGTGTCACATGGCAGGAGCAATGGATGGCCAGCACCATCTTGTGCTCTTACCATGTGACAGGGGCTGACCAATGGCACCGGTAGTACCTGTGACATAGTAAGGGCAAAGGCTATCGGCGCCATTTTCATTACTAGCAGCCAATGGCCCGAGTGCAGGAGATCACTCCCGGACCTCCGCTGGACCATCAGGGACTATTGGGAAGTCTTGGGGGACCCTCCTGACCCCCACAAGACTTGCCAAATGTCCAGCTGGGGTCCGGGAGCGACCTCCTGCATTTGGACTGTCGACTGCCAGTATTTTAAATGGCACCATTTTGAATACTGGCAGCCTATAGCCTTTGTCCTCACTATGTCACAGGGGCCGATGGTCGGCCCCTGTGACATAGTGAGGGCAAAGGCTATCGGCACCATTTTGAATACTGGCAGCCGATGGCCTGAGTGCAGGAGGTCGCTCCTGGACCACCACTGGACGTTTGCCAAGTCTTGTGGGGGTCAGGAGGGTCCCCCAAGTCTTATCAAAAGTCTCTGATGGTCCAGCAGGGGTCCGGGAGCCATCTCCTGCACTCAGGCCATCTGCTGCCAGTAATCAAAATGGCACCAATAGCCTTTGCCCTTACTATGTCACAGGGGCTACCGGTACCATTGGTCAGCCACTGTCACATGGTAGGAGCACAAGATGATGCCGGCCATCCATTACTCCTACCATGTGACAGGGGCTGACCAATGGCACCGGTAGCCCCTGTGACATTGTAGGTCAAAGGCTATTGGCACCATTTTGAATACCGGCAGCTGAGGAAGTTTTGGTAAGTATTTGGGGGGGGGGGGGGGTCAGGAGGGTGGGGCATTTGTTTAAATTGGCTCCTTTAGACGGCCGAATAATTTGGCGTAGATTCATTGTATTCGTGGAGAATCGCGATACGTTTTGCTTCCCCACGAATACAATGAATATGGCCCTATACGTTGCGGATTACCAATTCATGGGGCATGAATGCACACCCCTACCTAACATCGTGTAACTACAACAAGGGTTATTTTTCCCTATGTGCAACACCTTGCACTTGTCCACATTAAATTTCATCTGCCATTTAGATGCCCAATCTTCCAGTCTTGCAAGGTCCGCTTGTGATTTAACTACACTGAATAATTTTTTATCGTCCGCAAATTTGATAACCTCACTCGTCGTATTCTTTTCCAGATCATTTATATATATATATTTAAAAGCACTGGTCCAAGTACAGATCCCTGAGGCACTCCACTGTTTACCCTTTTCCACTGAGAAAATTGACCATTTAATCCTACTCTCTGTTTCCTGTCTCTTATCCAGTTTGTAATCCATGAAAGGACATCGCCTCCTATCCCATGACGTTTTAGTTTTCTTAGAAGCCTTTCATGAGGGACTTTGTCAAATGCCGTCTGAAAATCCAAATACACTACATCTACCGGTTCACCTTTAGCCACATGTTTATTAGCCCCTTCAAAAATTGAAGCAGATTTGTTAGGTAAGGCTTCTCTTCGGTAAATCCATGTTGACTGTGTTTGATTAAACCATATCTTTCTATATGCTCTACGATTTTGAATATATCTGGTGAATATATCTGGCTATCCTAAAGTTTGCTGGATATATCTATCTGGCTAACTTTAAGACAGGTCTATGGCCCAACCAGAATATCAGAGTTAGCCATATAACTTATCTGGCTAAATTAGCTCCTCCCTGGAATACCCTCGTTCTTCCCACCATTTATCCGACTATTTAGCCAGATAGATATTTATCCAGCTAAGTGGCAGCTGCAGATCCCAAGCGAATATTCAGCTGCTGCCACTTAGCCAGATAAGTTGAAACTTACCTGGCTAAGTGGAGCTTAATATCTACCTCAACACAAATACAACATACAGAATTCTAAAAAGATAAGGCAGATGTGCCAAGTAAGCACAGACAGACATGGTTCCTTTAAATGGCTCTGATGTGCCACCATAGTCATGGCACTGGGCATTATAAATATTGTGGGCATCACATGAATGCTCATTGCTTGACTGCCCTGATTAGTGAAGCTGAACATGCTCTTAAAGTGTTATTTCATAATAGGGATGTGCAGAGGGACGCCATACGTTGCATTCGGGATTCGTATTCTTCGGGGGGCAGATACGTTGCATTCAGCAAGGGGGGGTCCCCGATACATTTATGCATTAATTCGTATTAGTTTCCTGGCTAAAATTAAATTATCTACAACCCCCCACCTTCCTGACCCCCACAAGACTTACCAAAACTCCCTGGTGGTCCAGCAGGGGGTCCGGGAGCCATCCATTGCTCCTACCATGTGACAGGGGATGACCAATGGCACCAGTAGCTCCTGTGACATAGTACGTCAAAGGATATCGGCACTATTATGAATACCAGCAGCCCAGGGTGTGAGTGCAGGAGATGGCTCCCTGACCCCCTGCTGGACCACCAGGGAGTTTTGGTAAGTCTTGTGGGGGTCAGGAAGGAGGAGGTTTTGTTTAAATTGGCTCCTTTAGACGGACGAATAATTTGGCAAAGATTCGTTTTATTCATGGGGAATCGCGATACGTTTCGCTTCCCCACGAATACAACGAATATGGCCCTATACGTTGCGGATTGCCAATTCGTAGGGAATGAATGCACACCCTTATTTCATAAGCCAACAGGAACAGTGGCACAGTTTATGGTGAACAAGCTACACACTGAGCAGTAAGATGAAAACAAGTTTCAATGGCCTTCAGGTGTGTTTCGCCCAATGCAGACACTTTTCGGGTGCCGAAACATGGCCTGTGTTGGGAAGTGTTGGATCAATGAGGCTTTTTTTGACTGTCTCAGGTAATGTTGTACATTAAGAATAATAGGACAGTCTGCGACTTATAATGGACTGCTGATTGTTTTTCTACACATCGTCTTTTTGGGGACACCTGTGTTATTAAGAGTGAGTAAAATAATACACTAGTATAAATGAAAAACTTTAAAAAAAGGAGAGATTGCAGAGTTTGGTGCCCACTTTGGTTCAAACAGAGTCAATTTTTATAAGTATCAAAAATAATTTTTTAAGAAACATTAAAAAAATGTGAGCAATTCATTTTGTTTAACCCAGTCTTTTTTGGTGAATCCACTGTTGTCATTGAAACTTCATTTACCTGTGGATTGATTGTTTGCTTGCAATGTTTTATAAACTGAAACATCTGATACAGTCTCCTTTGCAGGATTATAATATGTCTCTTGCTTGGAAAAATTGTAATCTGCTAGCCAGTCATTTTCATATAAAATTTCTAATATTAGAAAAGAGCTTGATGAATTCACATCAGTGCAGACCATGACAGAGGAGTCTGAAATCATTGTCTCCACTGGAAACTTTTCATTCACTTGACTGCAAGCAAATTGAGACTCTTATTTCTCAGATGAATTGTGCTTCCTGTCCTGCTGATCCTTGACCTCATGGTTAGTAAAGGCATCAGACGAGGAGCTGGCTTATCATTTTAGGCTGATTCCTATGTTAATACGTCTCTAAGTGAAGGATATTTGCCTATAACTCTGAAGAAAGCAGAAAATTCTGCTATCCTGTGAACAAGTAATTTGTTTTATGCAATTAAGCTATGATACCAAATTATAGATCACTCTCAAACATCTCTTTTCTTGGGGAAAATTAGAAAGGTGTGGCAAATCAACTTCTTGGAAACACAAGATAGTAAAGGAGGGCGAGACCATTTCCAATCTGACTTTAGGAAGGGCTTCAGCAGAGAAACTGTGCTGTTAGCCTTACTGAATGATTTATTTCTTGCTATGAATAAAGATTGTTCCTCGCTGCTTGTTCTGCTTGACTTAGCATCAGAATTTGATATGATTGACCTACTTGTAAATCAGTTATGTGACTTAGGTGTGAGTGGAGCAACCCTAAAATGGTTGAGCTCATTCCTGGATAATAGAATACAGTCATTTTATCTAGGGGATATTTCATCATTGGTACGGCCTCTTAAATTTGGCATGCCTCAGTGCTCAATTTTGACACCTTTGCTTTCTAATATATAAACAATGTTAGGCCAGGTGATCCAGGATTTCAACAGTAAATATCATTGTTATGTGGATAATATTCAATTTTTAGCACATTTTATAAATTCAAAATGTTCTCTTTTCAATTTTTTTTTCCATCAGTCCTTCTGGGACTAGGTAGGCAGATAAGTACATTAGTACAGGAGCCACAGATGAGGAGAAAAATAAATGTAGCTGGTGGGAAGCCCAGTCCTCATCAGCTGAAGAGATGGGGCAGCAATAAAACTGAGGAGTGGAGCTGGTGAGGAGCTCAGGCACTCCAGCCAAAGAGAAGGAGCAGCTACCGGTGGCCAAGATGGAGACTGTGGATGGAGGAAGGTGGGAGAAGATAGCAGCGAGGAGGAAGTGAGGAAGGATGGAAAGAAGGGGGTAGGGAAGTAGAGTGTTGAATGTAAGAGAGAAAGAGTATGCTACCCTCCATCCACACCTTCAATCATCCCCTCATACATGCATATCCCTGCACACATACCCCACTCATACATTCAACTCCACACCCATCACACAAATATTGTAATGTCTAAGCCATCCTACCTATCCACACCCCACCCTACACTCCAATTCTATCACACATACACACACATACACACACACACACACACACCTCCTCTGCCACATATCCCTCCCTCTTCAACTAGCCACATATCCACATATTCCTCTCATCAGGGCTGGCTCTAGGCTAACTGGCACAGTATGAAAATTGAAATTGGTGCTCCTCCCATGAAAATTGTCAGCTTCATTCATGACACCATCTTCAGCTTGTTCCAGAATATTTCTCTGCCTCTTCCTGCACCAAAACGTGATTCCTACCCAGTCCTGTGTAATTATTTCCCTTCTCCATGAAGTAGTTTAGGGGTGCATTTACAAAGATGTGATAAGCGTATAGCACGTGCAAAATAGTGTTTATCTTGAGATAAACCTACATCGCAGCAATATTGCATGTTATTTGTGATACCGCATGGTTTTTTTTTTCCAAAGAAATCTATCTCCATTGAAATTAGATGATCTGCATGCATAAAATTTACTAATCTATGCAAAGCATAGGAAATTATATGCAAATAAAATAATGCAGCTTGCTTCAAAAAAGCAAACCATGTTATTTTATTTTATTTTTCAATGCTTTATCAATTTTTTCATAATAATACAAACAGAAAGATTTACATCAATTTAATCACACACAGCTCTAGTCCTATATAAACAGGAATTTATAATCACATTTACTAATCAGAAAGAGAAAATGATATAAACCCTTTTTTTTCTGCTATTAATACATAAAGAAAAAAAAAGGATCTCTGGATTAATTGGAACATTTCTTCTATCAGGAAAAAAAAAGTTATGAAGCAAAGATAGAGATTATTAGGGATGTGAATCATTTTTTGACGATTTAAAATATCGTCCGATATATTTTAAATCGTCAAAAATTGTTAGGGCCACGATACAATACCAATTCCCCCGATTTATCGTCAAAAAATCGTAAATCGGGGGAAGGGGGAGGGCAGGAAAACCGGCACACTAAAACCCCCTAAAACCCACCCCCAACCCTTTAAATTAAATCCCCCACCCTTTTGGCAAGTCTTGTGGGGGTCAGGAGGCCCCCCCAAGCTGGCCAAAAGTTCCTGGGGGTCCAGCGGGGGTCAAGGAGCGATTTCCTGCCGCGAATTTTCCGTACGGACAATGGCGCCGGCAGGAGATCGACTGCAGGAGGTCGTTCAGCGAGGTCCGGAAATCTCGCGAGGGTTCCGGACCTCGCTGAACGACCTCCTGCAGTCGATCTCCTGCCGGCGCCATTTTCCGTACGGAAAACAATTCGCGGCAGGAAATTGCTCCTTGACCGCCGCTGGACCCCCAGGAACTTTTGGCCAGCTTGGGGGGGCCTCCTGACCCCCACAAGACTTGCCAAAAGTCCAGCGGGGGTCCGGAACGACCTCTTGCGTCGAATCGTTTTCGTCTATGGCCGCCGCCATTTTGCGGTGGCCATTTTAAAAAATGGCGCCGGCTGAAGACCTCACGATCTAGTGTGCCGGTTTTCGTGCTCTCCCCCTTTCCCCGATTTAGCCACGGACCGCCGCTACGGAGGACTCCCAGGTAATTTAATGCATTTGGGGGGGGGGGGTTCGGGAGGGTGGGGGATTTAATTTAAAGGGTCGGGGGTGGGTTTTAGGGGGTTTTAGTGTGCCGGCTCACGATTTTAACGATTATGACGATACTTTACACACACAAACGGCAACAATACGATTCCCTCCCCCTCCCAGCCAAAATCGATCGTTAAGACGATCGAGGACACGATTCACATCTCTAGAGATTATATCAGCCTATATATAACCTAATTGCACCTGTCCAGGTTAGGTAGTGCTTGTTTCATCTTTACATTTATCTTGAAAGCTTCTGAGTTGTGGTGGGTCATAGAAACTATAACTTTTACCTTTATATTGTAACATGCATTTATATGGATACCTAACATTTATCTGAGCACCTAATACTCTTGCTTCTTGACACATTCCGACAAAAGATTTTCTACGTATTTGCATGTCTCTCATAATGTCTGGGTATATCCAGACTTTTTTCCCATAATACAACTTATTATGATTTTTGAGGAACAACCTTAAACTAAATCCCTATCAGAAGGATAAGTAACTCTCTTGTTTATTATATCAATGGACTCTTCCAGAAAAGTCCATTGATATAATAAACAAGAGAGCTACCCTTTTTATTTCCTTTATAACAGAACAGGATAAGGAGAGTGTATTCAAAAAGTTCTTCAGGTGTAAAGATGTGCCCTTTTGTGGTCAAAAGATTCAGATTTTTCCCGACGTGGCTCGGGCGACACAAGTTAAGAGAAAACATTTTTTGAAATTAAAAGATCAGGTGTTGGCACTAGGAGCCACTTTCTTTTTAAAACTTCCATGCTTATGTTTTATAACATATCAGGGGAAAAAATGTGTCTTTTCTGACCCGGCACACCTAGAAATGTTTTTGTCAGATAAAAATCAAGTTGTGACTTCAGAGAATGATGTCCAGTAGAAGTAACTCCACTCCTTCTTTCTCAGATTTGAATGTGATAGGGGTTTTAACTTACTGAAAGAAACTCCTATGTTATAAGATATATATAAGTAAATATATATTATTACTTTTTCTCCCCCCAATTATATGATATGTTTGCAAAGTACAAGCAATGGTTTTTTTTTTTTGTTATATGATATGGATTATTGAATGTATAACATATTTTCCTGTTATTTCTTAAAGAAGCCTTTAATGAAAATAATAAAAGTTTAAATTGAAAAAAAAAGAAGGATAAGTAAAGGATACCAATAGTGTTCCCAATATTCTATCTGATCTTCTGATGGTGCTTCTAGAAAAGCCGGCAAATCTGTTTCAAGATTTAAATTAGGAGGTCGAGCTCCATTATCATTAACTATCTTTGGTATTGGCGCATAATAGATCTTAGATACTAAAGAGGGTAATAATAGATTACCCATAAGATATTTTTTAAATTGTTCATTAGGAGAAATACATTTGATATATGGGAAGTTTAATATCCTTAAATTTAAATAGCGCATCTTGTTCTTGATATTTTCTATCTTCCTCCTCATCACATTATCTTATTAGATTAAATTAGTTTGAACTTCTTTCACTGCTATTATTTTTTCCGATATGCCCTTAATATTACTCTCATGGTTATTACCTTAATTTCCATGTTATGTATCATATTCTGAGATGTATTTCTTGAGTTAGCTAATGATGATATTGATTTTTCTAATTTTGTTATTTCATTTCAAAGGAGCAATGGATGACCTGCACCATTTTCTAAGTTGGTGCCGGCCGTCCATTGCTCCTACTATGTGACGGGGGCCAACCAATGGCAACGGTAGCCCTTGTCACATCGTAAGGGCAAAGGGCCACCTAATTGCCTAATTCGTGATAAACAAATGCACATCTCTAGTAAGAAATAGTTACAGTCCTCTTTTTAATCAACAGTCCCACTAAATAAATTGATGATCTTTTTGTATATGTTTTTTTAATATAATGCAATTAAAAACAAAGTCCATGAGCATGACAACCATGTCTAATTCTGTACTCAAATAATGAAAACAGCAAAAGCTGAAATCACTTAAAGATTGAATAAAAACATTGCCAAAATCACAGTGAACACTTATCTGAAATTGTCCAATTTTTGACTGTGGAAAGTTTGCTTGCAGTTCTCCATTACCATCTCCAACACTAGCCATGTTTCAGAATACACTTCCTGATTCAGGGGGAATGTTTTATTGGTTCCATACCACATAACAATGTAAATGACATAGCAGCATTTGGATACATGTTGTCGGCATGGGTTGGAACGCGTCAAAAAATCAAACTCTAGAAACAAAGAGATGCCACATTAGATTACTCATTTAACCAATCCCTTCTTGCCACATGTCACTATTGCTAAGATATATATTGAATTACAAATTATGTTACTTTATTGTATATCCTCTGTGCACAATCAACATCAGCAGTGAACCATGTAATGAATGAAGGAAAAAATGATAAAATCTGGTGATATCAACAAATATCAGTCTACTTCAAGATTCAGTTCAGTAGTATGAACAGTCTATAATTTGTAAATACAGTATTGTTCACGGAAGTTGAACAATCCCACACTGTCTCCTTCTCTGGAAGAAGAAGGTCAGTAATTAGCCATTTAAGATCTGAAAATCGGTGACCTTCATTGGTGAAATGTTGCACTATATGAGCCTTAAATTTGTTTGTTGTTATTCAACTCATATGTTCATTTATGCATATCTTCTCTGAGCTTTGAGTTCTACTTATATAAATAATATCACAAGGACAAGTGATAATATAAATTAACTTGGGTAGCCGGGATGTTCCGCTCCACCATGCAACAAGGCTCCCCCTCCAATCTGCCTATTTCAAACGCCCAGCCTGAGAATAACACACCAGACCCAATGAGAGACATAAGCGATCAATTGTGGGATAAAAAGGCCGCAGCTTTATTGAATAACATATAAGGTTACCTGCAGTACCCGAGCCACTGCTTCACGCATGGTATCAGTGTGCTGTCCACCAACTGCCATCCGCCATGCACAAGCAAGACGGCCATGATATATCCCCCCCCCCACACACACACACACTGCATTCAAGAAAAGCCCCCCCCCCCTTTCTGGGGTCTGCTGTTCCGAATGGCCACCCCACCACCATCCTCAACACGACATATTCCACTGCTTGCCCCTGACAACAAGTTCAGCATCACATCCCCCCCGCCCCCAGCTTGGGTACCCTGCCCTCCCATTATCCCACAGCTGCAACGATACATACAACTAATATTATACATATGAGCACATACTGAGCACTATCTAACAAAACAGATTCTAACTTGCATCATGAATTATAACATTATTTCCTAAATCGGGTAGGAGGGTGGGAATGCATCTGCCCCCGCTAGTATGGCACCCGGCACGATGGCCCGGGATTTAAATCCCAGCCACCTACATCATCATGTCATACTGTGCCAATGCCCAACTTCCTCCTGTGCAGGTGAGGCTGTGAGAAATCTCTCTGGTCCTGGGCATGCACGGGATTGCACCACTGGCCCTCTCCCCCCCCCCCCCCTCAGACCGCACACCAGGAGAACAGGATGCTAGATTCTCTGCTGTTGGCCTTGCCTCTTCTCCCCAGGCCCCAACAGCACACCCAACCCAACAGACGGGGGGGGGGGGGGGGGGGGGAGGGACCCAGAGGCAAAGGGGGAGGTGGGGTGCGTGGTGCTATGAGGTCCCCCCCTGGCACCAAGTTATTTGTGTGCCGGGTGAGGAGGGGGCCTGACTCTTTAACATAACTCACTGAGACAAGAAATCTGTGTGACTACGTAATGTAATATATTTTTCGTTATTAAGTGGCTGCCATTCGAGTCCATTGATGGTCTGTGCACAGTGAGAACAGCTCCCATAACTGAAATGACCTGGGGAAGTTGTTTGATTAGGTACTGTGTTGGGAAGAACTGCCTTTGAGACAATCTCTCTTATATTTCTATTTTAAGAAAATGCAAAAGATGGTAGTTGCTAGAATATTATGTGCCACTGCAAGATGTGCCAGTGCTTTTTGATTATAGATATTATGGCACTGGCTCTGTCTGAGTGTCTCAAAATATATTTGAGACATGCATTTCTTTCTGAATGTCTATACTGAGGCAATAGATAATGGTTGGCATACAATGCCCTTCTGTAAGCAGTACATGCACAGGCTGTTCTTCCTCCTATATCTTCTCTCCTTAGAAGTCAAGTGTCTGTGACCAGATTCCTTCGGCTCCTTCTTCTCTACAGCAGGAGGTGCTGTACCCCCTCGTAGTGCAGGTGCACTGGTTTGCTTCAACCCAGGTAACACGTTAGGCCGGGATTCTTTTACCTTGTCTTGGAGCCACCAGTCAATCCGAGTAGCTAAGGATATTAATTCTTCCAGCGAGTCAGGTGTCTAACGAGCATCCAGCTCTTCCTTTATGCGGGTGTCCAGACCTCTGCAAAAGAGTGTCTTCAGACATCTAGGGTCCCAGCGAAGCTCTGCTGCTAAAGTTTTAAATTCAATTGAGAATTGTAAGCTGCACTGGTTCAAGAAGCCTCAAATCTCCTGGAGTTCTCCGGAGAATCGAACAGGTGCCGCCAGTAGTACAGCTGACTTTAAAGTTACCTCTGGTAACTGGACTTCTTGTATAGAAGCTGTGCTTTGAGTCTTCTGAGTATGAAACTGGTGAAAAGCTGCAGTAAGTTTCTCCAGGGTTTCTTGCTGTTCTGAAAGGCATTGAGCTAAGCCTGGAATAGCCTGCTAGTCAGAAAGATGAGCCGGGTCCATGGGCCACAAACTTCAAGTACCTTTAGCTGAATCCCCAGGAGTAATGCTTTTTAATGCTTCTCTTGGATGATGAAGTCACTGAAATTTAGGCCTCTCCAAATTCTTTTCTTGAAGGCCGAAATTTTAAAAGAAGTTAATCTCTCCAAATCTTCTCCAATCTTTCTTGCCAGAATTACTGAAGTTGAATTCTCCAAATCTTCTCAATACTAAATAGCTAGATTAATGGATTTACAATCTGTTAGAGACCAGCTCCCCATAGGGGAGGAGTTAGTAATCTGTAATGAATCTGGATGCTGGATACTCCCGTTAAAGGAAGAGTTAACAGTCTATTAGCGATCACCCCGCCAGGGGGCGAAGTAGCACTCTGTTACGGATCTTGCTAAGGAGTAGCAATCTGTTAGTGCTCTGCTCTTCCAGAGGGAAGGAGTAGCAACTGTTATGCCTTGTTTCTGTAGAAAGATGAACCAGCAACCTGTATGATTCCCACGGGGAGATAGCTATCTGATATGGATCAGCTTCTGCAGAGAGAGGAGTAATGGTCTGATGTGGGTTGGCTCCCACAGAGTGGCAGATGATAATACCGCTCTTATTAGTGTAGGAATAACACTTAGTAGAAATAGTGAATCCCTGGGCTGATGGCAGATGACAGTGCCTTCAAGTGGAGATCCTGAGAGGGACCACCGGCTAGGCTGGAGTATTGAGACAAACACAGATAGTTCTTTATTAGACTGGAAGTAGAACCACCAGAGGTAGCAGGAGTGAGTTGATATGCCCAGCAGGGCTGAAGTCCCTCTGATACTGGAACAATGATCTCTGAGTTGCTGAACTGTAAGGAGAGACTATAGGTAGAGAGTAGACAGGGTATGCTGGGCATAACCAGTGGTAGATGATACACTCATAATTGTAGATCTCTGTAGTGTCTTCTTTATGCAACAGAGAGTCTTCAGTATTCAGGAACAGGAGCCGCAGGCGAGTACTGGTTTCTATAGGCAGTCTGAAATAGAACTCACAATAACTGTGTATGGGATGGCTTCTGGAATAGAAGAGAGGCTAGAAGAGATTTAGGAACATAGGCCCTCGTGGACCGAGTACCGGTTCCTATCTGTTAATCTGTAATAGCAATCAATAAGATATAGGTATTAGGGATGTGAATCGTGTCCTCGATCGTCTTAACGATCGATTTCGGCTGGGAGGGGGAGGGAATCGTATTGTTGCCGTTTGGGGGGGTAAAATATCGTGAAAAATCGTGAAAAATCGTGAAAAAATCGAAAAATCGCAAAACCGGCACATTAAAACCCCCTAAAACCCACCCCCGACCCTTTAAATTAAATCCCCCACCCTCCCGAACCCCCCCCCAAATGACTTAAATAACCTGCGAGTCCAGCGGCGGTCCGGAACGGCAGCGGTCCGGAACGGGCTCCTGCTCCTGAGTCTTGTTGTCTTCAGCCGGCGCCATTTTCCAAAATGGCGCCGAAAAATGGCGGCGGCCATAGACGAACACGATTGGATGGCAGGAGGTCCTTCCGGACCCCCGCTGGACTTTTGGCAAGTCTCGTGGGGGTCAGGAGGCCCCCCACAAGCTGGCCAAAAGTTCCTGGAGGTCCAGCGGGGGTCAGGGAGCGATTTCCCGCCGCGAATCGTTTTCGTACGGAAAATGGCGCCGGCAGGAGATCGACTGCAGGAGGTTGTTCAGCGAGGGTTCCGGCGCCTCGCTGAACAACCTCCTGCAGTCGATCTCCTGCCGGCGCCATTTTCCGTACGAAAACGATTCGCGGCGGGAAATCGCTCCCTGACCCCCGCTGGACCTCCAGGAACTTTTGGCCAGCTTGTGGGGGGCCTCCTGACCCCCACGAGACTTGCCAAAAGTCCAGCGGGGGTCCGGAAGGACCTCCTGCCGTCCAATCGTGTTCGTCTATGGCCGCCGCCATTTTTCGGCGCCATTTTGGAAAATGGCGCCGGCTGAAAACAACAAGATTCAGGAGCAGGAGCCCGTTCCGGACCGCTGCCGTTCCGGACCGCCGCTGGACCCGCAGGTTATTTAAGTCATTTGGGGGGGGGGGTTCGGGAGGGTGGGGGATTTAATTTAAAGGGTCGGGGTGGGTTTTAGGGGGTTTTAGTGTGCCGGCTCACGATTCTAACGATTTATAACGATAAATCGTTAGAATCTCTATTGTATTGTGTTCCATAACGGTTTAAGACGATATTAAAATTATCGGACGATAATTTTAATCATCCTAAAACGATTCACATCCCTAATAGGTATGCAATATCTTCTGAGGAAGAAGAGGGTATGAGAAAGGAATTAGGAACATAGGCCCTCGTGGAGCGAGTACTGATTCCCATCTGCAATCTGCAATGGTAACTCACGATCTCCGTACCTACGATAACGTCTTAGACTGAAGGGAGCTTTAGCGATTAGGAACAATGGTCCTCGTGGAGCGAGTACTGGTTCCTGTCTGTAATAGGACTCACTGTGTTCACGTCTGCGATAGCCTCCAGGCAATAGGAGTCTTCTGAGTCTTTGAGAACGTAGGCCCTCGAGGAGAGAGTACCGGATCCCGTCCAACAATCTGAAATCAAGAATAGAGAGAGCAGAGCCCCCGAGGAGTGGGTACTCCTGGTAAATTTAAAAAGGCCCAGCAGTGGAGAAAGGTTTCCCCTAGCTGACTTAAGATTGTTGTTGCAAGTAGCGTGGACTGCCAAAGCAAGTCCTGATGGAGGTCCTTGCTAACTTGCTTGTAGTTAGCAAACATAGACATTTTAAATTGAAAATGGATGATGTCATTACGGGGGGGACACCCCCGAGGTTCGCGCCCTTGCTGGTACAGTCTGGAGCGCGCACGCACACACGCACCCTTACATCATCAGGAACATGGCAGATCCTTAGCATCAAGCCAGCTCGGGGATACTGGGACCAAGAGGCGGAGAAAAGCTGCGGCTGCATCTGTATGTCTGAGCCGAAGAGAGTCGCCACAAAGGTAGAGAGGGTGGAGCGAGAGTGAGAATAGGCACGAATGCAACACCCCTAGAGTGGAGCACAAGCCTTCAAGCGTGGCAAGTCGATGTGGAGAAAGTTTCGATGTGAATAGCGGTTCTGGTTCAACATGGGTTAATGAGTACTAAGAGATAGGCTGGCTACACCCAGGGAGAGTTCCCTTTCCTTTGCGCAGGAAAGGGCTCCCTAGAATGGGTTGTTGGCCTCCAGAGTGGAGCACGAACCTTCAAGTGTGGTGAGTCGACGTGGATGAGGTTTCCATGTGAACAGCGGTTCAACATGTGTCAGAAGGTGCTAAGAGATAGGCTGACTACACCCGGAGAGAGTTCCCTTTCCTTTGCTCAGGAAAGGGCTCACTGAAATGGGTTGGCACCTAGAGTGTGGTGGTTCCATTGGCGTCTAGTGAATTCCCAGAAGCTATTAACTGTACTTATACACTTCAGCTGATGACAGAGGAACTTGAAGAGCTCTCAGAAATAAGAAAACTGCTACTCAAGTCCAAATCTACAATATCAACCTATGTTGACTTTGTACCATACAGTGCCTCTGTAAACTAAGGGAACACAGAGGATGAACTAGAGTACAATTACCACCAGTTTTCTATAGCACTAGAAACATTAATGTTGGCACCTAAGAAACATCTAGGGATGTTGAAAGTCATGAAAACTATTGAGCATATGAAATATCCAAGCTCCAAGCTGGACAGACAGGAACAGTGTTAGGGATCAGGCCCTTGTAGGGACGTAAGGCCTGGACGGACAGGCACAGCATTAAAGGTCAAGCCCTTGTAGAGATGTAAGGCCTGGATGGACAGGCACAGCATTTGAGGTCAGGCCCTTGTAGGGACGTACGGCCTGGACACTAGACAGACTGGCAGAGCGTTTCAGGTCAGGTACATGTGCTGATATTATCTGGAGCATATGAGGCATTTGTTGCTGCTGCAAGGCTTTCAATTGCTTTTATTCATCTTGCCATTCACAGAGAAAATTTGGAAACCCAAGCAAAGGCATGTTTTTCTCAAAAACACTAGTATTTCCATCAACTCTCGTGCCAGCCGTGAGCGGTGAGGGCTCATGATATCCCCCTGTCATTGAAAATACTCGTTCACTGGGCACACTGGTTGGTGGACAGACAGATATCGCTGAACCACTAGGTGTGGCTAGGTGTGGTCAGAGGGTGGACTTGTGTGCCCAATATGCCAGCGGATCTGTCTGCATGTCCTCTGTGGGCTCTGAGAGATACCGTGTCACTGAAATTTGTGCTGGTGTCTCCTTTGCTTGGGTGGGTTGAGAGTCACTCATGCCAGCTGCTTTCTCTCTAGCCCGTTCCAGAACAGATGATTTTTTATGGGCAACATGGCTTTGTTGTACTGAAGTGGATGAGGGAGTACTAGCTGTCGCTGACAGAGTGCTGCTCCTACTTGGGCTAGTACTACTCTCTAGGGATGTGAATCGTGTCCTCGATCGTCTTAACGATCGATTTCGGCTGGGAGGGGGAGGGAATCGTATTGTTGCCGTTTGGGGGGGTAAAATATCGTGAAAAATCGTTAAAAATCGTTAAAAATCGAAAAATCGAAAAATCGAAAAACCGGCACATTAAAACCCCCTAAAACCCACCCCCGACCCTTTAAATTAAATCCCCCACCCTCCCGAACCCCCCCCCAAATAACTTAAATAACCTGCGGGTCCAGCGGCGGTCCGGAACGGCAGCGGTCCGGAACAGGCTCCTGCTCCTGAATCTTGTCGTCTTCAGCCGGCGCCATTTTCCAAAATGGCGCCGAAAAATGGCGGCGGCCATAGACGAAAAAGATTGGACGGCAGGAGGTCCTTCCGGACCCCCGCTGGACTTTTGGCAAGTCTCGTGGGGGTCAGGAGGCCCCCCACAAGCTGGCCAAAAGTTCCTGGAGGTCCAGCGGGGGTCAGGGAGCGATTTCCCGCCGCGAATCGTTTTCGTACGGAAAATGGCGCCGGCAGGAGATCGACTGCAGGAGGTCGTTCAGCGAGGCGCCGGAACCCTCGCTGAACGACCTCCTGCAGTCGATCTCCTGCCGGCGCCATTTTCCGTACGGAAAATGGCGCCGGCCATACGCGTATGGCCGGAGCCATTTTCCGTACGAAAACGATTCGCGGCGGGAAATCGCTCCCTGACCCCCGCTGGACCTCCAGGAACTTTTGGCCAGCTTGTGGGGGGCCTCCTGACCCCCACGAGACTTGCCAAAAGTCCAGCGGGGGTCCGGAAGGACCTCCTGCCGTCCAATCTTTTTCGTCTATGGCCGCTGCCATTTTTCGGCGCCATTTTGGAAAATGGCGCCGGCTGAAGACGACAAGATTCAGGAGCAGGAGCCCGTTCCGGACCGCTGCCGTTCCGGACCGCCGCTGGACCCGCAGGTTATTTAAGTTATTGGGGGGGGGGTTCGGGAGGGTGGGGGATTTAATTTAAAGGGTCGGGGGTGGGTTTTAGGGGGTTTTAGTGTGCCGGCTCACGATTCTAACGATTTATAACGATAAATCGTTAGAATCTGTATTGTATTGTGTTCCATAACGGTTTAAGACGATATTAAAATTATCGGACGATAATTTTAATCGTCCTAAAACGATTCACATCCCTACTACTCTCTGAAGTGCCCACTGTTTCCTCCTTTGCTTCATGCCTAATCTGTCTCTGCCTATGGCGCTCCTGTTCACGGACTTTTACTAACAGCAGGACCTTCACAAATATGAGACAATCGGACTGTAGGGCGAGTTTCCCTTTAACACGGGGATCATAGACTGTGGTGAGCATGTATTAACATGTATTAACATGCAGGTATTCATTCTCTTGGTGATTGGACTCCAACCCCAGAGCTGACATCACTACCAGGTGCAGAGTGTATACAAAACTTCAGCTGTTCTGAAAGCCCCTGTCTGATACTGCCTTTACCATGTTTGCACCATTGTCTGTGACAAAAAACCCTGCCTGAAGATTCATGTCTCCCTGGTGTAGCTGCCAGCCTGCCAGCATCTGTCTGATGCATGCTAGAATATTGGCTGAGGTATGGGCATCGTCCGTCAGGTGGGTGTGCAGTAAAGCCCACCTCCACCCTGATACTTGTTCACTAATAGAGCTAATGCCTGCCCCTGCCTCAGCCAGGTCCCTCCAGTGTGCTGTCAGAGAGAGGTAAGAGTGTTCAGCATTCAGTGCGGTCCAGGTATCACAGGTAAAATGCACACTCCCTTTTGCCTTAGCTAGCAGCACTTGGATGCAACTGTGACACTGGTTGTACAGTCTGGGGATGACCTTTCTGCTAAATGTGGTTCTGGAGCAAGACCTTCAGCAAATGCTTGAAACCCACATTCTCTACTATCTGCAAGGGCTGGTCATCAAAGGCAATCATTTCCCCAATGCTCCTGGTTACAACTTTTGAGGCTGCCTGCCTCCTTCCCCGGCATAGCGTTACTGAACACCTCCTTATTTCCTCCATGGTGGGTTGTCGCTTCTGACACTTGGCAGGGGGCTGCTGGCCCGCCACCTGACTGCTAGAAGGGGCTGAGGGCATGGGGTGACTCTGCTCCTTTTCAACCACTTTACGCTGCCTGGAAAAAGGGGTCCCCTGACTGGTACTGCCACCATCCCCAGATGGCAGTACTGTTGGGTTTTGCTTCTGCATATGATTCATCATGCCAAAATTAGTTAGATGTCCCATTTACTTGCCTCTGCTAATAGCCCTGGCAAGGTAATTATACTAAGCAAAACGCAGGTCCTTCATCACTTTAAAGTGGCTCCAGATCGCAGATTTCTTTCATGATCCCTTCTCTATAGCCTTCGGGGTGGATGCTGGCACTGGAGCTGAAGTAGTGGGTGCACCCTGAGAAGCAATGCCAGGGGCATCAGTCACACTCCTTGCCTGCGCTCTCTGTTCTTCCTCTGCATCATCATCAGTTTCATCTCTCCCCTGCAGCACTGAAGTAGAGGCTAAGACAGAACTAACTAATCCTCCTAAACCTTCTTCAGCTATTACATCTTCCATTTATGATGATGAGAATCCCACACAAGATGATTCTTCATCAGAATCAGAAGCAAACAGTGACTGCGCTACATTTTCAATGCTAAGTCGAGTCTGCTCTCGCACTGCTGCTTTTGGGTGTCACACTTTTGTCTTGCATGACTCAGCCTCCCCTTCCCTCACCTTCAAAACTACAGAGTCAGAAACAAATGGTGGTGATGCATCATGTTCAGATTTTGTTTTTTTCTGAATGGAACTGCCTGCCCCTCCAGAGATTTTAGATTGGAACAGGTCCCTTTTTAACTTTGATAGGGGACTGGCACTGCCTTTTGAAGTGCCTCCTCTGCCAGTGCCTCCTCTTCCAGTCCAAATCACTCGACCATGTCTAGCTTTCCCTGACATTATGGATTTAATGTCACTGCCTACTAGGGATTTCAGTTAAAAGAATTATTTCCAAAAGAGGCCTACTGGGGATATGGCTTCAAAGAGCACCGTTGTCCCTATATATGTGAGTCTGCAAAACTGCCCACTGATGCCCAGTGCACTGCCTTGTTGGCTTAAAAGAGCACTGCTGTACCAATATATGTGAGTCTGTAAAACTGCCCATAGACGCCCAGTACACTGCCTTGTTGGCTTAAAAGAGAACTGCTGTCCTAATATATGTGAGTCTGTAAAACTGCCCACAGACTCCTAGTACACTGCCTTGTTGGTTTAAAAGACCACAGAAAGACAGTCTGAGATCAATAAAAAAAACTGCAGTTAAAAAAAAGCCTGGCTGGCACAGCAGCAAGAATGAAGAAATATATTTTTCAATGGAAAATTCTATCAAAGTAGCTAGCAATTGAATATATCTCCCACACACAACACCAAAATCCTGCTTGCAACCTACCCCAGGGGGGTAAAATAAGCAGCAAAATGCCACTTCTAGCAGCTTGTCTCAGTGGGAGACAGTCTGAATTCAATAAAAAAAAAAAGTGCACTTAAAAAAATTCCTGGCTGAAACAACAGCAAAAACGAAGATATATCTTTTTCAATGGAAAATTCTATCAAAGTAGCTAGCAATTGAATACAGATTTAAGGCACTCAGACTAGCTCTGAGTAAAGTCACCTCTCCAGACCACCCCCGCAAAGAAAGAAGGTGGCACGCATGTGCTTAAGGTATAAATAGTATGGCGTCATCAGGAACAGCATCACAGAGCACTGAGTGAGAGCGGCTATTGGCAGCATTAGAAAAATGCTTAGGTCTGATAGGTTGCATTCTCGTCTCCTTGCCAACCTGCCTGACCCACTCTATGACAGGGCTGTGAGGTCACTTATGACTCATAGGAAAGGGCTGGTTTTTGCTGTGGATACTCCCACATGACCTTCTCCTATTTCAAATGGCCACTAAGAAATCACTGCGAATCAAAAGAATGAAACTAATATGATATGTTTTATTCATGGGGGATCACCATGCATTTTGCGAACCCACGAATACAACGAATAGGGACTTATGCGTTGCGGATTGCAAATTCATTGAAAATAAATGCACATCCTTACTGTACTGCAGCCTGCTTGAAAACCTATTTGATTGTAGACTAACCCATAATTATCTCTTCCAAGAAGGATATAACTTTCACTCTTGAGACAGTTTTCAGTACTAATTATGATGGGGTACATGTGCAACTGCATTAAGTTATTATGGGTATATATCTTTAAAAGGCAACCTAATACAAAGAAATAAAAAGAAAGATAATATTTTTACTTGTCTCTTGTGTACATGCAAAGGTAAATACTAGAGATGTGAATCGTGTGATCGATCGTCTTAACGATCGATTTCGGCTGGGAGGGGGAGGGAATCGGATCGTCGCCGTTTGGGTTTTTTAAATATCATGAAAATCGTGAAAATCGTGTAAATCAAAAACCGGCACACTAAAACAACCCTAAAACCCACCCCAACCCTTTAAAATAAATCCCCCACCCTCCCGAACCCCCCCAAAATGCCTTAAATTACCTGGGGTCCAGAGGAAGGGTCCCAGTGTGATCTTTTACTCTCGGACCTCCGGTGCTTGTAGAAATGGTGCCGGCGCTACCTTTGCCTTTTCATATGATAGGTCAAAGGTAGCGCCAGCGCCATTTTGTTTTTTGTCCCCCGAGGTCAGGAGCATAGGAGATCGCTCCCGGACCCCCGCTGGACCCCCAGGGACTTTTGGCCAGCTTGGGGGGGCCTCCTGACCACCACAAGACTTGCCAAAAGTCCAGCGGGGGTCCGGGAATGACTTCCTGCATGCGAATCGTTTTTCCGTACGGAAAAACGATTCACGGCAGGAGATCGCTCCCGGACCCCCGCTGGACCCCCAGGGACTTTTGGCCAGCTTGGGGGGGCCTCCTGTCCCCCCACAAGACTTGCCAAAAGTCCAGCGGGGGTCCAGAACGACCTCCTGCAGTCGAATCGTGTTGTCTACGGCTGCAGGAGGTCATTCCGGACCCCCACTGGACTTTTGGCAAGTCTTGTGGGGGTCAGGAGGCCCCCCCAAAGCTGGCCAAAAGTCCCTGGGGGTCCAGCGGGGGTCCGGGAGCGATCTCCTGCCGCGAATCGTTTTTCCGTACGGAAAAACCAAAGGTAGCGCCGGCGCCATTTCTACAAGCACCGGAGGTCCGAGAGTAAAAGATCACACCGGGACCCTTCCTCTGGACCCCAGGTAATTTAAGGCATTTTGGGGGGGTTCGGGAGGGTGGGGGATACTTTTATAAAATCTACCCCTAACTGTTTTCAAATTTACCTGACGAAGCCATGAGGTAAAACTAGGGCCCTGTTGGGATTGATGGAAAGATTAAGGAATTGATGTTAAGAAAAGGGATTGGTGGAAAGATCAAGGGACTGATGTAAAGAAAAGATTGAGAAAAAAGTGTACGATGGTTAGGTTTGGTGGGTTCTAATGTAATAGGATTTTTTAACTTTAAAATTTTTTTATGAATGGATTAAGTGTGTTTGAATGTGTATGAGTATGAGTGGGAATGTTTTTTTTATCTTATATGTGTTGTGAAAAATATACAAGTATAAATTACATATTTTATGAATGGTAAAAGTTACATGAATGTTTTTGGATATTTTTTCAAAGCAGAAAGATAATTCATTGTTAAATATTGATATGTGCTTGTATTCCACTCCAGTAGGAGTGTTTTTTTGGTATTGATTGTTAAGCACAAAGTAACAGGGATATTGCCTGAATTTTGGGTTTATATATATGTTTTTATTATTTATTAAACTACACACATTTTTGAAAATTGGAAGCAGAGTTTTTGGTTCTTTTAGCCTCTGAGCCAAGCCATTCATGACACAGAGCATGCCTGGAATTCCTCCATAGGGTACCAGCAATCCTGTTTCTTTAGGTCTATGAGAGAGCTGCTGTGACAATTTTCTTCCTATTCACTCATCTTTAATCCTGATGTTCCACTTCTTTTAAATCACCTGTGTGAGGGAGGGTTTGGATTTCTGGACCTCACCAAGGATCCTCTGTGCCTCTGTAGTGAGTCTTTCATTTAACCTTTTCCTTCTGTTTGCTCTGTATTTTTCTATGGGGGCACTGACAGATCATTTCTATAGGCTGTTCATCACGTTTTCAGCTGCTCCCTAGTTTTCCACTTTCTTTTTTCTTATACATGTCATATGTTCTGTCATATATGGAGAAAAGTAAGACATTATGGCTTTGCTCCTGCAGTAGATAAGAGTATGTATATTCAAAATGGAGTCCTTCAGGAAGTAAAATTTTTACAAGTGAGTGTGCAGTTAAATAACTCATGGTGGGTTAGTTCAGGGGCAGACTGAAGGGCATTAATGAAGCTTCTATGGTACCTTTTCCTCCTGCATTTCTGATTATCTTTTCTGAATCTGTGCCAAATATCTGTCATTCCTGAATACCTTCTGCATCTGTTGTTATTCATGAAAACTCAAATGTTTTCTGCTATTCACAGAGGCATATAGTGGGAAGGGGGACTATACCCCTTGTTAGGAGAAGAAGACATAATGTAAATAATGTCATAAGTTTCTAAAATAAATAATGTACTTTTTATAGATTATTTATTCTCCTTGACTATTTCTGCAGAGATTATGTTGTTGATCATTGCAGTATTCTTATAAAAAGAAATTCTATTCATCTTTGCAAGTTTACGGCTCATGGACACACAACTATGATGAAACACAATGTTCTTGCAAATTCCTGTAAGGAGTTCATCTGCTTGTAGTCTCTGTTCCTTTCTTTAATATGTGTCAAGTCACTGATCCTCTGCTAGATGCATGACAAATGAGTTAGAAAAGAGCCCTCACTTCAGTCCTCAGGACAAATCTGTAGGTCCCTATCTTTTCCTCATCTGGCCTGCAAGCGGGCTTCCTTTCTGTGAAATCTAGCACCTACACACTGATTCACTTTGAGTAACCCTGTTTGCTTGATCCATGAAATTATAAAGTATGGAGTAATTCATCCTTTCTTTTAGTTTGTAAAATGTGATTTTTTTTTTTTACCTTTCTCTTATTTATTCTATAAAGACTCCTGTTGTCTTGGCTACAAAAGATCAAACCAACTAAAAATAATGATCTAAAGGATCTGCTATGATATTACTAATTAAACTCCACCTGAATCTTACTTAAGTGTTCTGTTTTCACAAATAATAAATAATTATTCTAAATTACTTTCTTATGTTTTTCTGCCAACCAATGTCAAGTTATTCTGTGTAATCCAACCTAATCATTTGTGAGTTAGTCTATATAGTAATAATGGAAGGTGTAGTGGGTGGGAGCCAAATAAATACTTTCTTGAAAATATGTAGTCCAAAATGCAGTATAAATCTATGTTTTGTGACAACGTTTTTCAAGGGAAAGGTTTGTACAGTGCAGCTTTCATTTTCAAAATCCCACCATAGCACTGAAGCAAATTGTGAATGCAAAGACAGGGATACATACACTTCATACTACTGAGGGAATTCTGCACAAAAAAAAAATTAAATTCAGAGCACAAAAACTTAAAATTCTGTAAAATTCTGCATACTGTTTATAGGTCAAATAACAAAATATACATATTCTTTAAGTAATTAGTTTAAAATGTAATACAGAAAAAAGCTATTACTTAATGATGCAGAATTTTAAATTTTTTGAGTAGAATTTCCCTAGAAGTTCACTGTAAGAGTATCTCTCCCACTCTCTCTCTCTCTCTCTGGCCAGTCTCCTTTCACTTTGCCCACTCAGGACCCAACTCCTCCACCTGCCACTATCTCTCCCCTTCCCCTCTAGACTCAATCTCCACTCCCAGAGTTTGACCCCTCTCACAGTACTGCCTCTCACACAGACTCCCTCTGTCCCTCTCTCTCACACATACACAAATATACACAAGCTCCCTCTCTCTAGTGCACATACCCTCATACCGGCTCCCTCTATGTCTCTCTCATTCACACTCAAATAACACACACAAAGATGCACACACACCCTCATTCAGACTCCTCTCACACTTTCTCTCACGTATACACCCCTAATACAGGCTCCCTCCCTCTCTTGCACATACCCACATACAGGCTACCTAAGTCTCCCTCTCATATACCCCTCTCTCTCTCACACATATAAACACACATCTCTTCACACAAGCTCTCTTTCATACACAGACATACACCATCACACAGGTTCCCTCTCTGAGAGACAAGCACCCTCACATACACACAATCCCTATTTCACACACACACCAGCTCCCAATCTGTCACACATATACATACTCCTTCACAATCTCCTCACATAGGCTCCCTCTCTCTTGCACCAATACCCAGACATCCTCACACATACTGTCTCTCACCACCCCCAATGGCTCGCAGTCTTACACATACACACAGACACACACACACACACACAGGCTCATTCTCACCAAAGCCTGCTCCATTTTCACCACATGTGGGACGGCCTCCACTCACGGCCTTGACCGGGTAGGCCTCCACTCACAGCATGCTTGGGCCTGCTCCTTCTTTGTCGCAAGTGGAATGGTCTACACTTGTGGTGAAGATGCAACAGGTCCTGGCGTGCCGTGAGCAGAGGACATCCCCCTCGTGGTGAAGAGGAACAGGCCCCTGTGTGTTGCAAGAGAAAGTCATCCCATTCACGGCGAAGAAGGAGCAGGCCCTGACATGCCACGAGTGGAGGCTGCCCCACTCACAGCAAGCTGGGGCCTGCCAAATTCTGTGCAGTTGCTCAGGAGGAGAATTTGGCGGGAATTCTGCACTCAGCAGCAGCAGCACAGAATTCCCACAGGACTAACTTCAGATCAGCCAATATGAAACACAATTATTTCCAAAACCTTAGAAAAACCAAGTCTGCACATAAGTCCAATCCCCACCCACATATTGACCGCGGGACACCAACTGTGAATAATCATAAAAGTTCAATCATAATTGGGACGTGCACACACATTTGCACATTTATACATGGGGATAACAGCATTTTATGTGCGTAATTGGCTTTTAAAATTATTCCATGGGCATAATTTTAAGTGAGCCCAGGTAGTTTGCATGTCTTTGCACCTGTGGAACTCCAAGCTACGTTTTGAAGGGAAATGTCACCTCAGAGATTTGGTTTGATTTTTTGGGGGCCATGGGGGATCTTGTACCTACAGACATTGAACCTGTTTAATAACAAGTACAAAGCACAGAGTGGAGAAAAATTTCAAACAGAGCAAACTAAGGGGGTCATTTATCAAATTATGTTAGGGCCTTATCGCGAGTGACTGTGATAACGCATTAATGCATGTGATAAATAACATATCACGAGATGCGTATGCAAATTTGAAATATTTAGTCATGTGGGAGGTGTTTGGGCAGAGTTAAAGAAAATGAGGGGTGCTTAACATTACACATGCTATCACAGGCTTTAACGCTGGAAATATCTAAGAACATAAGAACATAAGAAATTGCCATGCTGGGTCAGACCAAGGGTCCATCAAGCCCAGCATCCTGTTTCCAACAGAGGCCAAACCAGGCCACAAGAACCTGGAAATTACCCAAACACTAAGTAGATCCCATGCTACTGATGTAATTAATAGCAGTGACTATTCCCTAAGTAAACTTGATTAATAGCAGTTAATGGACTTCTCCTCCAAGAACTTATCCAAACCTTTTTTGAACCCAGCTACACTAAATGCATTAACCACATCCTCTGGCAACAAATTCCAGAGCTTAATTGTGCATTGAGTGAAAAGGGATTTTCTCCGATTAGCTTAAATGTGCTACTTGCTAATTTTATGGAATGCCCTCTAGTCCTTCTATTATTTGAAAGTATAAATAACCGATTCACATCTACTTGTTCAAGACCTCTCATGATCTTAAAGATTTCTATCATATCCCCCCTCATCCGTCTCTTCTCCAAGCTGCACAGCCCTATTCAGTCTTTCCTCATAGGGGAGCTGTTTCCATCCCCTTTATCATTTTGGTTGCCCTTCTCTGTACCTTCTCCATCGCAACTATATTTTTTTTGAGATGCGGTGACCAGAACTGTAGACATTATTCAAGGTGTGGTGTCACCATGGAGCGATACAGAGGCATTATGACATTTTCCATTTTATTAACCATTCCCTTCCTAAAAATTCCTAACATTCTGTTTGCTTTTTTGACTGCTGCAGCACACTGAGCCGACGATTTTAAAGTATTATCCACTATGATGCCTAGATCTTTTTCCTGGGTGGTAGTTCCTAATATGGAACCTAACATCGTGTAACTACAGCGATGGTTATTTTTCCCTATATGCAACACCTTGCACTTGTCCACATTAAATTTCACCTGCCATTTGGATGCCCAAAGGTCTTGCAAGGTCCTCCTGTAATGTATCACAATCCGTTGTGATTGAACTACTCTGAATAATTTTGTATCATCCGCAAATTTGATAACCTCAGTTGTCGTATTCCCTTCCAGATCATTTATATATATATTAAAAAGCACCGGTGCAAGTACAGATCCCTGAGGCACTCCACTGTTTACCCTTTTCCACTGAGAAAATTTACCATTTAATCCTACTCTCTGTTTCCTGTCTTTTAACCAGTGTGTAATCCACGAAAGGACATTGCCTCCTACCCATGACTTTTTAGTTTTCTTAGAAGCATCTCATGAGGGACTTTGTCAAATGCCTTCTGAAAATCCAAATACACTACATCTACCGGTTCACCTTTATCCACATGTTTATTAACCCCTTTAAAAAAATGAAGCAGATTTGTTAGGCAAAACTTCCCTTGGGTAAATCCATGTTGACTGTGTTCCATTAAACCATGTCTTTCTATATGCTCTACGATTTTCATCTTGACAATAGTTTCCACTATTTTCCTGGCACCAAAGTCAGGCTCACTGGTCTATAGTCACCCGGATCGCCCCTGGAGCCATTTTTAAATATTGGGGTTACACTGGCCAATCTCCAGTCTTCAGGTACATCGTTATAGAAACATAGAAACATAGAAACATAGAAATGACGGCAGAAGAAGACCGAATGGCCCATCCAGTCTGCCCAGCAAGCCTCACACATTTTTTCTCTCATTCTTATCTGTTTCTCTTAGCTCCTTGTTCTATTCCCCTTCCACCCCCACCATTAATGTAGAGAGCAGTGATGGAGCTGCATCCAAGTGAAATATCTAGCTTGATTAGTTAGGGGTAGTAGGGGCAGTAACCGCCGCGATAAGCAAGCTACACCCATGCTTATTTGTTTTACCTAGACTATGTTGTACAGCCCTTGTTGGTTTTTTTTTCTTCTCCCCTGCCGTTGAAGCAGAGAGCCATGCTGGATATGCATTGAAAGTGAAGTATCAGGCACATTTGGTTTGGGGTAGTAACCGCCGTAACAAGCCAGCTACTCCTCGCTTTGTGATTGCGAATCCTTTATTTCTTCACCCCTGTCGTTGAAGCTATGCAGGATATGCGTGAGGTAGGGATGTGAATCGTTTTAGGACGATTAAAATTATCGTCCGATAATTTTAATATCGTCTTAAATTGTTATGGAACACAATACAATAGAGATTCTAACGATTTATCGTTATAAATCGTTAGAATCGTGAGCCGGCACACTAAAACCCCCTAAAACCCACCCCCGACCCTTTAAATTAAATCCCCCACCCTCCCGAACCCCCCCCCAATGACTTAAATAACCTGCGGGTCCAGCGGCGGTCCGGAACGGCAGCGGTCCGGAACGGGCTCCTGCTACTGAATCTTGTTGTCTTCAGCCGGCGCCATTTTCCAAAATGGCGCCGAAAAATGGCGGCGGCCATAGACGAACATGATTGGACGGCAGGAGGTCCTTCCGGACCCCCGCTGGACTTTTGGCAAGTCTTGTGGGGGTCAGGAGGCCCCCCCCAAGCTGGCCAAAAGTTCCTGGAGGTCCAGCGGGGGTCAGGGAGCGATTTCCCGCCGCGAATCGTTTTCGTACGGAAAATGGCGCCGGCAGGAGATCGACTGCAGGAGGTTGTTCAGCGAGGGTTCCGGCGCCTCGCTGAACGACCTCCTGCAGTCGATCTCCTGCCGGCGCCATTTTCCGTACGAAAACGATTTGCGGCGGGAAATCGCTCCCTTACCCCCGCTGGACCTCCAGGAACTTTTGGCCAGCTTGGGGGGGGCCTCCTGACCCCCACAAGACTTGCCAAAAGTCCAGCGGGGGTCCGGAAGGACCTCCTGCCGTCCAATCGTGTTCGTCTATGGCCGCCGCCATTTTTCGGCGCCATTTTGGAAAATGGCGCCGGCTGAAGACAACAAGATTCAGTAGCAGGAGTCCGTTCCGGACCGCTGCCGTTCCGGACCGCCGCTGGACCCGCAGGTTATTTAAGTCATTTGGGGGGGGGGGGTTCGGGAGGGGGGGGGATTTAATTTAAAGGGTCGGGGGTGGGTTTTAGGGGGTTTTAATGTGCCGGTTTTGCGATTTTACGTTTTTTTGATTTTTCACGATTTTTCACGATTTTTCACGATATTTTACCCCCCCAAACGGCAACAATACGATTCCCTCCCCCTCCCAGCCGAAATCGATCGTTAAGACGATCGAGGACACGATTCACATCCCTAGCGTGAGGCATCAGTTTTTGTTTTTGTTTTTGGTTTTGTTTTTTTCCCCCTGCCGTTGAAGCAGAGAGCTATGCTGGAAATGCGTGATGTATCAGTCTTTCTCCCATGCCGATGAAGCAGAGAACCATGCTGGATATGCATGGAAAGTGAAGTATCAGGCACATTTGGTTTGGGGTAGTATCCACCGTAACAAGCCAGCTACTCCCCGCTTTTTGAGTGCGAACCCTTTTTCTTCTCCCTTGCCGTTGTAGCACAGAGCTCTGCTGGATGTGTGAAGTATCAGTTATTCTTCTCTGTGATAGCTGTGTGTTATGGCTGAAATGGGAATTATCGCAAATCCCATTTCAGGGAGAGAGAGAGAGAGAGAAAGAGAGAGAGAGAGAATCTGGGGAGGCACATATATTAGTCAACTTTTTATAGCACTGTAAGGGGGGTATTTTGAACTTGGGGTGAAGTTTTGATGGTGTGCTAGGTTTTGGGGGGCAGCTTTACCTGCACAGTCAGTGGTATGAACAACACAGTTACCATCAATTAAGATTTTATATGATTTGGAGTGATGAAAGGTATAAAAAGATGAGATTTATACAGTATACTCTCGAACTAGCTTGATGGACAGTCTCTACCTAGCTGCTATCAAGTTAGATTGAGAGTACAATGTACAAACCTCATCTTTGTGTTCCTTTCATTACTCCAAATCTTCACTGTTGTCTACTGTGATGTTTATACCTCTGACTGTGCATGTAAAATTGCCCCACAAACCTAGGCCACCACCCAAACCTCATTCCAAGATACTAGTTGCCCCTTTTACAGTGGTATACATAATCTACTTAAATGAGAGCCTTATAAAAAGAGTCTCTCTCTCTCTCTCTCTCTGCCTGAAATTGCAGCATGTGATGTGAAAATATTATGCGTGTGATAAATTTAACTTGCATTGCAGTAAAATAGTTATGCAGTACCTGAAAAAGTTGCCTAACAATGCCCTTTTTTTTTTTATCATGGGTGCTATTTTCGCAAAAATTATAGCAAAATGATAAATATAGACCTAGTTGTGATAATCATTAATTGACTAGACTGCTTTGAAAATTGTTCTCATAAAGATTGTGTTCATTAATAGAAATTCTTTATTTTATTGGAGTAAAAAAAACAAGAGATGTATAAAAAGATTACAATTTAGAGATTCTCATTGTTCCTTCCCATTTTTACTGGGAGTGTTCATACAGTTTTAAAAAAAAAAGATTCATAAATTATTGTAAGCAAAAACAATAAGCCTGCTACGCACCCCATCCGCGTCCGGCCCACGCATGGGCCTGCTCACCTCTCTGGTTCCATGGCAGGTCCCGGGTCGGCCTCCCTGGGGGCAGCTGCAATTGCTTCCAGGCCTCGGTGTCCTGCGGTGGCAGGGCCTTCCACTGTGCGCCAGGCCTCACGTCGGAGTTCGGTGCCTTTCATGGCATTGACCACTCCCCTACGAATGCGTGCGCCGACCGCCTGGCCTCTTGTAGGGCCAGGGGCGGATCCTAGCTCTGCGGCGTGCCCTGATTGATTCCTTGATATAAGGAAGCCCCTGCCTGCACTTCCTTGCCTTGGCAATCGGGTTATTATTATACTAGATTGTCACTGCATTCTGAGCCTTGTTCCTGTCTCGTTCCAGCTCTTGTTCCAGTCTCGTTCCAGGATCCTTCTTTTCCAGCCTTGTTCCTGCATCCCTCCGTTCCAGTGTCCTCTTGTTCTTGTGTTCATCTGTCGTCTCCCCAGTTAGTACCTCCGGACTGGTACTGAACTTGGCTTGCTCCTTGACCCTCCTGTCTGCTGCCTACCTCCTGACCTCAGCTTGCTCCTTGACTACTCTGTCTGCTGCCTGCCTTCTGACTTCGGCCTGCCTGTGACCTTGTCTGACCTCTGGAACCTGACCTCTGCCTTGCCTGACTACTCCTCGGACTAACCCTCGATTTCTGACCTCTGCCTGATTGACTACGTCTCCTGATTCTGGCTCTGTCCCTTGCCTTGTCATCGCCTATGATGTTCTGGTCTTCCCTGCTGCATCTGACATCCAGCCTCGAACCCAATCGTTCTCCTCTCCTGTCTGTGGGCATGCCTGTCTACCATCTCTCCAGGAGACCCTGCGAGGCCCACCTAAGTCCAAGCGGCCCAGGTCCCTACGGGCTCCACCCGGGGGGACCACGGGCTTCCAGTGGTGAAGCTTATCCCAGCTTCTGTCTCTTCCAGTGCTCCACCCCCTGGGGGCAGGTGCTTCCTGGTCCCTACCAGGGAGCCGTTTTCCACTGCTCCAGGACAAGGGTCCACCTCCAAGCGCCAAAAAGCCCACATGCACATTTACATATTATTCTCCTGCAAGAGCCCTCATAATAGACAGTACTGGCAAGACACAGACAGCCTCCATTTGCGTTATATTAAATCTTTCTACACAAAAAAGTCCTTAATAAGGGACAGTCTTTTGTACCTGCCTATCCACATAATACCTTGTGTTGTCAGATTGATCTGTATCACTTTTTAGACTGATTCAGATTAATTTGTTTTCCAAAAATCTGAGCTCTCTTGCTACTTCGACAGTTCAACCAGAATCATATTGGATTCTATCTAGACCCATTGATGCCCATGCATAGATGTTTATGGATTTGGTTTTGTCTAATTTAAATAGGTTGGAATCTAACCTGTCTCATCTATAGCACAATCTTTTCCATACTGAATTTTTGGCTCTCAAGGAACTCCAAACAAATCATGATCTGGTCATCAAACCAGCCAATAAAGGAAAAGCCATTGTCATATAGAACCATGAATAGTATGAAATAGAAGCACTCTCTCAGTTATCTAATTGCATGTACTATGAAAAAAATTGATACTGACCCTACTGATGAGATCAGTCAGCTGATCATTGATGAATTACAAAATGCAACTAACATCCGTTTTCTTATTCAAAAAGAAATTAAATTCCTGACCCCTAGCTGTCCAAAAATTGCATTTTTTTATACCCTTCCTAAAGTCTATAAATGTATGATTAATCCCCCAGGCCATCCCATAGTAGCTTCCATTGAATCAGAACTTTTGTTGATTTTTGTTTACCCTTTTCTACAAACTGTGGTGGTCCAATCACATTGCTATGTTAAGAATTGAAAACATATGCTGAATATTATTCAGAATCTTCCACTATTGATAGAAGAGACACTGATGGTTACCCTTGACATTAAAACACTATATTTGGGAGTTACGTTGCCCGAGGATCCTGAGTGTGTCTATCAGGTTAATATCCCTCCGAAGCTTCAGTCTACTATCGATAGGTTGGCGACCTGGAGTAGATTGCCTCTTTCCTTGCTGGGCCGGGTCAATCTGTTCAAAATGACTATTTTACCCCGCTGGCTTTATCTTCTTCAAAATCTCCCGTTGGTGTTAAAGAATACGGATCTTCGGCGGTTAGATAGCGCGATTCGGAAATTTCTCTGGAGAGGGGGGAAAGCGCGTATTCCGTTAGCTTGGTTGAGGATGCGGTGGGGATCGGGAGGGTTGGGAGTTTCAGACTTAGGTGCTTATAATATGGCTTGTAACCTACGGTTGATCCGAGATTGGATCATGGCTAGCGATGTGAATCGTTTTAGGACGATTAAAATTATCGTCCGATAATTTTAATATCGTCTTAAACCGTTATGGAACACAATACAATAGAGATTCTAACAATTTATCGTTATAAATCGTTAGAATCGTGAGCTGGCACACTAAAACCCCCTAAAACCCACCCCCGACCCTTTAAATTAAATCCCCCACCCTCCCGAACCCCCCCCAAATGACTTAAATAACCTGCGGGTCCAGCGGCGGTCCGGAACGGCAGCGGTCCGGAACGGGCTCCTGCTCCTGAATCTTGTTGTCTTCAGCCGGCGCCATTTTCCAAAATGGCGCCGAAAAATGGCGGCGGCCATAGACGAACACGATTGGACGGCAGGAGGTCCTTCCGGACCCCCGCTGGACTTTTGGCAAGTCTCGTGGGGGTCAGGAGGCCCCCCACAAGCTGGCCAAAAGTTCCTGGAGGTCCAGCGGGGGTCAGGGAGCGATTTCCCGCCGCGAATCGTTTTCGTACGGAAAATGGCGCCGGCAGGAGATCGACTGCAGGAGGTTGTTCAGCGAGGCGCCGGAACCCTCGCTGAACGACCTCCTGCAGTCGATCTCCTGTCGGCGCCATTTTCCGTACGAAAACGATTCGCGGCGGGAAATTGCTCCCTGACCCCCGCTGGACCTCCAGGAACTTTTGGCCAGCTTGTGGGGGGCCTCCTGACCCCCACGAGACTTGCCAAAAGTCCAGCGGGGGTCCGGAAGCACCTCCTGCCGTCCAATCGTGTTCGTCTATGGCCGCCGCCATTTTTTCGGCGCCATTTTGGAAAATGGCGCCGGCTGAAGACAACAAGATTCAGGAGCAGGAGCCCGTTCCGGACCGCTGCCGTTCCGGACCGCCGCTGGACCCGCAGGTTATTTAAGTCATTTGGGGGGGGTTCGGGAGTGTGGGGGATTTAATTTAAAGGGTCGGGGGTGGGTTTTAGGGGGTTTTAATGTGCCGGTTTTGCGATTTTTCGATTTTTCACGATTTTTCACGATATTTTACCCCCCCAAACGGCAACAATACGATTCCCTCCCCCTCCCAGCCGAAATCGATCGTTAAGACGATCGAGGACACGATTCACATCCCTAATCATGGCTACCTCTGTGCATGCCCCGTTCTACGCAGACGCCGCTTTCACGTATCCAGTAGCGCCGGCCTATGTTATTCAATCTTTGGCAGCGTCCCTTCCGTCATTTTTGACGAAAACGGTGTTGATAAGCCCACTGCGACAGACCTGGAAACGATTGATGAAGCAATTTCGATGGCCTGTTCAGTGTGCCTACTATCTTCCAGTAGTGGGGAATTTAGATTTTACTCCAGGCACTCACTCTTCCCCTTTTAGGAGATGGGAAGATAGAGGTCTCACACACTTGGGACACTTGTGGACGCCTACAGGGGATGTCCTTCCCTTTAAGGATTTCCAAGCTATCTATGGTTTTGGCGTTACCCACACCTTTCCATTTCTTCAAATCACACATTATTTACGAGCAATACCAGCTGCTTATAGGGATCCCTTGGTGGGCCATGCTTTAGATGATATGTTTGACTTTGCGAAAGCACGGGCCCCGTCTCTCTCTCAGTACTATAAGAAATTGCAAAAAAATATGGAAATGAATGTATGTCTCACACTGGAAACTCGTTGGAATAAGGATGGGGAATTTGTTCTTACCCAGGTTATTTTACAGACTTGCTTTCGACGTATAACCAGGTAGGGATGTGAATCGTTTTTCAACGATTAAAATTATCGTCCGATAATGTTTATATCGTCTTAAATCGTTATAGAACACGATACAATTTATCGTTAAATCGTGTTAGTGCGCACTAACTCGAGTTAGTGCGCACTAACTCCCCGTTAGTGCGCACTAACTCGAGTTAGTGCGCACTAACTGAAAATGATACAAATAAACACTTTCCAGGTCACTGAAGGTCAGTTAGGAATGAATATGTGTTCCTATTGGCTGGCTGCCCTCTTATCTATTGATGTTACCAAGGTTACCACTGAGGTGATGGTTGGGGGGATGGGAAATGGAACTGGAAACTAACGAACACCAACAGAAAATGAAACAAAGTGTTCACACTTCCCAGGTCAGTAAAGGTCACTTAGGAATGAATATGTATGTATGTAATCCTATTGGCTGGCTGTGTTCTTATCTATTGATGTTACCAATATGGTTGGGGGGATGTGAAATGGAAACAGTTGGAAGCTTGACAAAAAACGTAATGTAATGATCAGCACTCACCTGACTAGAACTTGTTTGTTTATTATTTTTGTTAGCAGGCACCTGAAATGCTAGTGCATGTTGAATTTGCCAATCACTGTGCATTTTAGAAAGGTGGTCCTGGCTGGAACTGTACACAGTTCAAATATATGTAATTGATTGTTGGTAAGTGTATTTTTTAAGTAGCCACACTGGCACCAGTATGTTTACTTTTCCTCCTACTTAACTCACTAGCTCAGCTTTGTAAGAAGGGCTTCTCTGCTTGTGTGTTGTTTTTGTTTGGTGTGAGGAGAGCAGAAACATCAGATCTTTATTCAATCTACTACAGTCATCTCTTACAGTGCCCTATCCCTATTAATACCAGGAGTGTTGTGATCTTCCTGCACACAGTGCCCTAAGCCTGATACCAGTCTGAGACAGCTCCCTCCCTGCATTACTAGTGAGAGGCTGGCTTCACAGACAGGGGGGAGCTGCCTGACCCTCACTCCTGACTTCCCCCATGTCCCAGCTAGTGAATGGTGTGTGGGTGAGGGGGGGGGGAGGATGGTGAAGTCTGAGACAGCTCCCTCCCTGCATTACTAGTGAGAGGCTGGCTTCACAGACAGGGGGGGGAGCTGCCTGACCCTCACTCCTGACTTCCCCCATGTCCCAGCTAGTGAATGGTGTGTGGGTGAGGGGGGGGGGGGGGGGAGGATGGTGAAGTCTGAGACAGCTCCCTCCCTGCATTACTAGTGAGAGGCTGGCTTCACAGACAGGGGGGAGCTGCCTGACCCTCACTCCTGACTTCCCCCATGTCCCAGCTAGTGAATGGTGGGTGGGTGAGGGGGGGGGGGAGGATGGTGAAGTCTGAGACAGCTCCCTCCCTGCATTACTAGTGAGAGGCTGGCTTCACAGACAGGGGGGAGCTGCCTGACCCTCACTCCTGACTTCCCCCATGTCCCAGCTAGTGAATGGTGTGTGGGTGAGGGGGGGGGGGTGGATGGTGAAGTCTGAGACAGCTCCCTCCCTGCATTACTAGTGAGAGGCTGGCTTCACAGACAGGGGGGAGCTGCCTGACCCTCACTCCTGACTTCCCCCATGTCCCAGCTAGTGAATGGTGTGTGGGTGAGGGGGGAGGGGGAGGATGGTGAAGTCTGAGACAGCTCCCTCCCTGAATTACTAGTGAGAGGCTGGCTTCACAGACAGGGGGGAGCTGCCTGACCCTCACTCCTGACTTCCCCCATGTCCCAGCTAGTGAATGGTGTGTGGGTGAGGGGGGGGGGGGAGGATGGTGAAGTCTGAGACAGCTCCCTCCCTGCATTACTAGTGAGAGGCTGGCTTCACAGACAGGGGGGAGCTGCCTGACCCTCACTCCTGACTTCCCCCATGTCCCAGCTAGTGAATGGTGTGTGGGTGAGGGGGGGGGGGAGGATGGTGAAGTCTGAGACAGCTCCCTCCCTGCATTACTAGTGAGAGGCTGGCTTCACAGACAGGGGGGAGCTGCCTGACCCTCACTCCTGACTTCCCCCATGTCCCAGCTAGTGAATGGTGTGTGGGTGAGGGGGGGGGGAGGATGGTGAAGTCTGAGACAGCTCCCTCCCTGCATTACTAGTGAGAGGCTGGCTTCACAGATAGGGGGGAGCTGCCTGACCCTCACTCCTGACTTCCCCCATGTCCCAGCTAGTGAATGGTGTGTGGATGAGGGGGGGGGGTGGATGGTGAAGTCTGAGACAGCTCCCTCCCTGCATTACTAGTGAGAGGCTGGCTTCACAGACAGGGGGGAGCTGCCTGACCCTCACTCCTGACTTCCCCCATGTCCCAGCTAGTGAATGGTGTGTGGGTGAGGGGGGGGGGGGGGGGGATGGTGAAGTCTGAGACAGCTCCCTCCCTGCATTACTAGTGAGAGGCTGGCTTCACAGACAGGGGGGAGCTGCCTGACCCTCACTCCTGACTTCCCCCATGTCCCAGCTAGTGAATGGTGTGTGGGTGAGGGGGGGGGGGAGGATGGTGAAGTCTGAGACTGCTCCCTCCCTGCATTACTAGTGAGAGGCTGGCTTCATAGACAGGGGGGAGCTGCCTGACCCTCACTCCTGACTTCCCCCATATCCCAGCTAGTGAATGGTGTGTGGGTGAGGGGGGGTGGGGAGGATGGTGAAGTCTGAGACAGCTCCCTCCCTGCATTACTAGTGAGAGGCTGGCTTCACAGACAGGGGGGAGCTGCCTGACCCTCACTCCTCCGGGGTATTGTGATCTTCCTGCACACAGTGCCCTATCCCTGATACCAGGGGTGTTGTGATCTTCCTGCATGCAGTGCCCTATCCCTATTAATACCAGGAGTGTTGTGATCTTCCTGCATGCAGTGCCCTATCCCTATTAATACCAGGAGTGTTGTGATCTTCCTGCATGCAGTGCCCTATCCCTGATACCGGGATGTGTGCAAGAAGATCACAACACCCCCGGTATCAGGAATAGGGCACTGTGTGCAGGAAGATCACAACACCCCCAGTATCAGGAATAGGGCACTGTGTGCAGGAAGATCACAACACCCCTGGTATTAGGGATAGGGCACTGTGTGCAGGAAGATCACAACACTCCTGGTATTAATAGGGATAGGGCACTGTGTGCAGGAAGATCACAATACCCCTGGTATCAGGGTTAGGGCACAAGTTCTAGTCACATTGACTGATCACATTACTTGTTTTGTCAAGCTACCACTGTTTCCATTTCCCATCCCCCATATACTGTCAGTAGGAAACTTGGTAACATGAATAAATAAGAGGGCAGCCAATAGGAATACATATTCATTCCTAAACTGACCTTAACTGACCTGAAAAGTGTCAAATTGTATCATTTTCAGTTAGTGCGCACTAACTCCCAGTTAGTGCGCACTAACTCCCGTTAGTGCGCACTAACTCGAGTTAGTGCGCACTAATCGGAAAAAACGATTTTTAACGATTTTTTAACTAAAAAATCGTGCCTAAGACGATTTTCTTGCCCTGCCACACGATTTCTATCGTTAAGACGATATGGAAAACGATTCACATCCCTATAACCAGGATATCCCACAACATGTATTGTAGGGAGCTGCAATACAGATTTTTAAGCAGGGCCTATGTGTCGCCACAGGCTGCTTTTCAACAACAAATAGCGCCTACTTCCGATTGCCCCTGTTGTGGGAGTCATCGGGGGACTTTATCTCATGTTTTTTGGATATGTCCGGGTGTGCAACGTTTTTGGCGCAAAATAGCCGCATATGTGGCAGACTTACTGGATGTAGCAATTCCAATTACCCCACTGTGGTTGTTGTTTGGGTGTATATCGCCGATTCGCATCCGAGATCCTGGTTCACGCATGCTCCTGCATAAAGCAAGTCTGGTGGGGAAGAGAGTGATTCTTTCAGTTTGGAGGTCTTCTGACAATCCATCTTTTTGGGCCTGGAGGAATCTTTTTCACGGGTTGATGACTATGGAAGCTTTGGCCTCACAGAAGTTGCCCCGTAGTAGACAACGTTTTTTGAAGGTGTGGGGGAATTACCTGCAATCTTTAACACATCGGGCACGTAGTCTTGTAGTTAATGATTAGTCTATTTTAGATGACACTTTTTTAGGGGGGAAACATTTTACACTCTGTGTGGGGCGGGCTGGTGGGGGAAGGGGGCGGTTTCTTGTTGGGTTGTTGAATTACTGTATTGAAATCTGAGAAGGGATCAGAGTCAACCCCTCCTCAGTGTTGTATTTTTTTTCTATGATATAAACCTAATAAAATCGTTTAACCATAAAAAAAAAAAAAAAACCCAAAACAAAACACTATATACCAGCAATCCCCAGAGAAAGTCTTTAGAAATAGTACATCATACCTTAGACCTTTTTCTTAAGTCACAGAGAATACCCACCTCTTTCATCTTGGAAACTAGCAGAGATTGCTCTCTGGAACAATTTTTTTCAATTCCAAAATGTTTTCTACTTACAAAAGCATGGCAACACTATGGCAGCTACAATGGCCCCAGCCTTGCAAACCTTTATGTGATCCACTTTAAACAGAAATTCCTTTATGCATCCACATTTTTTGCATATGTAATTGCTTGATAACGCTATATGGTGAACATACTCTTTCTGTGGACGTCGTCTCTGATGCATTTCATAAGAACATAAGAACATGCCAAACTGGGTCAGACCAAGGGTCCATCAAGCCCAGCATCCTGTTTCCAACAGTGGCCAATCCAGGCCATAAGAACCTGGCAAGTACCCAAAAACTAAGTCTATTCCATGTTACCGTTGCTAGTAATAGCAGTGGCTAATTTCTAAGTCAACTTAATTAATAGCAGGTAATGGACTTCTCCTCCAAGAACTTATCCAATCCTTTTTTAAACACAGCTATACTAACTGCACTAACCACATCCTCTGGCAACAAATTCCAGAGTTTAATTGGGCGTTGAGTGAAAAAGAACTTTCTCCAATTAGTTTTAAATGTGCCACATGCTAACTTCATGGAGTGCCCCCTAGTCTTTCTATTATCCAAAAGCGTAAATAACCGATTCACATCTACCCGTTCTAGATCTCTCATGATTTTAAACACCTCTATCATATCCCCCCTCAGCCGTCTCTTCTCCAGGCTGAAAAGTCCTAACCTCTTTAGTCTTTCCTCATAGGGGAGCTGTTCCATTCCCCTTATTATTTTGGTAGCCCTTCTCTGTACCTTCTCCATCACAATTATATCTTTTTTGAGATGTTGCGACCAGAATTGTACACAGCAATTTGTTAGCTGGTTAAACTCTCTTGATAAACCTTACAATCCTCAATGGAATATCATCAACCTGTATCTTTTCTTGACATTTTGCTGTATCAAGATAATCATGGGATTGGCACCACTTTGTTTTGAAAACCCATTGATAGAAACAACCTTTTGTTCTTCATGAGTTATCACCCATAGTGACTGAAGGTTAGCTTACTGGTGGGCCAGTTCCTAAGGTATGGTGTCTGTGTTCTAGTAAGCAAGAGTTTGTCAGTTAATCGCAACTTTTAAGTGCATGTCTATAAGAGTGTGGTTACCCCTTTTTTGGTGATTAGACATGCTTACAAATATGCCTTTAATGCTGAACGATATTGGCTACTAATTATCAGTGTGACACCTTCTGAGTTCATTGTCTTTGCATATTATACCATTCTCATGTGGCATCATGGATTGCATCCATTGTACATAAATATTGGTCAATTTTGCAATTCTACTCAGTTTTTATACTTCCCCCAATGACTGCACATAATATAAGATATTTTTGTTACGCTTTCAATATGATTCCCCTAATTCCTGTCAATGATCACCAAAGAGTGACCACTCTCCATGTGATAGTTGTTCTTTTTGTGTCTCTATCAATATGATAACAGTCTGGACTGACCCTGTTTCTAAAAACCAGATTCATTTACATGGAAGTACCAATTGCTGATCCACCTATGTGATTTATTTTATTACCTGCCCATGTCCTAAGAATTATATTGGACACACGAAAAGAATGATGAAGACTCACTTCATGGAACATCAGAGCTGTGTTCAAACACAGAAGGTACAAGCTCTTCTCATTGCACATTGCCTAGCAATCAAATCACTACTTCCAAGATCTGACATGGTGCATCCTGGAACAGATAGCCCCTTCCTCAAGGAACGGTGACCTTCATGCTCTGCTAAATCATAGAGAACAGTTTGGGATTTTTTTTTCTTAACATCTTTTTTGAATTATTAAACATTGCACAGAATAACTTATAACAGTTAGCTGTCCCATTCCAAAAGAGATTTAGAACAGATACATTCACAACCCTTTTAGAAGCACAGAGATAACAAAACAATACATTTATCTGGATACTGTTTCCCCTAAGGGCCTTAATCTCAACATTGATTGGTACTCTCTAATTTAATTTGTGTACTATTATTATCTTTTTTTACTGCACTTAGGTTCTGATAGTACTTAAGGACTGTGCTTCTAGGTTATATTTTGGTGGGCATTAAGCAGAGATGCTGTCATTAATGTCAGTTTTCAACATTCTTCTGCTTTACTGAATTCCCTCCTTTAAGCATTTTTTAATGCTTCTTACTTAATTTTTAGAATTGAAGCTCTGTGAACATTATCAGTCATGAATGTGAAAGATTCTTCCTCCATGACATTATTTGAAACATGGACTGTGTTGGGACTTTCTGGATTATGTTGCCATTTTTGTTATGATTACCAGCTCAAATCTTACCAGATACATGTTTTTTTACTTGCGAAATTGAACAACTACTTAAAAATTGAAGGACTGGCTTTATGATTTAAAATAAGGCAAATGAAGTCTGTCTATATCTAGCTGATAGAGCATATTATGAGAGCTCTTGCAGGAGAATAATTTGTAAATGTGCATATGAGCTGCTTGTTTTGGTCGACTATTCTTCCCTTGCACTATCTTGGGCATGTTTATTTACATCACAAATCATGATGTAAATAAACATGATGTGTCATGTTAAATCCATGTATCATAATCCGGAATTATCTTAAAAAATATTTGACCCAATTGTTTTATAATGGGAAATATTCACATCATTTCTTTGTTGCAAGGCCATATTTGTTTTTCTCCTCCATAAGTCATAAGTGTGACAAAAACATTGCTACAAGGAATTGCAATAGATGGTTTAATTTCACTTGTTAGGAATGACTAAAGCACCGCTTCATGTTAAAAATACTTCTGACAAATAGGAACACCAAATTAAAATTGTGTATATAACTTGTTGAAATGATTAGGGATGTAAATCGTTTTTTGACAATTTAAAATATCGTCCGATATATTTTAAATCGTCAAAAATCGTTAGGGCCACGATACAATACCAATTCCCCCGATTTATCGTCAAAAAATCGTAAATCGGGGGAAGGGGGAGGGCAGGAAAACCGGCACACTAAAACACCCTAAAACCCACCCCCGACCCTTTAAATTAAATCCCTCACCCTCCCTCACCCCCCCCCAAATGCCTTAAATTACCTGGGGGTCCAGCGGCGGTCCGGAACGGTCTCCTGCAATTGAATCGTGTTGTCTTCAGCCGGCGCCATTCTGCGCCGCCATTTTGCAAAATGGCGGCGCAAAATGGCGGCGGCCATAGACCAACACGATTCGACTGCAGGAGGTCATTCCGGACCCCCGCTGGACTTTTGGCAAGTCTTGTGGGGGTCAGGAGGCCCCCCCAAGCTGGCCAAAAGTCCCTGGGGGTCCAGCGGGGGTCCGGGAGTGATTTCCTGCCGCGAATCGTTTTCCATACGGAAAATGGCGCCGGCAGGAGATCGACTGCAGGAGGTCATTCAGCGGGGGTTCCGGACCCCCACTGGACCCCCAGGGACTTTTGGCCAGCTTGGGAGGGCCTCCTGACCCCCACAAGACTTGCCAAAAGTCCAGCGGGGGTCCGGAACGACCTCCTGCAGTCAAATCGTGTTGGTCTATGGCCGCCGCCATTTTGCGCTGCCATTTTGCAAAATGGCGGCACAGAATGGCGCCGGCTGAAGACAACACGATTCAATTGCAGGAGACCGTTCCGGACCGCCGCTGGACCCCCAGGTAATTTAATGCATTTGGGGGGGAGGGGTTCGGGAGGGTTCGGGATTTAATTTAAAGGGTCGGGGTGGGTTTTAGGGTGTTTTAGTGTGCCGGTTTTCCTGCCCTCCCCCTTCCCACGATTTAGCTACGGACCACCGCTGGACCCCCAGGTAATTTAAGGCATTTGGGGGGGGGGGGGTTCGGGAGGGTGGGGGATTTAATTTAAAGGGTCGGGGGTGGGTTTTAGGGTGTTTTAGTGTGCCAGTTTTCCTGCCCTCCCCCTTCCCCCGATTTAGCTACGGACCACCGCTGGACCCCCAGGTAATTTAAGGCATTTGGGGGGGGGTTTCGGGAGGGTGGGGGATTTAATTTAAAGGGTCGGGGTGGGTTTTAGGGGGTTTTAGTGTGCCGGTTCACGATTTTAACGATTTTCACGATACTCTAAACACCCAAACGGCGACAATACGATTCCCTCCCCCTCCCAGCCGAAATTGATCGTTAAGACGATCGAGGACACGATTCACATCTCTAGAAATGATACATGCCATATATTTTATCGGCTCTTACATCAGACATGTTTTTTTTCTAATTCTACAGAACAGCAGATCTGGCAACCTCTTTTAGATAATTTAGTTGCCAGATATAATAAGTAGAAAACTGTTTTAATTTTCACTTATATTTCATCCTTGATATATTTTAATGTTTGCTATTTATTTATGCTCTGTTTAAGAAAGGCGGTGCAAGCCCGTCTTGCTCAGCCGATGATAACTCGGGATTAGCGTGGGAAGGAGTAGGATTTGAAGGGGAAAAGGAGGGGGAGGGGAGAAAGGGCACAAGAGGTATAGTAGGAATATAGACAGGCTAGGGAGCTGGAGTAATGGTCGAATGAGTAGGGGTTTGAATTGGGGTGTTGTGATTGGCTGCAAGTAAGGAGTGACGTGGCAGTGGATTGGCGCCATTCGAGCCGGAGCGGTGTGGTGACAGGGTGCACGGGGCTTGCGATCCCGCCCTCCCTCCCTGTGTTTTAATGTGTTGTATTACATTTCTTTTGTTTGTCGCAGTGGGGCGGTATAACCCGAGCCCTAGTTACTAAGGAAGAATTTGTAAGGTTCAAAAGGGGGGGGGGGAATGGAGGAGGGGGGCAAAATGGGCAGTTGTGGGGGGCTGCTGCACAAGAAGGCCTGCGAGCTTGGGGGTTATAGCTCAGGGCCAGGGCTTGCCCTTGCTGGTGTGAGGCTGGGCAAGAGGGGGGGGGGAGTAGGGTGGCAGTGCTTTACCTCTGGGATGAGGGGTAGAGACGGAAAAAGGAGGAGAGGGAAGATAAGGGGGGCGGGGGAGTTGGTGGTCACATGTTATAAGTTTACTACTGTTTGTAAGGGGCTCGGGTTTACGGATTAAACTATGGCCTATGTTAAATGCCATAAAGTGGTACATGTTTTATTGGGGGGGGGGGGGGGGGTAAGGAGCGAGCTGAGCGCAGGTCTAATCTCCCTGGGTTATCAAATTCAAGGCCAAAACATATGAAAATAGCAACTAATTAGAAGTACAAAAGTTTAGTAAAATGAAATAACTACTTAAAAACCAGAGCATAGAAAAGAGAAGAATTATAGGATGACAAAGAAAAGAATCAAGGTATGAAAAGGAAGTGAGAAGGAAGAAGCAAAATAAAATTTTGAGAAAGTTGAATCTACTAAACTGAGTGAAGAAAAGTACAGGGCTGGAAAGGAGATGACGAGGCTTAAAAGTAGGCAGGAAGTGTGAACATTTAGAACAATGATTAAAAAAAGAATCATCAAGTGACTGAAGTGATTGGCAATATCAAGGAACAACGTGATAAGATTTTAGACTTCCAAATGAATTTTCTATGCAAATGGTAAATGAAAAGATAAGAGGTGATTGGTATAGTTTATTCAGATTTTGGAGAGCTAATGGCCAGATAGACAGTAGAAATTTGCATGGAAAGAAGACAAATTTAAAGAACGGAATTACAACAGAGGTAATTTTTCAAGCTTGATTCAAGTGCTGTGTGTCTGTTGGCTCACATTCAGAGACGCAGCCATTTTATAACATATGAACTTATATATGCGCATGTAATAAAATAGGCTGCCCTCAAGGGCACGTGCGCACAAATGCCACCTCTAACGTGTATGTGGGGGGAATTTTATAAGGGACATGTGCCTATGCCATACTGTGTTTTCTGATTTCATTCCCAGTTTTCCCAGTTTAGGGATAGCACTTCCAGACCCTCCTCATTTATTAGCCTCCCTTTCCCCCTGTTAGCCCCAATCCGTAAAACCCACTGACTAACCTAGATATTTTTGTTTTTGTACTTACACGCCATCCATAGCAGTAGGAAATTTACGTTGCAAGGGACCACGGTGCGTGCCTGTGTGTGTAAGTATTTACCCACAGTTCTTGGCCTTCCTCTGATACTCCCATGCCCTGCTGAGACCATGCCCACATCCAGCCCCTTTTTCTGAGGTTTTGACTTGTGTGCGTACTGAGCAATATGTGCGTACGTGGGCGCCTTTTAAAATCTGCGTGGTGCGCGCTGGCTCCACTTGTGTGCATATCTCCTGACTTTGGCACATGGAGGGCTTTTAAAATTCACCCATTATTTTACAAAAAGGATATTTTTTTGTTTCTTCATTATTTTGTTATTTTTGCTTTTGAAAAAGAGGTAATTGTTTAAATTGCTTTTCTGTTTGTAGAGTTATTACTGCTTAGTTTAGAGGGAGGAATTCTAGAAGAGGAAGGACTGTTTTTCTGTTAAGTTTATTGTTTCTTCTTCTGTCTTTAGTTGAAAACATAATAAAAGAAGAACATTTGAAATACCAATCTTTTGCATCGAGGGTCACCAGTATGATTTTTTTTTACCAGCTGGTGAGAGATATTATGTGTGCACCTGGTGCAAAGAGCTCCTGTATCTCAGAGAATGAGTCTGATCTCTGGAGGCTAAAGTGACAGACCTGGAGGAGCTGAGGCAGACAGAGAGGTATAAAGATGAGACTTTCAGGAACATAGTAGCCAAGACCCAACTCTAGTCTAGCAGCCCTGGTGCTGCCTTGGAGAAGGAAGGTCTCCTGGTCAGAAAGCATCAAAATGGTGCAGCAGTAAACACTCTTGTAGCAAGAACCTGTTCTCCAGGTGATGTATTGCCCTCTCACACTGAGGATATATCTCCCAGGGCTACTGCCAAGGAGGGAAGGATTAGGTTGACTGTCATAGTTGGTGATTCGATTATTAGGAATGTAGACAGTTGTGTGGCTAGTGGACATAAGGCTGCCTGGTAACATGTCTACTTGGTGCGAAGGTGGTGGTCCTCATGCATCAACTAGATAGGATTTTAGACAGTTCTGGGGAGGAGCTGGCTGTTGTGGTAAATGTGGGCATCAACAACATAGGAAAATGTGGGAAGAGTTTCTGGAAGCCAAATTTAGGCTCTTAGGGGGTCATTTATCAAAGTGCTATATGGCATTTTTGCATGCAAAAAATGCCTTTAAGGAGGAGATTGTGGCCAAGCTTCATAATTTGTGAAGCCATATTGCATGGCTTTAACTACACCTTTTTCATTTGTGTAAAGCCATGTGATAGGGCTTTATTGTGCTAATTTATCCTGCTGGAGATCCAGCATAGTTATCTGGACCCTTCTACAACCACTGAGGGGAGAGGGAGAGGGAGAGAGAGAGAGAGAGAGAGAGAGAGAGAGAGAGAAACTAGCTTTAATATGCTCATATTAGGTAGGTATTTATACCTCTATATGAGGCCTACCTAGTCAGTCAAGATGAGGTTTAGGTATTAGTTAGGGATGACTTTGACATTCAAAGTGAGACGTACAAACAGAACAGTGCTCGCTTGTGAAGATTTGTTGACCTTCGGAGTGAGGAAACGCACACAAAGATGAGATTTGTATAATGTTCTCTCAACCTAGCTTGATGTTACCTAGGCAGAGAGTCCATCAAGCTAGGTTGAATTAAGCACTGGAAGGGGGGGAAATAAGTAAATCAATGGCTCTAGCACTAAACTTTCAAAAGGGAAACTTTGTTAAAATAAGAAAAATAGTAAAAAAAAACAAAACCCTGATAGGAACAGCTCTAAAGGTTAAGAATGTGCAATAGGTGTGAACTTTGTTTAAAAATACCATTTTAGAAGCATAGTCCAGATGTATTTATTTATTTATTTATTTTTCTATACCGACATTCAATATGATATATTGCACCGGTTTACATATAACAGAATGTCTAAGGCTGGCCTTAATGACATGATACAATATAACAGCTTAATTGAGAACCCAGACATATTCCAAGCATTAAGAAATGTGGAAGGAAGGTCAAACATTTGCCAACATAGTTAAAAATTGAGGTGAAAGAGGCTATTTTAGCCAAAAGATCTTCATTCAAAAATTGGAAGAAGGATCCATCAGAGGAAAATAGGATAATACATAAGCATTGGCAAGTTCAATGTAAGACATTGATAAGACAGGCTAAGGGAGAATTAGAAAATAAGTTGGCCATAGAGACATAAACTCATAATAAAAACTTTTTAAAATATATCCAAAGCAGAAAGCTGTGAGGGAGTCGGTTGGACCGTTAGATAATCAAGGGGTTAAAGGGGTACTTAGGTATGATAAAATCATCGGGGAAAGACAAAACAAATTATTTGCTTCAGTGTTTACTGAAGAGGATGTTGGGGAGATACCCATTCTGGAGGATGATTCAGATGAACTGAAAGAAACCAGGGTAAACCTGGAAAATGGTATAAACTCCAGGGTTCTGAAAGAACTTGAAAATGAAATTTCAGAGTTATAACAATGAATTTGCAATCTATCATTAAAATCATTTGTTGTACTGGAAGGTGGCCTATGTAACCCCAATAGTTAAAAAGGGCTCCAGAGGTGATCTGGGAAACTATAGACCAATGAGCCTGACTTTAGTGCTGGGAAAAATCATGGAAACTGTTATAAATAATTAAATCACAAACATTTAGATAGACATGGTTTAATGGGACACAACCAGTATGGATTTACCCAAGGGATGTCTTGCCTCACAAATCTACATTTTTTTGAAGGGGTGAATAAACATGGAGACAAAGGTGAACTGTCAGATGTGGTATATTTGGATTTTCAGAAGGTGTTTGACAAAGTCCCTCATGAAAAGCTTCTAAGAAAACTAAAAAGTCAAGGGATAGGAGGCAATGTCCTTTTATGGACTGCAAACTGGTTAAAGGACAGGAAACAGAAAGTAGTATTAAATGGTCTGTTTTTACAGTGGAAAAAGGTAAACAATGCAGTGTCTCAGGGATCTATACTTGGATCTGTTCTTTTTAATTTATAAATTATCTGGAAAGTGGTACAACAAGCGAGGTGATCAAATTTGCGGATGACTCACATTTATGCAGAGTAGTTAAATATCAAGCAGATTGTGATAAATTGTAGGATGACCTTGTGAGAATGGAAGACTGGACTTCCAAATGGCAGATGTAATTGAATGTAGACACATGCAAGGTAATGCATATAGGGAAAAATAATCCTTGCTGTAGTTGCACAATGTTAGGTTCTATCTTAGGAGTTACCACCCAGGAAAGATATCTAGGCATCATAGTGGATAATACGTTTCACTAGCTACCTGTTCCAGCTTTGTTATTGAATTAGAATATGCATTTGTTCTTTATAGTTAAAGGAGTTATATTAGGCACTCCGGAGTTCCGTTATTCATGTTAAGCCTGTTGCTGTCATCTGTTTTCTTCCTGTAAAGCCTGTTGTATGTAAAGCCTGTTGCTAATTATTGTTTACTGTAAACCGAGGTGATGTATATTTTTACGTGCTGCGGTATATAAAAATCACTAAATAAATAAATAAATAAATAAATAAATAAATTGAAACCATTGATTCAGTATGCGCAGCAGTCAAAAATGCAAACAGAATGTTAGAAAGTATTAGGAAGGGAATGGCAAATAAAATAGTGGAATGCATAATGCCTCTGCATCGCTCCATGGTGAGACTGCACCTTGAATACTGTGTGCAATTCTGTTTGCCACGTCTCAAAAAAGTTATAGTTACACTGGAGAATGTGCAGAGAAGGGCAACCAAAATGATAAGGGGCAATGAATGCCTCCCCTATGAGGAAAGACAAGAGTTTAGACCTGTTCAGTCTGGAGAAGGATGTCTGAGGGGGGATATGATAGAGGTGTATAAAATCATGAAAGGACTTGAACAGGTTAATGTAAACCAGTTATTTACTTTCTCAGACAATAGGACTAGGAGGCACTCCATGAAGTTAGCAAGCAGCTCATTTAAAACAAAGTGAAGAAAATTACCGTAGATTTCACTCATTGCATAGTTAAACTCTGGAATTCATTGCAGAGGATGTGATTATGGCAGTTAGTTTAACTGAATTTTAAAAAGGTTTGGATAAGCTCCTAGAGGAAAAACCCCTAAATTACTATTAATCAGTAACGTTTGTTATCTGGTTTTCTTTCCCTTTTGTTGCTGAACGACCAAGCAATATCTAAGAAAACTCCCGTGATCAATGATTTATTAATAGAGTATAGACCTACCGTTTGTTGTATTACCGAAATCTGGTTGAAAATCACTGACTTGTGATGATCAATCAGATACCATCACACAAATATGATTTTTCTCTCTTCTCAGACCAAAAAAGAGAGGAGGTGGCCTAATGGTAATATCTAAGAAAGAATTAAAATTAAATAAATTCCAAATAGAAATTGCCCCCCCCCCCCCCGCCCTTTTGGGATTGGCCTATTTAAAAATAATCTTTTTCAATTAGTGCTAGTTTACTGCCTTCCAGGTCTTCTATAGCATAAGTGTTCACCTTTAGTGGAATTTATATTAAATAATATCACTATTGACATTCCAGCTGTAGTTTTAAGTGATTTCAACTTACATGTAGATTGTTTCCCATGCTCAATGGCCTGTGAGACATTTATTGATACTCTATCAGCAACAGGTTTAAAATTGATAGATGATAAACCCACACTTAAAGCTGACCACACTTTGGACTTAATTTTTATTAATCAGGTTTTTGAAAGCCTCTTGCCAGTGACATATCATCCAGTCCCATGATTGGATTTTTAATTTAATTGTTATTTTTAAACAATTTGATTGTCTTTATTTTTACAAGGAGTTAGTTTATAGCTTAATGATTTTAATACATAGTTTTATAATTTGGATTTTATACTTTCAATCGATATATGATTTATATTACATCTACCATGACTCAATTTTATTCTCTTACGAATGTGGATGCATTATCAGTTTTTTAAACAATATCTTTTCTCTAAAACTGCACCGCCTTTTTAAAAAGGCCCGGCGACGCACGTAAAGCCAAGGGACACATGTAAGTCCTGGGCCTTTACTAAAGGGGCGGTCCAGGGGCGGGGCTATCCAGGGTCAGGGGCAGGGGCGGGGTCAGAGGCTCCAGGCACAACGGCCATTTGCCGTGTGCTTGGGATCACGTGCCGGCAGTTGGCCGTTATATGCAACTTGTGCCTGCCCAGAGGCAGGCGTAAAAGGTAAATCTAAAATTTTTAGGGGGGTTAGAATAGGGCTAGGGGGAGGAAAGGTTAGGGGAAGGAGTGGGAAGGTCAGGTTAGGGGGAAGGGAAGTTCTCTTCCAGGCCGTTCTGATTTCAGGAGGGAACGGGGAAGGCAGCATGGCTCGGCACGCGCAAGGTGCATAACTGTGCACTACCTTGCGTGCACCAACCCCCGATTTTATAACATGTGCGTGCATGTTATAAAATCAGGCATACATGTGTGCGTGCCGGGTAGTGCGCGCACATGTAGACCATGCACGCTTCTTTTAAAATCTACCCCTGAATGAATCAAATTGCTTTTGTTGATAGGTTTCCGTGTAAAATTTATTTTGAGCAATCTCTTATGGAAACCGCACTTTTAGCGTACATGCTAAAAATGCATGCTGACACAGTTTAACTTAATAACTGAAATAAATTATTTATATTGCTGTTATTGATGTATTTTAGTGTAAAGTCAGTTTTAAATGATTTCTTACAGTGACTGCATCTTTCAGCAGATTTGTTAAAAAATATGTATGTTGACATGGAGTGAATCAACAACCGTAGACAAACCATTGCCTCGTTTTACATTGTTCTATGGCAGTGCCAGTGTAACTACAACGCAATACTATGGAATCATTGTTTATTCAAGGATTGGTTTAATATGACTTGTCCGTGTATATATAGTGCTGAGTTATTTGACTTAAATATATCATTAATTGTTATACTTTTAGAACTGGTTTTCAATAGATAGAGATTGATCACAATGTTCTAAAATATGAAATTAATAACAATGGTTATGTTTTTAGAAAAGAGTGATATTAATCAGCCAGTCACTTATATATTATGTTATTTCATTAGATAAAGGTATCCATAGTCTTAAGAGGAATTTATTTAAAGAACAAAAAGTGTTCGATGAGCTAATTATATTTTTTACCACTCGTAAGTAATTAATTTTGTTTCATTAATTTGTTATGTCTATTATGGCACTTAATATAACACCATTGTCGAAGAAATGGTTATCTTGTTATTTTCAATTTTTACTTGTTAGTTTTTTTCCTATATACTTAATAGATGTTATTATATTATATCACACTTAAATGCAATTTTTTAACATATTAAGTGCTGAATTGAGAATCCTATAATGATTGACATAGAAATCCTTATGATAAAAATATGTTAATTAAGAATTATTTAATAGTTGATTTGAAATACATATTACATGACACAATTTGTATTTATATATGTTGTCTCCATTTAGAATACCTTGATTATTCTCAAATATTTATTTTTTAGATTATTTCTTATGTCTAATTTCCATTTTTTTTAATTTTTTGTTGTGTTAAGCTAAATGAATGTCTCTACAATCATTTCCTTTCCAGTTTATTTTGCTGTACTGAAACACACAAGAATAATTGTATATTATTGTTCCAATATAATGATAATTAAGGTAATATTTAAGTTATATTTCTTTGGTTACAAATAAGGACTGTCCAAGTTTTATTTGTGTGTATGTTCAATTTAACATTCTGTCTCATTTGATTGTTTATTTATGTCTTCTTTCGATGACTAATTCTACTTCATTTTTAATTGTTAAATATACACAAAAGATTAAATTTTATTCAATAAAAGAATAAATAATTATATTTGTTGTTGTTTTTACAGCTCCTGATGCAGTTGATTAGGCGAAACTCGGTCCGAGTTGGGCAATTCATCTAATTACACTAATAAAGGACTTCTTGCTATGACACACAGTCTTGCTTATGACCATTATCTGATAGATACCATCTTGTCAATCAAAGAGCCTATAACAAGCAAAAATAATAAGGTTGAATTTGATTTTTGCAACATTATGAATTTAGATAATTTAATTGAATATCTTCTGGAAATGTTACCTAATATACAATTAATCAACTCTGATAAAGCAAGAACTTCATGGTACAAGTCCTTACAGACGCTTGCAGATAAACAGCCCTAAAAAAAAATAGTTAACTTTATAAGAAAGATAACTACCCCTTGGTATTCAAAGGACCTAAAAGATCAAAAATGGCTTTTAAGAACTAAGGAATGTGCTTGGTGGAGAAATTCCATGATACAAACACTCTTTGAATATCGTGTATTATTTGCCAGATATAGAAATCAAATTACAATAGCCAAACTATGCTAAAAAATTCATGATTTCAATTTTAACCCTAAGGTGCTCTTCTCTTTTTTTCAGGATCCCATTAAACCAGAAAATGTGAATTTTGGACATGAAAACACAAAGGCAAAATGTGACAAGCTTGCCTCATTTTTTAAAAATAAAGTGCAAAAACTAATAAACACCATTCCCCAAACATCAGATCAACATTTATTAATGTATGGTTCACTTTTGACTAGGTATCCTCAACTGAAATTGAGAATATTATTAAAAGGATGAACCCAGCTTGTCATCCACTAGATGTAATCCTGATTAAACAATTAAAAATGGTGTAAAATATTATTGCTAAACCTATTGCTGATCTTGAAAACCTTTCTCTTGAAGAAGAAAAATTCCTGAACAGCCTAAAATCTGCAGTTATAAAACCAATTTTAAAAAACAAGAATGTAGACATGATAATTTTAAGTTATTTCAGACCTATATCAAACCTCTCTTTTTTAGTCAAGTGCACTGAAAAAGTAGTACAGAAGCAGTTAGCAGATTTTATTTATGAAAATTATGTTTTATATCCATCCCAATTTGGTTTTAGAAAATGTTTTAGTACCAAAACACTTCTGACTGCACTGACAGATACTGTTCTTAGAGGTATGGACTCAGGTCAGTCCTATTTTCTGATTATTCTAGATATATCCGCAGATTCCACAGCGACTGATACTGTTAATCATAGTATACTAATTGACAGACTTACAGAAATTGGATTATCTTGAAAAGTTCTTTCTTGATTTAAATCCTTTCTTTGTGACCGCTCTTATTGTGTTAAGTTTGGAACATCCAAGTCAGATAATATTTCCCTTACATTAAGAGTTCTGCAAGGTTCATCACTGTCTGCTACATTGTTTAATGTTTATATGTTACCACTCTGTAAACTATTAGCAGGCTTAAGCTTAACTTTTTATATTTATGCATATGTCCAGATTCTTCTTCCTATAAACAACTCTATTGAAAATACCTTAAAACTTTGGGATATATTTCTAGCTTCCATTCAGCAATTGCTTTCACATATGAAATTAGGATTAAATAATAAAAAAAACTGAACTAATTTATTTAAGCAACAGACCAGTAACTAACATAATTACATCATATATTATTGATTCTGCAACTCTGACTATAGTGAATTCAGCTCGAGATCTAGGAGTGATGTTGAACTCAGAATTAATCATGGGAACAATTATTAGTAATATGATCAAAGATGTTTTTTTTAAGTTACACATTTAAAAAAAACTGTGACCTCTTCTGCATTTCAATAATTTTAGAACAATTCTACAGGCAATAGTTTTTTGAAATTGGATTATTGAAATGCCTTGCTTTTAGGTCTCCCTTATACTACACTGAGACCACTGCTATTATTACAAAATGCTGTCGAGTTTAACTGTCGTAAAGAAATTTGATCATATTACTCCTACGCTAAAAGAGTTACACTGGTTACCCATAAAGTACAGAATTGATTATAAAGTGCTTTGCCTTATACATAAATCCATCAATAACGCTAATACTGAATGGTTGAATGCATTCTTACAAATTCATACACCTCAGAGAGATTTACGATCAGCCAATAAGAGTTTGTAAACAATTCCATCAGTAAAATCCATTCATTTGACTAAAGTTAGAGAGTAAGCAGTGTCTATAGTGGTCCCAGGTTTATAGAACTCTCTTCCTAGTGATTTGAGACTTCGACCTAATTATCAAACTTTTAAAAAAGATCTTAAGATCTGGCTCTTTACAAAGGCTTTTGGAGAAGAGAGTAAGTGAATGTGTAATATTTTAGACTTTTATCTAAGGCTGTGTTATGAACATATGGAGAGAGACTACTACTGCTTTTAATTTATTTTCATTATGTTTTATCAATGTTATTTTATTATACTTTTATTTCTTTTCTTATTATCTGTTTTCATATTTTCAGTTTAACTATTCATTTTTATGGCTGGTATTAATGGATATGCTTTCCACACAAATGACACCCATCAAAGTAGCTTCACCTCTGGCTCCAACTCCCATGGCCACATCATTGCCACTTCTCCCTCCACCATCTAGATACAGTGGCTATCCCCAGACATGTCAGGGCTTTATTTAATCAGTACTGAATGCACTTCACTCTGCAGGTGGCTATTTCTGACAGATGGAACTAAGGTTACATTTATTCTGTCTCTATTGAGGGGATGAGCTCTGGCCTGGGCTTCCCCTTTATGGAAGCATGAGGATCTCATCTTAGTAAGTCTTGACTGCTTCCTTCATGACTTATGGCTCATATTTGATGAGCTCGGAAGAGTGCCAACATCTGAAGCTGAAACTATTTACAATATAATCTTAAATATGAGGGGAGAGAAGGGAGATATTTAAGGACATAACAATTTACACAACATAAAAAAGGGCAAGGTACTGCAGGAGGCAAGGTCCCAATAGGCCTAGGGGGCTGGTGGACGTGGTGATAGCCTCATACTGAAGAGCTCAAGAGCATCTCTAATGAACTCTTGAGCTTTAGTGAGCCATTGCAGGACCTCCAACAACTTGAAGTCATCCTACAGATCACCTCCTGAAGTTCTCACACATCCCTTCCAGAATCCCTCCTATGGCATTTACAGACCATTCTTGTGCTGGTGCAAGGTCTCCAGCACCTAGGGCAGCCTCTCCTGCCAATGGGTGCTGCAGAGATTCAGGAAGAAGGCCTCCAGGGAGCTCAAGAAGAAGGCCTGAGAGATATGCAAGAAGGAAAGGGAGTGGTACATGTAGATCAAAACATAAGAACATGCCATGCTGGGTCAGACCAAGAGTCCATCAAGCCCAGCATCCTGCTTCCAACAGTGGTCAATCCAGGCCATAAGAACCTGGCAAGTACCCAAAAATAAGTCTATTCCATGTTACCATTGCTAGTAATGACAGTGGCTATTTTCTAAGTCAACTTAATTAATAGTAGGTAATGGACTTCTCCTCCAAGAACTTATCCAATCCTTTTTAAACACAGCTATACTTACTGCACTAACCACATCCTCTGGCAACAAATTACAGAGTTTAATTGTGTGTTGAGTGAAAAATAACTTTCTCTGATTAGTTTTAAATGTGCCACATGCTAACTTCATGGAGTACCCCCTAGTCTTTCTATTATCCGAAAGAGTAAATAACTGATTCACATCTACCCATTCTAGAACTCTCATGATTTTAAACACCTCTATCATATCTCCCCTCAGCCATCTCTTCTCCAAGCTGAAAAGTCCTAACCTCTTTAGTCTTTCCTCATAGGGGAACTGTTCCATTCCCTCTATCATTTTGGTCACCCTTCTCTGTACCTTCTCCATCGCTACTATATCTTTTATGAGATGCGGTGACCAGAATTGTACACAGTATTCAAGGTGCAGTCTCACTATGGAGCGATACAGAGGCATTATGACATTTTCCATTTTATTCACCATTTCCTTTCTAATAATTCCCAACTTTGTTTGCTTTTTTGACTGCCGCAACACACTGAACCGACGACTTAAATGTGTTATCCACTACGATGCCTAGATCTCTTTCTTGGGTGGTAGCACCTAATATGGAACCTAACATTGTGTAACTATAGCATCGGTTATTTTTTCCTATATGCATCACCTTGCACTTATCCAAATTAAATTTCATCTGCCATTTGGATGCCCAATTTTCCACTTGGAAGGTCTTCCTGCAATTTATTACAATCTGCTTGTGATTTAACTACTCTGAACAATTTTGTATCATCTGCAAATTTGATCACCTCACTTGTCGTATTTCTTTCCAGATCATTTATAAATATATTGAAAAGTAAAGGTCCCAATACTGATCCCTGAGGCACTCTACTGCCTACTCCCTTCCACTGAGAAAATTGTCCATTTAATCCTACTCTCTGTTTCCTGTCTTTTAGCCAGTTTGTAATCCACGAAAGGACATCGCCACCTATCCCATGACTTTTTACTTTTCTAAGAAGCCTCTCATAAGGAACTGGTAGATGTAGTATACTTGGATTTTCAGAAGGCGTTTGACAAAGTGTCAAACGCCTTCTGAAAATCCAAGTATACTACATCTACCGGTTCAACTTTATCCACATGTTTATTAACTCCTTCAAAAAAGTGAAGCAGATTTGTGAGGCAAGACTTGCCTTGGGTAAAGCCATGCTGACTTTGTTCCATTAAACCATGTCTTTCTATATGTTGTGTGATTTTGATATTTAGAACACTTTCCACTATTTGTCCCGGCATGGGAGGAAGACCACCATGGTAGAAAATACCTGCATATTTCTCCATAATAGTTATGTATTGAACCTATGTCATGCATACATAACTGGTCCCAGTATTGCTTTGCCACTCTACAAGGCCCTCTTTTAGTCTAATGCTTCAAGCACTCAATAGCTTTGCATTAAAATCTAGAGGATGTGACATTCTATTTCTCCTTGTACTCTCACCTGCCAAACTGAGTTCTATCATTCTACAAACACCCATACAGTATTGGCTGCATCCTGGCTCTAGATCACACCCCAACATAAACCACCCACACACTGAGCCAACTAGTAAGCCCTCATCTCTACCTTGACATCATGTTAAAAATACATCTTTACAGAAGCTTCCGTATCACAGGTGATACATTTATGGCCTGGCCAACTCTTCTAGAACATGGGTGTCCCACTGTTATGAGCACTTATCATCACCTCATATTTCTCCCTCTAATGCTATACTGTCTCCAACTGCTAGTGGATTATGCACATCATATCCTGGAGTGTATAAGATATATTGACACACTGTTTTAGCTCTCTTTGAAGTTAATAATACCAGCTTATCTTTCTCATCTGAGGAGAAGGAAGAGGAGGAGGAGGAAGAGGCTAATGAGAGAGGTGAGCAGTCAGCTCTTCTTCCATCAGCATAAGCATCTGTGTCTACTGTTGGGGACCAGTAGCAATCATCACCAGCAGCGCCAGCCCCAGCAGTGACAAACTAGCCACTCTCCCCCTTGCAGGAGCCCCTGGGCCTGAATAGCTACCAAACCCTCTCCCCTTCCCAGTAGGGCTTCCTTCACTTTAGGGCCCAGGACCTCAGGATGAAGAACCTGAACCTGTCCAGCCCTTATAGGATAAAAAAGCCTTCTGGGCCTAGGGCTTAACTTTAGCTGGTGAGAGCACACATGTTCAGCATTCTCCGAGTAAAGTTATGTGCACAAGTCTGGTTGAAAAAATCACAGTCCTAAATTTACCTGGATAACTCTGAATATATTCAGCGGGAGAGTTTGTACATATGTCCTGCTGAATAGTCAGGATAAGTTATATGCTTAAGTTTCCCTGGATACATTTCCGACATGTCACAACATTTAATATTGACCTTTGTTTTATCAAACAAATTTTAAGTAAAAGTCTTAATATTAAGGGAGGGAAGACTGTCAGTATAGTTTCATTAAATTTCCTAGAAACATCTGTACATGTGAATGAAAATATATTTACAATACAGCAGAGATCCTTTATTGTGAATTTACCACTGTAGATAATGTTTCTTAAAACCCTGTCTCCTTATGTATTTTAATATCACAGATGCATAACTACAATGAACAAAACTTTTGTTATTTTTTTTATTTTATTTAACAGTTTTATATACCGAAGTTCTGGTAACAAAGTTACTAATCACTTCGGTTTACATTACAACAATAGATTGACAGTATAAAGAATAATGTCTTACAATGAACAAGGTAAATAGAACTTGGAAAAAATAAATAATAATAACTTAATAAGGGGAAGGAGAGTAATTATATACAAAGTGGTGGACCGTCCTGGAGATCAAAGCTTAGATATTGAGTTTAAGTTTAAGAGAATGCTTGGTTGAACAACCAGGTCTTTAGTCTTTTTTTAAAGGTGGGAGTCGATTGTTCAATTCTAAGGTCTGGTGGGAGTGAGTTCCAAAGATTAGGACCAGCAGTGGAAATAGCTCTTTTGCTAAGTGAAGTCTTGAGAGGATGGGCTCTTAGCGTGCCTTTCTGAGCTTGTCTAGTCAGACGAGAGGTGGAGTGAAGCTGTAAAGGGATGGTGAGGTCCATTGGAGTGGAGTTATAGATGGCTTTGTGGATTATTGATAGGGATTTATAGAGGATTCTGTGTTTGATAGGGAGCCAGTAAAGGTTCTTTAAAATGGGAGTAATGTGGTCCCTTTTATTAGATTTGGTTAGGATCCTCGCAGTGGCATTTTGTAACATTTGCAGAGGTTTCAGAGTGTTTGCGGGTAAACCAAGCAGCAAAGAATTACAATAGTCTATCTTCGAGAAAATGATTGCTTGTAATACATATCTGAAGTCTTGGAAGTATAAGAGTGGTCTTAGCCTCTTTAATACTTGAAGTTTAAAGAAGCAGTCTTTTATGGTGTTGTTAATGAAGCTTTTGTAGTTTAGTAGATTATTCTGAGTGGTTCCAGTACAACATAGGTACTGTATTTGCTAGGAGCTTGAAAGTGGCCAACCTTTTAAGAAGTAACTCCAATTTCACGTAAAGCAGCACTAGATGGCTCTTTCAGGAGTAAAACAGACAATTAGATATCCTTGTTTAATGATGTCAGCTCCCAAAACAATCATCATTGAGACTTAATGCAACAGCATCTGAACATGTACAAAAGTAATTTTATACCTGTAATTTAAGCAGATAGGGACTGTATATCCCTAGAACAGCATCATGTAAGCAACTCAGAACTCATTTTTCCAGAATGTTTATCACTGGAGACTTACTGCAAATCAAAGCTTTCAAGATTCTAGTATAATAACGATTGAGCAACAAAAAAAATCTTAAATGTACCACATTTGAGTAAGAATTTAATAAAAAATGTGTTTATTATCAGAAAAATAATAAAATAAGTTGAGCACTCTCAGTCCTTTACTCATGACTGTTTTCTGGCTTTAAACCCGTGTAAAAGTGATCCAGGCTCATGGGGCTTGTCACTGCTGAAGAGAGAAGTAGCAAATAGGGATATATACATTTGTTTTCTAATGAAATGAAAAACCTTTATCTTTTGTTGGAAAATGAAATGGGAAAAAAAATCAGTTTTTGTTTAATTTCCTTTCAGAAAGGAAAATAGCCTCACTACCCACTGACATTTAAAATTGAACTCATCTCCCCCCAGCCCTTTCCCTATAACCCCCACACTGCCAAATACCTCTTACAACATCTGTGAGGTCTCTAAAGTTGAAATGTAGCAGGTTCTATCCCCAGTCACTCCTACCTCACTGGGTCCCATTTTTGAAATGGAATCAGCTGGCCCTGAAGCTGACACTAATTTGTTGTATGACTGTAGTCTCAAATATCCCAAAAAAGGGGTAAGAGGCATCAGAAGTGGGTGAGGATTAAGGGAAGGCCAGAGAGATCATTCAATTTTAAATTGTTGGCAGTGCTTAAAGGGGGGGAGTTTAGTATGGGGAGGGCCTTCCTATCCTTTCCTTTTGTTTTTTCTTTTCCTTTTATTCTTTGGGGGTTTTTTTTCTAATAAAGAAAATAAACTGAAATGAACATTAAATTAAATAATAACAAATATTAGAAATAAAAAAAATAAAATAAGTAAATTTATAAGTTTTTCTGTGCACACCTCCATTAGGAAAGCAACTGAACTGCAGGTGAGAAGGGTAAAAAACAGCACAGATTTTCAGAAAAACAAAAAATAGACATTTATTTATTTAGACATTTTGGGGTAGATTTTAAAAGGTGCGTGCAGAGGCAGGCGTAACTTGTGCCTGCCTCCGCGCACACCAGGCAGGCTCGAAACAGGCGTAACTTGCGCGCGCTGGCCGGCTGCCAGCCCGCCATGTTCCGGTCTGGGGGCTGGTCCAGAGACAGTGGCCATGGACCCGGAATGCCCCTGGGCCGGATCCACACCCGTGGCCCCACCCCCAGAATGCCCCTGATGATGTGCTGGCCACGACACGCCCCCTGACACGCTCCCCCAGGAAAGCCCTGAAACTTACGAGCATCCTGGGGCTTGCGCAGGGGGTGGAAGGGGCAGCTTTTCGGGGGTTTTGCACATTTTCATTAAAAAAAAAAAAAGGAGTGGTCTAAGGAATGTTCCAGGATAGGTCAAAGAGGCACACATACAAGTTTCTATTTTATAAGAGATTTACATGAATACATTAGGAAAAATATTCACACAATTTGATACCTGCTAATTAAATAGTGCAATTAATATCAAGACTTGTCTTTTGTCTGTTCTTTTTGGGTGGAAGGTCTGGGTGAACTGGGGGGGGGGGGGGGGAATTCAGGGTGATGTACTAAGAGGATCTCAATGAACTGGCGATGGACTTAGTCAACTGGTAGAGGTATTGGTGAAGTGGTGATTTCAATTACAAGTGCACATTTTAAAATAAACCTACTTCTGCATATAAACCAGGGTTTTAGGTGAACAAGTTATAATTTTTTACATGCGTGAAATACTCATGTATATGTTTATAAAATAGCTAGTGAAAGTAAGTGCTTTCAAAGTATTGCAAATATTCATGCATGCTGAAACGTGTGTGTGCTGAGGGACAGATATACACATATTTTATAATTTGCAGGGATCAGTCTCATGTACATTATAAAATATTATGGTCGATATCCATCCACACATCCATATGCTCATACATATATGGCCACATGGAGATGTTGAAAGTTATCTTACCTCCCTTTAGCCTATGGGCTCACAAATAGGCAGACACATAGATCTATACAAATATATACACAATAGTGCTTTATTCGTTTTCTCCTTCTTGTTCTCTGTGTCTGTATGTATACAAAAACATAGAGATTTTGGGTATCACATAAAAATATTGAATGTTATTATCATTTAAGTGTTGAGAACGTGGATCCTTGGGCCGGCTAGAGCATATGTAGGATCCACTGAAGGAAGGCCTACAGTGGTACTCAAAGCCGAGAGGCAGAACAGAACCAGGAGACCTGACAGGACCTTCACCTATAGCCAGCCCTCGTTCCCTGCAGGTTGAGCCCTTGGGTCCCGGGGCTGGCAGGACTTAGGCGAAGGTCTCCTGGTGAAGAGGAGTCCAGGGAACAATCCGAATCGAGGCAGGCTGAAGGCTTGGGAAATCAGAGATGGTCCAGGAGCTGAAGCAGGCAGCAGAGGTGCAAGACGAGGAGGCAGGCCAGAAGTCAGGGCAGGCAGAAGACAGATGAAGCCAGATAACACGCCAAGGGTCAGGATGGGCAGCAGACAGAGAATACCAGGAACCAGACTGAAGTCAAACCGGAGAAGCAAGCCAAAGTGGGAACCAGAACAAGAGAGCAGGAATGGAGCTGGAGCAGTCAGGAAGGCAGGAACAGAGTCAGGAACAAGCAGCATCAGCAACTAGCTACTCAAGGAGTTGACCTGTTGCCAAGGCAAGCATGAAGATCTTCGGGACTCTTATATAGTCCCCAGCTGATGACGTGGGTTTTGGGGCCGGGCCGAGGTTTCCCGCCATGGACCCTTTAAATGCAGGGGATGTGCGCGTGCACGCACCTAAGGAGCAGAACAGCCCGAGGATGCCGGCGGTGACTCCCTCGTGGGGAGGATGCCGCAGGAAGGCCCTGACGCGGCCTGAGCCGGAACGGAGCAGGGCTCAGTGAAGGATGCAAGCCAGAAGGTGAGGGAAGACCCGGCTGTGGCCGCCCACGGCTGGGATTCCCAACATTAAGTTATACTGGTAGCAAACCTGATTAGTTTTGACTATTTTTGTTTTTTTTTTTAGAAATATAAATACAGAATTGGTAGTTCAAACATATTTTAGTTCATTGTCAGTTATATAGAATATTTATCACGACCATGCCTTTGACACCAGGTTCTTAAAAATATTCTTCCTGCTTCATTTACCAGCAGAAAGTTTGTAATTTAGTCAGCATTTTTACAACAACTTCACACTACCCATGAACTTTCCATAAGTATTAATTTTATACCAGTTTTTTGTTAATTAAATTGAATCTGACTTTTGGAGCATAGCTCCTCTAAGCAAAACCATATCAAATGTGTTGTACTGTACTGAAAATGGATGCTAATTTAATTAAAATGCAATTGTATTGCAGTCATAATTAGCACACAAATTTTTGTAATGCAATATTCCATTGAGCTCCTGAGAGCACAAGATATGTATATGCAAGTGTGCTCTAAATACCAGCTCTGTTTGGAAATTATGTTTTATCCTGTGCAAAACAATTTTATTTATCAATGTTGAAGTCAAAGTTCAGTATCACAATGAATGGACATGTTATCCGGCTAAAGGTAGTTGCATAAATTATCTCAGATAGTCAATGGAGCACTGCTGTTTAAGTGTTCTGCTGAAAATAGCCTAATGAAGTCCCAGTTAGCCAGATAAACTTATCTGACTAACAATAGGACTGCTCTATGCATGACCAGAGTTAGCCAGATGAGTTATCCAGCTAACATTAAGTAACAAAATTAGCTGAATAAGTTATCTAACTAACTGAAATCAGCCATGGAAAGTCAATGGAACACCTTATCCAGATAACTTTTATCAGGCTACACAGATAGCTGGATAAGAACATATTAGCACAAGGATACTAGAAGATACGACATGCCATATTTGTATTTGGTCAGATCAATGATGCATCAAGCCTAGTATCCTATCTCTACAGTGGCCAACTGAAGACACAAATACCCAGTAGGATTGAAGGAATAGATCCAACTTTTCTTGCTTATAACCAGGGATCAGTCATAGCTTTTCCAAGTTGCCATGACTAATAATTGTTTATGGACATTTTCTCTAGAAGCTTGTTCAAACCCTTTTTGAACCAAGCTACATTAACTGTTTTCATCCCATCCACGGGCAAAAAATAATACTTTATCTGATTTGTGTTAAATGCTCTGTTAGCTTTATGGTATATCCCCTAGTCCTAGTTCTATTGGAAAGGATCTGTTCCCTGTTCATCCATTCCACCCAACCCATGATTTTGTAGACCTCTATCATATCTTCTCCCAGTTGTTTCTTCTCCAAGCAGAAAAGTGCTAACCGGTTTAGCCTATTCTCTTAGGGGAGCCATTCTATTCCTTTTATCACTTTGGCCATCCTTCTCTGTACTTTTTCTAGCTCCACTATAAAGTTTTTAAGATGAGATGACCAGAACTGCAACACTACTTGAGGTGCAGTCTCTCCGTAACTCAATACAGAGGGATTTTGGTATCCTCTGTTTTATATTCAAACTTCTTTCTTAATAATATCTAACATTCGGTTTGCTTTTTTGTCCACCACTGCACATTGTTCACAATGATTCCAAGATTATTTTCCTTGGTAGTGATAATATGAAACCCACATTGTGTTCCAATAGTATATTTGTCCCTATATGCATCACTTTGCACTTTTCTACATTATATTTCATCTGCATTTAGATGCCTAGTTCCCTAGTCTTGGAAGGTCAGTCCTCTTGAGCTTCCTCACAATCAATACATGATTTCACAATTTTGAACAATTTTGTGTCATCTGTGAATCAGATTACTTCACTCTTCACTTCCTTTTCCAGATCAATTGAAAAGCACCAGTTCTAGTAAAGATGGTAGGGCACTCTACTACTTATAGATTACAATTAGGTACTGTATTTATTTCTCTGTCCCCAGATGGCTCACAATCTAATGGGTAATAATAATCAGTACGCACTACTCTGTTGCGAAGAATAGATATCAAATATGAAACAGAGGACTCGGCACAAATTCAATGCCCATAAATTTTCAAATGATTTTTATTCCCAACAAATTTTTTATGTTTTTAATAAGAACCCACATGTGCTACACACTACATATATTAAAACCCATCAACGACGCATTAACATACTATCACCATTCATACCATTCATACATATAAAATCACCCCAATACCTATAGAACATCACATAAACACTATAAATATATACCTATACCATCCAATGTTAATATGCCCAACCCAGCACAATTATCCCAAAATTGATACACATACAACATACAAAAATTTATATATTGGCTGAACATACAAGATATCTCAAATTTACAATCATGTATTATATATATGCTGGACATATATGTTCATTGTTATACACACAAGATATGTATTCTCTTGGTTGTACACCTTGGTTGTTATACACCCAACAGGCTACCTGTTTCACCCAAATGGATAGGGCTTCCTCAGGGGACAAGATGTATAATTTAAAAATACTACCACGCCATCATCTTCTCATTCCCAAATCTCCTCAGTGTGTGTACTCATCGCATTGATGGCAGCGATTTATAAAATGTATCAATTGCACATGATCCCGGTCTCTATATCCACATCATCGATTAAATGTTCACAAAGATGAGATTTCTACAATGTACTCTCTACCTAGATTGATGAACTCTCTACCTAGCTGCTATCAAGCTAGCTCAAGCGTACAATATACAAATCTCATCTTTGTGTACCTGTCATCACATCAAATCTTCACTGATGTCAACTGTGCTATCCGTTAGGGATGTGAATCGTATTTCTAATGATTGAAAATATCGTACGATATTTTCAAAGTCATCAGAAATCAGGGGCTCCCCGAAACCGATAGGAAAATCCCACAAAATTGTTCGTGGGGTTTTCTTATTATTTTGGGGGAGGGCGGGAAAAATGGCACACAAAAACAACCCCTAAACCCACCCCGACCCTTTAAAGCAGCTCCCTTAGCTTCCCCCCACCCTCCTGACTGCCCCAAAAATGTTTTAAAATTACCTGGTGGTCCAGTGGGGGTCCCGGGAGCGATCTCCCGCTTTCGGGCCGTCGGCTGCCACTAATAAAAATGGCGCCGATGGCCTTTGCCCTTACCATGTCACAGTGTATCTGTGCCATTGGCCAGCCCCTGTCACATGGTAGGAGCACTGGATGGCCCACACCATTTTTAAAGATGGTGCCAGCCATCCATTACTCCTACCATGTGACAGGGGCTGGACAATGGCCGGATACCCTGTCACATGGTAAGGGCAAATGGCCATCGGCGCCATTTTTATTAGTGGCAGCCGACGGCCCGAGAGTGGGAGATCGCTCCCGGGATCCCCCCTGGACCAACAGGTAATTTTGAAACATTTTGGGGAGGGGGGAGGGGGGTCGGAAGGGTGGGGGAAGCTAAGGGAGCTGTTTTAAAGGGTCTGGGTTGGTTTTTTGTTTATCGGCTCAGCGCAGCCGATTAAAAAAAAAAACCAACATAGTTCTCTCCTTAACACTTTCTTGAGTAAACATGAAAGCAAAGAATTAATTTAGATTTTCTGCTATGGCCTTGTTTTCCCTAAGCACCCATTTTAATCATTGATCATCCAGTGTTATAGCCAACTACCTCACTGGCTTGTTACATGGAGTATATTTAAAGAAGTTTTATTTCAAGTTTTTTGCCTCTCTGGCAAGTTTCTTTTGAAATTCTCTTTTGATCTGCCTTGTGTTTTCCCCCCCCCCCCTGTTTTCTTCATTTGGACCCACCTTCCAGTTTTTGAAAGATGTCTTATTAAAAGAGATAAATTATAAGTGTGACACAGTTTCTCCTTAAAAGCAAATATATTTTATTGTATTATGATTGATATTATTTTATAACCTGCTTAGATTGACTGGATCATCAAAAGCTGACTATAAAAGATTTAAAATAAATAAATAAACATTGCTTCTTATTTTCTTTTGGCTAAAATTAGGAAAGTGGGTTGCAGGATTTTGTTATCAAAGGATTTTCCTTTACAATAAACAAAACTAGAAAAGATCCAGGTGGACAATATATTTTTATTAAAGGCAGGTGGCTGGGTGTTTGGTTACCTTGACTTTTGCCTATTCCCCAAATGTTAATTAGATTGAGTGTATTTCTGCTTGTTTTTCTGACCTTATGTCTTATTTTGAGGGTAGAGTTTTTGTAGGGGCGATATTTTAGTATGAGTCTTTCTCCTTCATTGGAAAATGGGTCTGATCTCTAAGGATCTATGTATTTGAACAGTTATTGTAAGAGGCAGGATTAGTGGACCCATTCAGAGGAATTTACTTTTTATTCTCACCCTTATAACTCTTACTCTAGTATAGATTGTATTTTGTATTGACAAAATAGAGTGAGAGACGATAGGTTTTGCTGAAGTGAACCTTATTGAATGATCTGATCATTTGCTTAAGGTATTAAAATGTTCTTTAAACATTTGTGGCATGGGCTTGAGAGGCTGGAAGCTAGATGATTCTTTTTTTTTTTTTTTATTCTTTTTATTATCTTTTTTTATTGAAGATCATAAAGTGTGTTCAGTGGTAAAAGAGGCTATTGAGTTATTCTTTGGGGTAGATTTTAAAAAGCATTTACTCGAGCAAAACTGGTTTTTGCTCGAGTAAATACACTTTACTCAAGTAAGTGGGCTTTTCAAAATTGCTACAATATATGCCATTGAATTGTCCATAGGATTTACTCAAGTAAGTGCACTTTACTCGAGTAAATAGCTTTTGAAAATTGCTACGATAGTATGTCACATTTACATGCGTAACTCCTTTGAAAATGACCCCCTTTGAGTGTAATGACAATGGTGAAATATTGAGAACTGTTTTGTGGGATAAAGGGGATAGCCTTAAGTGCTGCTAGTGTCTGGGCTTCTAGGTTTATAGATAAGAAGGTAAGAAGTGACATCCCTCATCTGGAGACACTTTAAAATGAGAGAAGGCCTGCGAGGGATGTAAGTGGGACATCTCACAAATGCTCGTATGCATGGTGGATGATGGTGGTAGTAGTAGTACTAGCCTGGGGACCCATTCTGCCACTCCAAGTAAAAGCCAGAGGAAAGGGGTTTGAAAAGGGAAAGACTTTTCCATAGCTGATCCTACGGAATCTTCCACTAGTCTCATCCTTAGCATGCATCCATAGAGACAATGCAACAAGTTGTAAGGGGTAAAAATGTGGCTTTCGCTTATAGGATATTGGCCAATAGTTTTTCCCCTTTAAGAGGAAAGGAAGATTCAGCAGCAGAGAGATGAGGAGCTGGGCTTGCTCTGTGTTGCTAGGCAACAGAGAAGCTAGTAAGCCTGGTTGGAGTGAATGGCAGGGTTTGTTTTTTTTCCTTAATTTTTTTTATGACAGTGGCATTTGTGGACTAGACACTAAAGGGGACAGATGCAGCTGATGAAATTTGTCCTAAGGGTGATTTTAAAAAGAAAATATTGCTAAAAGTGACTGATATCCTTTGTGAAGAGACAGTCTGACTCTGAGAAACTGTCTGCTTCTGCAGGGACATATAAGTAGTGTTGAAATCCCTAATTTAAAATGGAAATTAAGTGAGAATGTGAATGCAAATGAATTAATATAATTAAACATAAGGGTTTGACCTGGCTGGAGGTAAGGGAAAGAAAGAGATTAATTTTAATGTTGGCAAAGTCACAGAAATGACATTTCTGCCACAGGAGTGGCTGCTGGATTGATTGGAAGCCAACAGAACACTGATCCTGTAATTTTGAGATTGGTTGCAAGCTATCCTGAAATTGCGTTTCAGCTTAAGATCTTCTCTTGCTCTATCAGACAGAGAGGGGTATATGGAAAATCCTCAGTTTAATTAGTCTTATCCTTGAAGAGACAAACAAAACCTTAATCACCTAAAATCAGTGAAGAAATCTTGAGGAGCAACCTGACACTTTTTAAAAGTATCTGATTGAGGGGGAAAAAAAACTCCTTCCCAAGAACATCTAAAATGAATAGCTGCTACATCTTGTGTGTGTCAGGTAAATAATAAAAGTTAATCTGTTCAGTAGCACCTCAGTGCTTAAGAACTGATTATTAACAAATAACTATCCTATATCTTTTCGATAGATTGTAAATTGCAACCACAAGTGTGTGTGTGTGTGGGGGGGGGGGGATTATTAGTTAGATATATATTTTATTTATATTTATTTAACATAGCCAGATCATAGTATTTTTTTTTTAAATAGGTTTCCAGCCATCTAGCTTCACATAGCAAGAGACTACAGAAGAGAAGAATGTGCGTGTAGGAAGCCTCTCATTTTGATTTTTTTATAGATAGGGTGTAGGTTCCAGATTTCAGCAGACTACTGGATGGAAGGCAGCCAGAAGTAACCAGGCTGCCCGGTCACCCATGGGCTCTAATCCACCCCCACCCCAGCCCCGCTGAAGTTCACCAGTTACACACAAGGAAGATGTGACACATAATTTGGATGCAAAGGCTGCAGCCGTTTATTAGAATCCCTAACATGGGAATCTAATTAGGCGCTGAGTCTGTCCAATAATATTTACAAATTGAGGCCGGGTAGGTAGTACTGATAACTCTAATTTCTACCCAAGCAGAACTGTGGGTTCTCATGCCCAGCGAGCCCCCAGAGCAGGCATCATAACCGCCAAGCACCATATGGGATCTTGGTTTGGGCACCACAAATCAAGCCCCCAGCTGGATCCCTTCCGCTGGTTGGGATCCCAACCCATCTGCCACAAAGGAAGCCATGCTGGAGTCCCTCCCCACGTGTTAGCCCTCGATCCGTCGAGGGCCCGAGCCCAGGCCCGACATTGATTATCCATGGCAAACGAGTCCTCTCACGTACATATCGGCACCTCCCAAATTCCTTCTAATGCTTCTGCATTTAAAAATGCTCTCATGGACTCGGTTGCTGCCATACTTGATCAGATCAAGGGTCCATCAAGCCCAGTATCCTGTCTCCAACAGCTGCCAATCCAAGTCACTAGTACCTGGAAAATAACCAAACATTTAATAGATCCCATGCTACTAATACTGACAAAAGCAGTGGATATTCCCTATTGATTAAAAGCAGTTTATGGACTTCTCCAGAAACTTATCCAAACTTTTTTTAAAACCCAACTACACTAACTGCCTAATCACTTCCTCTGTCAATGAATTCCAGAGCTTAATTGTACGTTGAGTGAAAATATTTTTTTCTGATTTGTTTTAAATGTGTTACTTGCTAACTTCATGGAGTGCCTACTAGTTCTTGTATTATCCGAAAGAATAAATAACCATTTCATATTTACCTGTTCAAATCCTTTCATAATTTTGTGAAACACTCATATGCCCCCTCAGCCGTCTCTTGTCCAAGCTGAATAGCCTTAACTTCTTTTATTTTTCCTCATGCCCAAAATGATTTATTTTTCCTCATGCCAAAATGATAAAGGGCATGTTCCATGCCCTTTATCATTTTGGTCTCCCTTCTCTGTACCTTCTCAAGTACAACTATATCTTTTTTGAGATGCGGCAACCGGAATTGCACACAGTATTCAAGGTGAGGTCTAACCATGGAATGCTACAGAGGCATTATGACGTTCTCCATTTTATTTGGCATTTCCTTCCTAATAATTCCTAATGTTCTGTTTGCTTTTATGACTGCCACAGCACACTCGGCTGACAATTTCAATGTAATATCCACTCTGATGCCTAGATCTTTTTCCTGGGTTGTAGCTCCTAATATGGAACCTAACATCGTGTAAATACAGCAAGGGCTATTTTTCCCTATATGCATCTCCTTGCACTGGTCCACATTATATTTTTCATCTGCCATTTAGATGCCCAATTTTCCAATCTCAGAATCTGCTTGTGATTTAACTTCTCTGAATAATTTTGTGTCATCTGCAAATTTGATCACTTCACTCATTGTATCCCTTTCCAGTAGGGATGTGCAGAGCAAATGTTTATGTTCATAAGTCCATAAGTCGAAAGGGGGTCCCATTTGCGGTCAATATGGACATATGGAGAATTCCATAAGTTGAGTCTATGTCCATATGTGCAAATAAAAATTTAAACCCCTCACCCTCCTTAATCCCCCCCCCCCCCCCCAAGACTTACCACAACTCCCTGGTGATCCAGCGGGGAGTCAGGACGCCATTTCTGAACTCCTTTGCGAGGAGCACGTGACGTCGGCGCCACGTCGGAGTGACGCGGCGTCACGTGATTCCCCGTGGGTTCGCTCCAGGACCCTCGTTGGGCCCAAAAACTTTTGGGCCCAACGAGGTCAGGCTCACCTGCTTACAGTTTCCCGAATCACATCTGAAGCCTGTTTATATATTGGGGTTACAGTCCCCTACTTCCTTCTCCCCCACCCCTTTTCCCAATGTGGCGCCGACGTCACATGCTCCTCGCAAAGGAGTTCAGAAATGGCGTCCTGACTCCCCGCTGGATCACCAGGGAGTTGTGGTAAGTCTTGGGGGGGGGGATTAAGGAGGGTGAGGGGTTTAAATTTTTATTTAGGATCAACAATCGCGATTTCCAACGTATTCAACATAGCTATGTTGAATAAGTTGGAAATCCGATCGTTTTCGCCTCATCACTTTTTTAAGTTAAAAAAAAAAAAGTTGCGTTTTACATTTAAGTTCAAAATGAATGCACACCCCTACTTTCCAGATCATTTATAAATATATTAAAAAGCACAGGTCCAAGTACAGATTCATGAGGCACTCCACTGTTTATTTTGTTCTACTGTGAAAACAGACCTTTTAATCTTACTCTGTTTCCTGTCTTTTAACAAATGTGAAATCCACAGAAGGACATCTCCTCCTATCCTATGACTTTTTAGTTTTCTTAAAAGCCTCTCATGAGGGACTTTGATAAATGCCTTCTGAAAATCCAAATGGACTACATCTACCAGTTCTCCTTTATCCACATGTTTATTCACCCCTTCAAAAAACTGTAAGAGATTTGTGAGGCAAGGCTTCCCTTGTGTAAATCCATGCTGGCTATGTCCCATTAAATCATGTCTTTATATACTGTGATTTTATTCTTTAAAATAGTTTTTACAGTTTTTCCTAGCATTGAAGTCAGGCTCACCTGCTTACAGTTTCCCGAATCACATCTGAAGCCTGTTTATATATTGGGGTTACAGTCCCCTACTTCCTTCTCCCCCACCCCTTTTCCTTTTTTCCCCTTCCCCATTTCTGCTTTTCTGTACTTCTTTTCAATGCGCTCAGGTATTAACGCCTGCTCCAGGCAGGCGTTAATATCTGAGCGATAAATGTGCATCTGTGAAGCACATTCATCTTTTTGCATTGGGAGTGAATGAGTAATAGGCTCATTCACATGCATTTGCATGTGATGAGCTCTATCTCATTCACTCCACGTTAGATGCGCGTTAAATAGGTGCTAATCCCCTTATCGCATTAGGAGATTGATTAGTGCCTATTTTACCTGCGTCTAACTGCTCGTTAACAGTGCCCTCCGCATATTGCATCACCCCCTTTGTCTTTTAGTTTTGTTACCTCTCTGAACCACAGGGGGGATAACTCCCCCACCATCCCTTGCAAAAGTATCCTATTCCATTAATTACAAAATCTACTAGATCTTAATACAGCATTTATTATAGAACCCAACTTGCAAGTACCTGTAATCCATTTATAAGGTAATTTTTTCAACTTTTTCTTTCTTTTTTACCTTCCATCTACCCTATTTCATTTTTCTCACACTTTATATTTTGTCCTTTAGTTTTCTTTGATGCAATTACATGCCTTCTACATAAATAGAACATACACATCCCATGTAAATATATATATTTTTGTTTTGCCCTCTGCCCTCTCTACACACTCCCCTTCTCAGTCCTATTTTTCTCTTTTCAGATCTTATACAGTGTAATGAGGTACAACCCGCCCGGAGGCAGCAAAAGCAGTTATAAAAAAAAGAAGAAAAACAACCTCAGGGTTGGACAGCAGGAGGCGTCGAAGGACAGGAGAAAGACTACAACTCCCAGGTATCCTGAGAATCTATTAGACCCATGGGCCCAGGAAGAGGTGGATCAGGCAGCTGAATTGAGTACTGGTGAATCAGACTCAGCTGAATCCATGGTAATCGAGGAAGAGGGCATGCCTGAGTGGAATAGTGAGTATGAGAAGGCCTGTTTTTCAGAGACAGAGGAGGAGATGGACATGGATCCCCTAACAGAGGAGTCCTCAGATGCCAGCATGGAAATAGAGTGAGTGACATTGTTGGGGGAAGGGTTGATTTAAAGTGTGAGTGAGAAGGTTTTTCTTTAGTGCGGCTACACTGTGTTTTCTGTTTGTTTGGCATGTGAAGGCCGCATCCTGCCGCACAACCAGAGGAGAATAGGGGCGGGTTGTGCAAACTCCCAAGCAGGGTGGTTATTTACGCTGAGCAAGCCTGGCGGTATAGCTTTGTATAAAAGGGAGTTATTCTGACCTGCCAGAGACTGCTAGTGAGAACTTTACAAAAGAGACTGACATGTTCTGGCATTGAGATGTTGTTTTGTGTTTGTACCTGGGGGAACTTGGTGGGACACTGAGCCAAGTTGCTCCTTGGTTTAAGGCCTGGCCATACGGAGGCTGGGAGGCCTGAGATGAGGCTGGACAGAACTAAAAGGCTACTTGGACTGCAGCAATGGCTACCAGAACCAATTGAGATGGAGTAGACAGCTGTTTGACGCTGGACTACCCATTCGGGAAGGACCTTGGAGGTGACCCCATGACTACAGTCATTCACATAAGTCTGGTTTTACTGCTAAACTCCTGTTTACAAGGTTTAATTTAACCCCCTTTCCCCCCTCTCCCCTTCCTTTCCTCCCCTTCCCCTCCTTTCCTCCCCTTCCCCTCCTTTTTTTCTTCCTCTCTCCTCCACCCCTTTCTCTGACCCCCCCCCCCTTCCCCACCACTCCAAGCTTAAATTTATTGATGTTTTAACTGCCTGGTTTGTGTTTCCAAATGTATTTGAAACTTGTTTTAAAAAAATATTCTTCTCTAAAACACTCTTCTCCATTTTACCCCACCCTTTCTTTCCTTCTCCCCTTCCCCTCCACTCCTCTCCTAATTCTTGAGCCTTTATTTATTCATTTACTTATTTGCTGCTGAGTTTTCATCTGTTTTCTTCCTCAAAGAGTTATAAAAAAATATATAATTGTTTTCCTTTTAAGAATGTTGTTTGCCTCCTGCTCACTATTATATATGTTGTTTCTAGGGATGTGAATCGTGTCCTCGATCGTCTTAACGATCGATTTCGGCTGGGAGGGGGAGGGAATCGTATTGTTGCCGTTTGGGGGGGTAAAATATCGTGAAAAATCGTGAAAAATCTAAAAATCTAAAAATCGCAAAACCGGCACATTAAAACCCCCTAAAACCCACCCCCGACCCTTTAAATTAAATCCCCCACCCTCCCGAACCCCCCCAAATGAGTTAAATAACCTGCGGGTCCAGCGGCGGTCCGGAACGGCAGCGGTCCGGAACGGGCTCCTGCTCCTGAATCTTGTTGTCTTCAGCCGGCGCCATTTTCCAAAATGGCGCCGAAAAATGGCGGCGGCCATAGACGAACATGATTGGACGGCAGGAGGTCCTTCCGGACACCTGCTGGACTTTTGGCAAGTCTCGTGGGGGTCAGGAGGCCCCCCACAAGCTGGCCAAAAGTTCCTGGAGGTCCAGCGGGGGTCAGGGAGCGATTTCCCGCCGCGAATCGTTTTCGTACGGAAAATGGCGCCGGCAGGAGATCGACTGCAGGAGGTCGTTCAGCGAGGGTTCCGGCGCCTCGCTGAACGACCTCCTGCAGTCGATCTCCTGCCGGCGCCATTTTCCGTACGAAAACGATTCGCGGCGGGAAATCGCTCCCTGACCCCCGCTGGACCTCCAGGAACTTTTGGCCAGCTTGTGGGGGGCCTCCTGACCCCCACGAGACTTGCCAAAAGTCCAGCGGGGGTCCGGAAGGACCTCCTGCCGTCCAATCGTGTTCGTCTATGGCCGCCGCCATTTTTCGGCGCCATTTTGGAAAATGGCGCCGGCTGAAGACAACAAGATTCAGGAGCAGGAGCCCGTTCCGGACCGCTGCCGTTCCGGACCGCCGCTGGACCCGCAGGTTATTTAACTCATTTGGGGGGGGGGGTTCGGGAGGGTGGGGGATTTAATTTAAAGGGTCGGGGGTGGGTTTTAGGGGGTTTTTAGTGTGCCGGCTCACGATTCTAACGATTTATAACGATAAATCGTTAGAATCTCTATTGTATTGTGTTCCATAACGGTTTAAGACGATATTAAAATTATCGGACGATAATTTTAATCGTCCTAAAACGATTCACATCCCTAGTTGTTTCTCATTTATAGATATATAGCAGTGTTTTGGATATGCATAGAGAAGGAGAAAGAGGAGTCGAAGAGCACTCCAAGTTTATGAGTTGATGGAATGGAGATGACAACCGTGTTATCCACAGAAACAAAGAAAGAAGGAAGAGGGGAGGTGGGCTTGGGAGGAAAGATAAGGAGTTCTGTCTTGGTCATGTGAAATTAAGGTGGCAGTGAGACATCCAGGCAGCAATGTGAGACAGGCAGGATGAGATCTGGGATTGAATTTCTTCTGAAATTTCTGGGAGTCTTCAGCATAAAAATGGTATTGAAAGCCATAAGATGAAATCAGAGCACCGAGGGAATTAGTATATAATGAGAAGAGGGCCCAAGATGGAACCCTGATGCATACCAAATAATATTGGAATGGCAATAGAGGAGGGAACCACCAGAGAAAACACTAAAAGTGTGATGGAGGAGGTAAGAAGAGAACCAAGACAGAGTCCCAAAATCCAAGCAAAGGCAGGGTATCAAGGAGTAGGTGGTGATCAGCAGTGACAAAAGCAGCAGACAGGTCAAGATGATAAGGATAGAATAAAGACCTTTGGCTTTAGCCATAAACAGGTCATTGGAAACTTTGGCAAGGGCTGTTTCAGTTGAATGTAGAGGACAAAAACCAGACTGGAATGGATCAAGAATGGCTTGAGATGTAAGAAAGTCAAGACAGTGGTCGTGAATAACATGCTCAAGTAGTTTGGAGGCAAAAGGGAGAAGGGATATGGGATAATAGTTGTCAGGACAGGTAGGATCCAGTGAGGGTTTTTTAAGGAGTGGTATTATTACAGCATGTTTGAGGGCAGCAGGAACAGTGGCAGTGGAGAGTGATAGATTGAAGATGTGACAGAAGGGATGACTGCAGTGGAGATGGAGCTGAGGAATTGGGTGGGGACAGCGCCAGAGGAACAAGTAGTGAATTTGGAGGAAGAGAGATGAGTAGTTTCCTCCACTGTGAATTTGGAAAGAGGAGAGAGTGGCGGAGGCTATGGGAAAGGCAGAGGAAAGAAGTGGGGAAGAGGCATATAAAGGTGAAATAGTTGAGAACTGAAGACTAATTTTGTGAATCTTGTCATGAAAGTGGTGAACCATAGATTAGGCAGAGAGGAGGGAGGCGAGGGAAGTTTGAGGAGGGAACTGAGAGTGGCAAATAGACAGCAAGGGTTGGATGTAAGAGAGTTTGTCAGATGGACATAGTAGTCTTGCTTGGCAAGTGCAATAGCATACTGGAAAGTGGTCAGCATGAGCCTAAAGTGTATGAATTCTGCATGGACATGAGATTTTTGCCAGAGACATTCTGCAGAGTGGGTACAGGAACGTAGGTAGCAAATTGTAGGAGTGAGCCATGGCTGGGGTTTAGTGTGCCTTACAGGACAGGTAAGAGGAGAGGAAAAAGTCTCTAAGGCTGAAGAGTGTATAGTGTTATAAGAAGAAACTGCTTCATCAACAGATCAAAGTTGTGGAGGAAATGAGAGATGAAACAGCATTTAGAAAGATGCAAGGGTCAACAGCTTGGAGATTCCTAAAAGTGTAAGTGGTGACTGGACGAGTCTGTGGGGGAGGATAGTTTAATGTAAAAGTTATCAGGTGATGGTCTGATATTGGAAGAACTGAGGTGGTAAAGTCTGAGAGACAGCAGTTGGAAGCAAAGACTAGGTCATGATAGTGGCCGAGCTGGTGAGTGGAGATGGTAGAGCAGTGTAGGAGATCAAATATAGAAATTAAAGAAAGGAGTTTTGAGGCATAAGAGTTAGAGGGGCATCAACATGGAGATGAGTCACCAAGGATAAGGGAAGGGAAAGATGGGTCAATGAAGAAGGAAAACCAAGAATCAGTCAGTGAAAAAGGAGGGGAAACTTATCAGGGGGCTGATAGATGACAGCTACCTAGAGAGGTAGTGAATAGGTGGCTGGAATGGGCTTCAAAAAAAGAAAGAGTGGGATTGAGGTGGGAGAAGGGGTTGAAATCAACAGGAGATGGAGAGCAGCATTTCAACACCACCACCACCATGGCCTACCCGACAACTTGTGTGGGAGAAAAGACAGAGAGCAGTAACTGAAGCAGTGCCCTCAGGGGAAAGCCAGGTGTCTGTTAAGGCAAGAAGATGAAGAGAACAAGAGTAAAAAGGTCATGCATAAAGGCAAGCTTCTTGGAGATGGAGTTTTCATTCCACAGGGAGCACGAGAAAGAAAGAGAAGAAGGAGGGAAAAGTGGAATAGTGATACGATTAGAGGGGTTATGGAATGATATGGGCTGATGGTGTGAAAATTGCCTTGAAGGGCCAGGATTGGGATTGATATCCCCAGCTGAAAGTATAAGGATGAGCAACAACAATGAGATGGTGTCAGGGACAGTGGAAATGGCAGGATGAGGGGAAGACAAATTTGAATTTCAAGAGCAGTGGCCAGTAGAGATGTGCTTTGGGTAAAATTTTCATGTCAGGATTTGTTTCGGCCCCCCCCCCCCCCCCCCCCCCCCCCGGTAGGAATTGTGTTTTTCCCATGGTTCATTTTTTTTTTTTTTTTCGGGGGCACTTATTTTTGGGTTAGTTTGCACTATAGGGAGTTAGTGCATGCTAACTCCCTATAGTGCGCACTAACCTGGCAGAGTTAGTGTGCGCTATCGGGAAAAACGATTGCACATCCCTAGTGGCCAGTGCAGATGACAGAATGACAGGTGAGAAAGAGAATGTAGGGATAGGGGAGAGTGAACTTGATAGCAGTTGTGTTTTGCAGCAGGGAATAGATTAGGGAGGATTAGCATAAGAACATAAGACGAACATAAGAACATGCCATACTGGGTCAGACCAAGGGTCCATCAAGCCCAGCATCCTGTTTCCAACAGTGGCCAATCCAGGCCATAAGAACCTGGCAAGTGCCCAAAAACTAAGTCTATTCCATGTTACCGTTGCTAGTAATAGCAGTGGCTATTTTCTAAGTCAACTCAATTAATAGCAGGTAATGGACTTCTCCTCCAAGAACTTATCCAATTCTTTTTTAAACACAGCTATACAAACTGCACTAATGACATCCTCCGGCAACAAATTCCAGAGTTTAATTGTGCGTTGAGTGAAAAAGAACTTTCTCCAATTAGTTTTAAATGTGTCACATGCTAACTTCATGGAGTGCTCCCTAGTCTTTCTATTATCCGAAAGAGTAAATAACCAATTCACATCTATCCGTTCTAGACCTCTCATGATTTTAAACACCTCTATCATATCCTCCCTCAGTTGTCTCTTCTCCAAGCTGAAAAGTCCTAACATCTTTAGTCTTTCCTCATAGGGGAGCTGTTCCATTCCCCTTAGCATTTTGGTAGCCGTGCTCTGTACCTTCTCCATCGCAATTATATATTTTTTGAAATGCGGCGACAAGAATTGTACATAGTATTCAAGGTGTGGTCTCACCATGGAGCGATACAGAGGCATTATGATATTTTCCATTTTATTCACCATTTCCTTTCTAATAATTCCCAACATTCTGTTTGCTTTTTTGACTGCCGCAGCACACTGAACCGACAATTTCAATGGGTTATCCACTATGACACTTAGATCTCCTTCTTGGGTTGCAGCACCTAATATGGAACCTAACATTGTGTAACTATAGCATGGGTTATTTTTCCCTATATGCATCACCTTGAACTTATCCACATTAAATTTCACCTGCCATTTTGATGCCCAATTTTCCAGTCTCACAATGTCTTCCTGCAATTTATCACAATCTGCTTGTGATATAGCTACTCTGAACAATTTTGTGTCATCTGTAAATTTGATTATCTCACTCGTCTTATTTCTTTCCAGATCATTTATAAATATATTGAAAAGTTTGGGTCCCAATACAGATTTCTGAGGCACTCCACTGCCTGCTCCCTTTCACTGAGAAAATTGTCCATTTAATCCTACTCTGTTTCCTTTTTTTTTAGCCAGTTTGTAATCCACGAAAGGACATCACCACCTATCCCATAACCTTTTACTTTTCCTAGAAGCCTCTCATGAGGAACATTGTCAAAAGCCTTCTGAAAATCCAAGTATACTACATCTACCGGTTCACCTTTATCCACATGTTTATTAACTCCTTCAAAAATGTGAACCAGATTTGTGAGGCAAGACTTGCCTTGGATGAAGCCATGCTGTCTTTGTTCCATTAAACCATGTGTTTCTATATGTTCTGTGATTTTGATGTTTAGAACACTTTCCACTATTTTTTTCCTGGCACTGAAGTCAGGCTAACTGGTCTGTAGTTTCCGGGATCGCCCCTGGAGCCCTTTTTAAATATTGGGGTTACATTAGCTATTCTCCAGTCTTCAGGTACAATGGATTATTTTAATGATAGGTTACAAATTTTTGCTAATAGGTCTGAAATTTCATTTTTTAGTTCCTTCAGAACTCTGGGGTATATACCATCTGGTCCAGGTGATTTACTACTCTTCAGTTTGTCAATCAGGCCCACCACATCCTCTAGGTTCACCATGATTTGATTCAGTCCATCTGAATCATTACCCATGAAAACCTTCTCCATTACGGGTACCTCCCCAACATCCTCTTCAGTAAACACCGAAGCAAAGAATATTAAACAAATGCTTCAGTTCGGTGTTCAAAGAAGAACTTGTAGAAGGACCGTTGCTGATTGACAAGACCGTAGATCGGGATGGGGTAGATGAAACTTACCAGCATTAAAAATTCCTTATTAATCAGAATTAATTTTATATTTATTGCAGTTTATAAATGCACAAGTGTAGAAAACAATCAGACCCAATCATGTAATAAAGCAAAAATTAATGTATTCTTTCATGAACCATCTTTGCGAAAAACCAGAAATCTTCATAAATACAATAAAATATAATTACTCATCATAACAGGTGCAGTGCAGAGCTAGGGCAATTCACAACTAACATGAAAAAAAAAAGTCTAATTCTGGTGTCACCTCAGCAAAAAATAACCCCCACCACTGCTATTTTGTGAAGTAACACAAACTCTTGCAAAGAAAGAGGCATTTAGAACCTTGCCATACAGTCACAGCACTGACTCTCAGGATTCAAATAACAGCAACCTTATGAAAAGAAGCAATGCAAATACTACACCAGGCCCTAGAACATTAATAAATCACCTACAGAAATAACAGAACAAGCTGGACTACTACTAAAGAGAAACTACACGCTAGCAGAAATACTGCATTTCAGTCATACACCCAGGCAAAACAGAGACCAATCTTTACCTAATATAGAAATAAGAGACCACAAATTAGAAACAGAAACATGCAGATAAAACCAAAATAGAAAGCCTGAGAAACTAAAGTCTCTGAACATATAAGAAATGTAATATAAGAAATATTATATATATATATATATATATATATATATATATATATATAATAAGATATGCACATTCTCAAAGATGGCATATCTAACATCTGTTGTCTGATCTTTGTATTTTTCTAATCATTTAATCCTGGTCTCTTTCTCCTATTTTTTCCCTTGTCGCTCATTTCCTAATTCCTTTTCCATGTTTTTCTTCTACTACTGTCTTCTTCCCTTCCACTCATACAAATACACACTTTCTCTCACAGACTCCCTCACACACTCAAGCTCTCACTCTCATATGCTCCCCCCCCCCACACACACAAGCTCATATTATCTGCAGACACACATACAAGCTTTCACTTTCTCACCCCTCCCCAGGCTTACATTCTTTTGCACACACCGACGCACATCCAGGCACCCATTCTCACCCATACACTCAAACCCAGACTCCCATTCTCTCCCACAAACCGATGCTTCTATTCTCACCCACACATACACACATTCAAGGTCCCATTCACACCCACACATACACACATTCAAGGTCCTATTCTTACCCACACATACACACATTTAAAGTCCTATTTTACCCATATATTCAAGCTTCCATTCTCACCCACACACAAACCCAGGCTCCCATTCTCACCTACATATTCAAGCTTCCATTCTCACCCACACATAAACCCAGGTTCCCATTCTCACCCTCACATACACATTCAAGCCCGTGCACAGCTTCTGCTTCCTCCCCCTCCCAAGCAGGAAAATCAGTTGACCTCTCCTGCTGCCACCGGCCTCCTGGTATCTTTGGGCTGTACGGCTCACTGATCTTCCTGCTTGGGGGGGGGGGGAGGGGAAGAAACAGAAGCTGTTTGCATCGCTTCTGTTGTGTTCATGCCTCTTCTCACCCCTCGCTCCACCCTCTCTACCTTGGGAGCGACTCCCTTCGGCTCTGATGGACAGATGCAGCTGTGGCTTCTCCCTGCCTCTTGGTCCCGGTGTCCCTGAGCTGGCTTGATGCTACAGATCCGCCATGTTCCCGATGAAGTAAGGGCGTGTGTGCTCCAGACTTTGTACCAGCAAGGGCGCGAACCTCGGGGGCGTCCCCCGTAGTGACGTCATTCACTTTCACTTTAAAAGGTCTTTGTTTGCTAACCTCTAATGAATTAGCAAGGAACTCCATCAGGACTTGCTTCGGCAGTCCACACTACTTGCAACAACAATCCGAGTCAGCCAGGGGAATCCTTCTCCACTGCTCAGCCTTTTCAAACTTACTAGGAGTACCCGCTCTCTCTTCTTGATTTCAGATTGCCAAGAAGGGATCCGGTACTCGCTCCTCGAGGGCCTCGAGTACTCAGAAGACTCCTCATTGCCTGGAAGCGATCACAGATGTGAACACAGTGAGTTCTATTGTACATAGGAATCAGTACTCGCTCCACGAGGACCTATATTCCTGTAGCTCTGAAGACTCCCTTCCGTCCAAGACATTATCGCAGGTACAGAGATTGTAAGTTACATTGGCAAGATTGAAGATAGGAACCGGTACTTGCTCCACGAGGGCCCATGTTCCTAGAATCCTTTACAGACTCTCTTCTACTGTAGAAGCCATTTCATATACAGCTATTGTGAGTTCTTATTACAGACTGTTTATGGGAACCAGTGCTCACCTATGGCTCCTGTTCCTGAATATACTGAAGACTCTCTGTGGCATAGAGACCATTGCAGACATCTACTATTGTGAGTGTACCATCTTTAGGGATGTGAATCGTTTTTCAACGATTAAAATTATCGTCTGATAATGTTTATATCGTCTTAAATCGTTATAGAACACGATACAATAGAAATTCTAACGATTTATCGTTAAAAATCGTTAAATCGTGTTAGTGCGCACTAACTCGATTTAGTGCGCACTAACTGAAAATGATACAAATAAACACTTTCCAGGTCACTGAAGGTCAGTTAGGAATGAATATGTGTTCCTATTGGCTGGCTGCCCTCTTATCTATTGATGTTACCAAGGTTACCACTGAGGTGATGGTTGGGGGGATGGGAAATGGAACTGGAAACTAATGAACACCAACAGAAAATGAAACAAAGTGTTCACACTTCCCAGGTCAGTAAAGGTCACTTAGGAATGAATATGTATGTATGTATTCCTATTGGCTGGCTGTGCTCTTATCTATTGATGTTACCAAGGCTAATACTGAGGTAATGGTTGGGGGGATGTGAAATGGAAACAGTTGGAAGCTTGACAAAAAAAAAGTAATGTAATGATCAGCACTCACGTGACTAGAACTTGTTTGTTTATTATTTTTGTTAGCAGGCACCTGAAATGCTAGTGCATGTTGAATTTGCCAATCACTGTGCATTTTAGAAAGGTGGTCCTGGCTGGAACTGTACACAGTTCAAATATATGTAATTGATTGTTGGTAAGTGTATTTTTTAAGTAGCCACACTGGCACAAGTATGTTTACTTTTCCTCCTACTTAACTCACTAGCTCAGCTTTGTAAGAAGGGCTTCTCTGCTTGTGTGTTGTTTTTGTTTGGTGTGAGGAGAGCAGAAACATCAGATCTTTATTCAATCTACTACAGTCATCTCTTACAGTGCCCTATCCCTATTAATACCAGGAGTGTTGTGATCTTCCTGCACACAGTGCCCTAACCCTGATACCAGTCTGAGACAGCTCCCTCCCTGCATTACTAGTGAGAGGCTGGCTTCACAGACAGGGGGGAGCTGCCTGACCCTCACTCCTGACTTCCCCCATGTCCCAGCTAGTGAATGGTGTGTGGGTGAGGGGGGGGGGGGGAGGATGGTGAAGTCTGAGACAGCTCCCTCCCTGCATTACTAGTGAGAGGCTGGCTTCACAGACAGGGGGGAGCTGCCTGACCCTCACTCCTGACTTCCCCCATGTCCCAGCTAGTGAATGGTGTGTGGGTGAGGGGGGGGGGGAGGATGGTGAAGTCTGAGACAGCTCCCTCCCTGCATTACTAGTGAGAGGCTGGCTTCACAGACAGGGGGGAGCTGCCTGACCCTCACTCCTGACTTCCCCCATGTCCCAGCTAGTGAATGGTGTGTGGGTGAGGGGGGGGGGAGGATGGTGAAGTCTGAGACAGCTCCCTCCCTGCATTACTAGTGAGAGGCTGGCTTCACAGACAGGGGGGAGCTGCCTGACCCTCACTCCTCCGGGGTATTGTGATCTTCCTGCACACAGTGCCCTATCCCTGATACCAGGGGTGTTGTGATCTTCCTGCATGCAGTGCCCTATCCCTATTAATACCAGGAGTGTTGTGATCTTCCTGCATGCAGTGCCCTATCCCTATTAATACCAGGAGTGTTGTGATCTTCCTGCATGCAGTGCCCTATCCCTGATACCGGGATGTGTGCAAGAAGATCACAACACCCCCGGTATCAGGAATAGGGCACTGTGTGCAGGAAGATCACAACACCCCCAGTATCAGGAATAGGGCACTGTGTGCAGGAAGATCACAACACCCCTGGTATTAGGGATAGGGCACTGTGTGCAGGAAGATCACAACACTCCTGGTATTAATAGGGATAGGGCACTGTGTGCAGGAAGATCACAATACCCCTGGTATCAGGGTTAGGGCACAAGTTCTAGTCACATTGACTGATCACATTACTTGTTTTGTCAAGCTACCAACTGTTTCCATTTCCCATCCCCCATATACTGTCAGTAGGAAACTTGGTAACATGAATAAATAAGAGGGCAGCCAATAGGAATACATATTCATTCCTAAACTGACCTTAACTGACCTGAAAAGTGTCAAATTGTATCATTTCAGTTAGTGCGCACTAACTCCCAGTTAGTGCGCACTAACTCCCGTTAGTGCGCACTAACTCGAGTTAGTGCGCACTAATCGGAAAAAACGATTTTTAACGATTTTTTAACTAAAAAATCGTGCCTAAGACGATTTTCTTGCCCTGCCACACGATTTCTATCGTTAAGACGATATGGAAAACGATTCACATCCCTATCTTGTATTCAGTATACCCTGGTTACTCACTACTTCTAATCTCTCTCTACAGCTCAGCAACCCAGAGATTATAATTCCAGTATCAGAAGGTCTTCAGCCCTGCCGAACACAGAGAATCACTACTGCCACCACTAGTGGTTCATCTTCCAGCCTAATAAAGAACTATTTGTGTTTTATTTCATATTTTAGCCTAGCTGGTGGTTCCTCTCAGGATCTCCTCCGGGGGGCGCTGTCATCTGCCATTGGCCCAGGGATTCACCATTTCCTCCAAGTGGTCATTCCTTACACTACTGTCACTCTGAAGGAACCAAGCCCTACAGACCACTAACACCGCTTATGGAAGTATTAAATATAGAGCTAACTCCTCTTTCTATGGAACTTGCCAGCAGCCTATATATAACAGATTGCTACTCCATAGCGGAGGCATGATAGATTGCTATCTCAGTAGCGAAGTACAATATATCTATTGCTAGCTCCTCTCCTCGGAGGAATATCATTGAACAGATTGCCAACTCCTTTTCCTTGGGGAGTTGATCCATATCAGATTGCTACCTCCTTCCCTTACAGGAGCATCCTACAGCAGTTCATTAGCAGATTGCTAACTCCGCCTTCCTGGCAAAGCAGAGCAATAACAGCCTCCCCCCCAAAAAATAGGAAGATCGGTAGGCCATATGGCTTCAGGATCACTTCCCCATGTGTGCCGTGCAAATGCATGGAATGGCACACCGGACCTGGGTCCTCCTCTTCACCATGCGGAGATGGGATCCCGCGACAGCCTTGCATGTCCTGTCCTCCATTTCCGGTTCCAGTTGGGTGGGCCTGGGTCCAAATTGGGTGGGAAGCTGCCCACCCAGGCCCACCTGTGGCTACACCACTGTTCTCTGGTGGTACCAAAATACTCGCACATTTTAAGCTTTTTCATTTCAGGAAATAGCATGCATAGTTTTCAAATAGTGTACACTATTTTACAAAAATGAAAATACCCATCCCAACAAAACTAATTTCTGCCTGAACCCTCCCATGAAATGAAATGAATCATTTAAAAAAAATTGTGGCCTGCACAACCTTACTAAGAACACATTTGGGAAGGAGGGGGCCCTTATCTTTTACTTGTTGTGACAACTACTGCGTTAGGATTCCTCCTTCCCTTATCTTTCCAGCTCCATTCTAGAGATTGGCTTCTACTAAAAGCTCCTGCCTCTGGGATGAGTCAGGAAATATATAGCCTCATGTACCCCCCAAAAAATACTCCCCTCAATACAAAACATACACCAAAAGTTTAGAAAAATATAACAAATTTTAATTGAAAAAATATTTTAAAATATACATAACTTTTAAACTCAAGTTGGAAAGAAGCAAGCAAGAACTAGGGAGCAAAAGAGGGATACAAGAAAAAGACCCCAGGTACATGAGAAGAATAGGTCCTGGCAGGCTTAAGGAACATGGTACTGAGGATCCAGCTGCATAGACAACAGCTGAAGTCCAGTTGTTAGCTACTCTAGGTTTTTAGCAATGTAATGCAGCTTAGCCACCAGCCCTCTGAGGTCACCCTGAATGGTGGTCACATTAAGCTCCAGAGCTGTGCTCACAGCTCCATGAGAGCTGAGCACTTCTAGTGGAACAAGTGCTCCTCCTGCAGATCCAGCCTCAGGAGCTGCAGGTAGCTTTGGAATGTGCCTGCCATAATGCAGCACACTATGCTGGGTTCTTCTTCCTCCTACTCACCATCATCCAAAAGGAGGCTCCCCACTAGGACCCTTTTCCTCTTTACTTGGGGATAAAACAGGGTGGCAGACAAAGGTTAAAAAAATGGGAGTACAGATTGGTCAGAAGCAGATGACAGAGGCACTGAGACAATTGAAGGCTTTGGACGTAAGGAAGACTGAGGCCTGCATCCTGATGTTGACAGGGATGCCTGTACTGGACCGGCTGGTGCAGGAGCCTGTTTCTCCCCTATCTCCTCCTCTGAGCTGCTAGTATCTGTGAAAAGAAAAATATGTGGGGGTTAAATGAGCAGGTAGTCAGAAAGCTAATGTGAGGAGCAGGTTGAAGTTGGATTTAAAAAGGTTGAAGCTGGGTTTTAAAAGTGTTTGGACAAGTTTATGGAAGGAAAGTCCATAAATAATTATTAACTAGGTGATTCAGGGAGAGTTATAGGGAATGAGCAGCAAGAAATTGAATTTACTTTTATGAATTGGCCATTGTTGGAGACAGTATGCTGGATTCAATGGACCGTTGGTGACCCAGCTTGGAATTTTATATGTTCTTAGTTTTTCCTCAAATTTTGAAGATGATGTAAGGGAGCAGGTTTGGAAAGGAAATGTCAAGTAAGCAGTGGGGTAACCAGCCCTGAAATTGGGCTGCAAACCTCAACATGCATAGTGGAAGAAAATAATGCCTGTATAAAGCTGGGATGTGCAGCATAGTGAGAGGCCAAAGTTGAATGGCCATGTGGAGAGGACACTTCTTGCAGATGGCTCTGTTTCCTTAGTGGCTGTGGAAAAGATTAGGCTACATGGTTATCTGACATTGTAGGAATGGGTAAAATGTGTTAGAAAGCTGAGATCATTGAGAGGCAAATAAAACAACATAAGGAATAGTTAACACAGTATCTATAGTCTCAGCCTTGCATATATGAAACAAAATAGTCAAGGCTATCCCTTCCAATATTCATCTCCATTCCCCTTAATGCCAGTTTTTGGATGAGGTGTCAGTAGAATACCTATTCTTGGAGTGTGAACTAGAGACACAGCCTTACCCAGAGGTGGGGCATCTAGATAACCAATAGATATATCATCAAAGTGCATACATTCACACAATTGGGAAGCATCCCAGATGTGACTTAACTGTTCTTTTCTGTGGCTTGCTTCTAATATAACTACTCCAGCCATTTCCTCTCTAGTATCAGAACTCATGGGCCTTCTTCAGGACCTTAGTCAGGAAATATAGGAAGATAGAAGCATATGGAATGAGAGCAGATACAGATAAAAGCATTCATCCAGTAAGCCCCATTTCCATCCAGGGTCATTGTCCTAGACAGCAATTGTCCTGGGAATTACCTTGTCTTTTTACCATCTCTGCTCCTTATGTACGTCTACCATACTTTTTGGATCTCAACATTTTTGTGTGAAGACCTTCCCTGGGAGCCCATTCCATGCACTCACCATCCATTTGGTTACCATAGTTACACTGTAACAAAGTAAGTGCTAGCAGGAAAGGATCATCTTACTCCTGCATTCTGGCCAGGTCTACTGTCCCCACTGCTAAGGATATCTCCCAGCTACCTACTAAAGTGTGACCACATGATAGATTGCTCTTTATCCTAGATAGCCTTTTTGTCTACCTTCTGTGAATTCTACCATACTGGCTAGAAGAACACATATAATATGATTCCCAGTTAGTTGCCACCAACACCCATCTTTACCATGCCTATGAAGAGTAGATTCTGAGTCTACTTCCTTGAAAGATTTTACCTCTCAGAGGCAGGTGACCCGGTGGTTGCATTCTCAATTGAGATCCAGCTGGGCCCAGGACACCCTCTGCTTGGGCTTATGGGATTTGGCACCATTTTTCCAATGTCCTTGCATGTTGCTGGAAGTTGAGCTTGTATCTGCAAAAAATACATGCATAACTTCTGAGTGTGTGTAAAAGTACATATTAACTTTTGAAACATATACGTCAATGTTTTGAGGCAGACACATACACATCCTATAAACTGTGCAATTGGCACTGCATAGTTTATAAAAAGCACATATAACTTTATGTGTACTTACTTATGTGCATATATGCTGTCTTATGCACACTTTTGAAACTTACCCTCAACCTTACAAAATGAATTCACAGCCCTAGTGAGTGGTAATTTATTAAATAGAAAGGGGAAGGGCAAGAGAGTTATGAAGTTGAAACTTTTTTGCAAAATGTTAACCTGAAAAGAGATATTTTCTGATCTTGGAAACCAGAGCTTTTAAAAAATTGCACAGCCTTAAATCACACATTGCTTTTCATTAAATAAATTACAGTTTCCTGTAGCAATATAGCGCATTTGGATTTGACTGATTAAAGTGACTGGAAAAAAATCAAGAACATATATCATGATCAAGAATGCACATCATAATTTTTCCTATCATTTAAATCAATCCAATCCATGTATGTTCTACTCTGCAAAACTATATGTTTTTAATTAAAGATTCTGACTCAAGAGCACAAAATGAAATCAAACCATTAAAATAATCTCTTCTCCCAATCAATACATTGGTATATTACTGTTATTATTCTTTCTCTATCATCTTCCCTGACAATTAAAATTATAATTTAATCCTTATAATTTCAAATAAAATAAAAATCCTGGATTTCTTCTTTTTCTTGATCATGTATTCTTTTCTAATTTGTTTAGCACAAATTTGCTAAACTGTGGTAAAACATTGCTGAAAATATAATTTTACTGAAGGTAAAAGCATTGCAGGGTTTACTAAACCGCAGTACCTGAGTATCACAGTAAAATAAATCCTGTAGGGGAAGATATTCAAAATTGAACATTTAAGTAAGTTAGCCAGATAAGACTTATCTGGCTTATTTACAAAGGATATTCAGCAGCGTAACTATGCTGCTGATAGCTACAGATACCTCAAAAGTCCCGATCTTCTACGACCCTTGTTATACTTGCACTTCTGTCACAAAGAAACCTGGCTGAAGATTTCTGCCTCTCCAGTCTAGCTGTCAGTTCTCCAGCAGTTTTCTTATGGCTGATAGGATACTGTACAAGCTATGGTAGCTATCTATCAGCTGGATGTGCTACATAGACCACCCTCACTCTGATGCTTGGTCCTTGCTACCTGCCCCTACCTCAGCTCAGTCCCACCAGTTTGCTTTTAGGGAGAAGTAAGTATGCATAATCTTTATATTAATCCAAATATCACTGGTAAAATGCACACTACTCCCCTCTGTCTTAGCTAGCTGTGCCTGGATGCAACTATGTCACTGGTTATACAAGTTGAGAACAAGCTGTCTACTAACTGTAGTCCTAGAGGGGATTTTGTAATTGGGGGTTAACACATGCAGCAGATAGGGGTGTGCATTCGGATTGACCGCATTAGTAAAACGCTACTCATATTTTTTTTTAACTTAAAAAATTGATTCGACATAAACGATCGGATTTCCCACATATCCAACATAGATATGTTGGATATGTGGGAAATCGCGATTGTTGAGCCAAAATAAAAATATAAACCCCCTCACCCTCCTTAATCCCCCCCCCCAGACTTACCACAACTCCCTGGTGATGGAGCGAGGAGTGAGGACGCCATTTCTGCAATCCTTGGCGAGAAGCATGTGACGTCGGCGGCACGTCGAGTGACGCCGGCGTCACGTGATTCCCGGCGAGTTCGCGCCGGACGGCTCGTTCGGCCCAAAAAGAACTTTTGGCCAGCTTGGGCGGGGTCAGGAGGCCCCCCCAAGCTGGCCAAAAGTTCTTTTTGGGCCGAACGAGCCGTCCGGCGCGAACTCGCCGGGAATCACGTGACGCCGGCGTCACTCGACGTGCCGCCGACGTCACATGCTTCTCGCCAAGGATTGCAGAAATGGCGTCCTCACTCCTCGCTCGATCACCAGGGAGTTGTGGTAAGTCTGGGGGGGGGATTAAGGAGGGTGAGGGGTTTAAATTTTTTTTTTGCACATATGAACATATACCCAACTCATTGGATTTTTTTTATGTCCATATTGGCCGCAAGTGGGACCCCCTTTCGGACATAAGAAATATGAACATAAAATTTTGCTCTGCACATCCCTGGCAGCAGATGCTTAAAGACCATGATCTCCACTCCCTGCAAAAGCTGATCATCCAGGACAATTCTTTCCCTGATGCTTCCCACCACTACATTGGATGCTGCCTGCCTCTAACCCAGGGCAGTAACTTGGAAAACCATCCCACTTCGTCCATGGTGGGGTGCTGCTGTGTACACATTGCATGGAGCTGCTGGCCTGACATTTGACTGCTAGGACGGGCTGTGGGACCAGTTTGGAGAAAAGTCTTCTCCTTTTCAACCTCTTTTCTATGGCTTTTACACTTGAATGCCCAAAGGGGACCCCTATTCTAGTACTACCACTCCCCTAGATGTTAATGCTAATGGGTGCTGCTTCTTCAGGTGATCCTGCATATCTGCCTTTGCAGATGCCCATTGGCTTCCGTCATCATATATACACGGAGCAGATTTTCAAAGGGGTACGCACGTAAGATACGCGCGTACCCCACGAAAACCTGCCGCAAGCTCCCCCTGCGCTTGCCGAGCCTATGTCGAATAGGCTCGGCAGCGCGCGCAAGTCCCGGGGCTTTCCTTGGGGGGGGGGGTGTCATGGCGGCGCGTCATCCAGGGGTGGGGCCGTGGGCGTAGTTCCAGCCCGGGGGCATTTTGGGGGTGTGGCCAAGGCCTCCAAAACTGCTCCCAGGCCAGGGAATCGCGCGCCAGGCAGCTGGCTGCTGCGCGCGAGTTACGCCTGCCTCAGACAGGCGTAACTTTTCTAAAAAGGTAGGGGGGTTTAAATAGGGCTGGAGGGGTGGGTTAGATAGGGAAAGGGAGGGGAAGGTGCGGGGGGGTGGAAGGAAAGTTCCCTCCGAGGCTGCTCCGATTTCGGAGCAGCCTTGGAGGGAACGGAGGCAGACTGTCGATTTTGGGCAGCCTTGCTCGCACCAACCCCGGATTTTAAAGGATACGCATGGCTACGCGCGTATCTATTAAAATCCGGCGTACTCTTGTTCGCGCGGGCGTACTTTATTAAAATCTACCCCTCAGTTTCCTTACCTGATGTAAAGTCTTAACCTTTGCAGTTGCTCCTTTCAGTTTTCCCTAAACCAATGTTCTCATAATTTTCCTTTTGAAAATGAAATGCTATCACAGTAGATTTCCTTAATGTTCTCCCTCCAGTTATCAAGTCAAGTTTGATCATGTTATGATCACTGCTGCAAGTGACCCCAACATTATTTCATCTTGTACCAAATCATATTTTTCAGTAAGGATTACATCTAAAATAGTTCCCATCTTGTTGGTTCTTGTACCAGCTACTCCATAAAGCATTCCTTTATTTCATCTAGAATCTTTACTTTCTTTGCATGTCCTGCTTTGACATTTACCTTGCCAATGCCAGGGGAGAGGAGTATCTAAAGTATTTGGCATACGGGGCAGAATCATCCTTTGGCAGCCCCCCCCCCCACCTCCTAATATAATTTTAAAATTTCCTAAACATTAATAAAATATTTCAAAGCAGCAGACACATCAAATAACTCCCAATAATTAAAATAAGGATATTAAAATTCTCCCGCTCTCCGTATCTGTCATCCTGAGTCTGTCGTAGACAGGGTGCAGCATGCACACAGGCAATATGTACTCTGTCTCTCTTACACACACACACATGCATGCTTGATGACAGATGGAGGGAGCGTGCGTGTGTGAGAAATAAAGATAGAGGAAGTGTGTGTGTGTGTGTGTGTGACACACACACATACACATACTTCCTCTGTGCCTCTCATACAATACAAACACGCTTCCTCTAACTCTCAACCATGCCCATGCTTCCTCTCTCTCTCTCACACACTAATATACACATACTTACACACACACACATATTCAGACAAAAACTGAACTGGAAAGCACAACAAGCCAGATTCTGTAAGCAGTACATTAATTAAAAAGCAGAACATCACTATTCTTCAAAACAATACATTCAAGAAATATAAACCATTCAGAATAATAAAACCATACTAAAAAATTATACATATCAAAACACATGAATAGAATTATCAAACACTAATAAAATATTTCAAAATAACAGACATATCACATCTAATAATTAAAATTAACAAAGTAAAAAAAAAATTCTCTCGCTCTAATCTCCATACCTGGGAACTTTTAGATTTCTAGTCTTCCTGAAATTGTTGTGGATTGAAGGAGAGAGCACAAACTTTAACTCCTTCACACACACAAAAACAGGCATACATGCACAGGCAGTGGAATGCTCTTTCACAGAAACCCACACAGGCACCCTCTCATATACACACACAGAGGTATCTCTCATACACACACACCCCTTCACCCACACACCAACCCTCATACAAACACACAAACACCCTCTCATACCACACACACATACACAGACACCCTCTCATACACACACACTCATACCCATTCATACACACACATGCATTAGACACCCTCTCATACACATATAAACCCACTCATACACACACACACCCTCTCATACACAAGCACTCACTTTCATAGGCAGGGGGGACTCTATGGTAAGGCAGCCGCTTCAGATGGCAAGATATTGAGGCTCCAAAATTGCTCCTGAAATCTTCCTGCCAGTAGACGTGGTCGCAGAAGACTGCGACCACGTCTACTCATGTCCTTCACCATCCTGCTTCCCTCTCCAGGCCTGCTCGCGGCGCAAACTAGTCTCTGCTGCCGCGTTCCCCATGGCTCCTTGTGGTGGTCAAGACACCGCCACTTTCCATGCTGACTCCGGGCCTTCCAAGGTGTGTGCCATCGGCCCCTCTTTTAAAGTCTCTTCGGTGGGAATCTCGGGGACGTCTCTGATGACTTCACTGCATCAGAGTACTTAAGCTCCACCTTCACCCTCAGCTAGCTGACTTAGCAACGAGTTCCATTACTACTCTATGAGGTCCTGTCTCCATCGATCCTGTGGTGATGCTACTGGACCTTTTTGGACTCTGGACTCTGCCTGGTACCCGCTCCTCGAAGGCCAGCATGTGCACTCTATGGGGACTTTGTCTCCTGGCTTTACCCGCTCCTCAGGCTGGCCCTGCGCTTTCCAGAAGTCATATCCTGCTGGCTCCCTGCACCTCAGGAATGCCTCTGAGAACGCCTTCACCACTTGGGAGTTCTATCTCTGTGCTTCCCCGCTCCTCGGGGAAGTGCCTACATTCCAAACAGAGATTCTCAGTGCTTCCCCCACTCCTCAGGGTAGTGTCTACATTCTACGCTTGGGACTGCTGGTGCTTCCCAGCTCCTCAGGGCAGTACCCTTGATTCTACCACCAGTCACTGCCGGTACCTCCGGCTCCTCGGACTGTCCTACGTCGTCATCTGGAGACCTGACTTGGGCTTCCCCGCTCCGTGGGTTGGTCTACATCATTGCATCAGTACCTCTTCACTGCATGCTCTCCCCACTCCGCGGGCCCACCTAGCACCATCCCCTTCAGAGGTCTCTGTCCAGGTACTGATCTCCAGTCAGCCTACGAACTTTGGGGATCCCTCCTAGCTGTGTCTCTTACCCCGTTCCTCGAGACCTCTCCACAGTTTCTCCCAGAGCTCTCCACTGTGCCTGACCTTGCCTCCCGATGGTGTAGGGCTCCTTCCATATGATAGGGGCCGGCCAATGGCACTGATAGCCCCTGTAACACAGTAAGGGCAAAGGGCCATTGCTGCCATTTTCTTTACTGGCAGCTGATGGCCTGAGAGTGGGAGATCACTCCTGGGACCCCTGCTGGACCACCAGGGACTTTAGGCAAGTTTTTTGGAGGTCAGGAAGGTGGGGGATTGTAAATAATTTGATCTGAGGGTTGGGGTCGGTTCGGGTTTTTTTTTTTCTGTGTGCCCTTTCTCCCCCCCCCCCCCCCCTCCCCAGATGATAATAAAACCGCACACAAGTTCATGGGGTTTCCTATCATTTTCTGGGATCCCTGATACATGACGAAAAAGGAAATATTGTACAAGATTTCCATTTGTCATAAAACCGATTCACATCCCTAGTTAAAAGGCAGGAAACAGAGTAGGATTAAATGGTCAATTTACTCAGTGGAAAAGGGTAAACAGTGGAGTGCCTCAGGGATCTGTACTTAGACCAGAACTTTTCAATAAATAAATGATCTGGAAAGGAATACGACGAGTGAGTTTATCAAATTTGCGGACAAAACAAAATGATTCAGAGTAGTTAAATCACAAGCGGATTGTGATACATTACAGGAGGACCTTGCAAGACTGGAAGATTGGGCATCCAAATGGCAGATGAAATTTAATGGGGACAAGTGCAAGGTGTTGCTCATAGGGAAAAATAACCCTTGCTGTAGTTACACAATGTTAGGTTCCATATTAGGAACTACCACCCAGGAAAAAGATCTAGGCAACATAGTGGATAATACTTTAAAATCGTCAGCTCAGTGTGCTGCAGCAGTCAAAAAAGCAAACAGAATGTTAGGAATTATTAGGAAGGGAATGGTTAATAAAATGGAAAATGTCATAATGCATCTGTATAGCTCCATGGTGAGACCGCACCATGAATACTGTGTACAATTTTGGTAGCCACGTCTCAAAAAAGATATAGTTGTGATGGAGAAGGTACAGAGAAGGGCAACTAAAATGATAAAGGGGATGGAACAGCTCCCCTTTGAGGACAGGCCGAAGAGGTTAGGCCTGTTCAGCTGGGAGAAGAGACGGCTGAGGGGGGATATAATAGAGGTCTTTAAGATCATGAGAGATCTTGAAGGAGTAGATGTGAATCGGTTATTTACACTTTTGGATAATAGAAGGACTAGGGGGCATTCCATGAAGTTAGCAAGTAGCACATTTATTTGTTTGTTTTTTATATACCGATATTCAACAAAAGTCATCACATCGGTGTACATATAACAAAAAGAAATGTTACATTGTAATAAGCTTAACAGTGAGAACAATAAATGTAAAAAGGAAATGAAAATAAAATATAGGTGAAAAATGAAATAGTGAGAAATAGTTTAAATGAGATTAGAAGATAAATCGATTTATCGTGTAGAATATGCTTTTTGAAAAAGCCATGTTTTTAGTTATTTTTTAAAAGATTGTGAATAAGGCTCAAGTCTTAGATCAATTGGAAGGGTATTCTATAGTAGTGGGCTGGCAATTGAGAAGGCATGTTGTGTTGTTGAGATGAAATGGTATCTTTTTGGAGAGGGAATTTCAAGGAAGTCAGTGTTTGTGGAACGAAAAGTTCTTTTTGAGGATTGAAAAATGAATGTTGTATCCATCCAATTAGACTTATTATTGTACAAAGCTTTATGAATAAGAAAAAGTCTTGTTTTGTATTCTATAAAATATTGGTAACCAGTGAAGAAATTTGAGAACTGGGGAAATGTGGTCTGATCTTTTGTGATTACTGAGCAATCTTGCAGCTGCATTTTGTAAAAGTTGAAGAGGAGTAATGGTAAAAGCAGGTAATCCAAGGAGTAAAGCATTACAACAGTCTATTTTGGTAAATAGTAGAGCTTTCAGAACAATACGAAAGTCATAATGGTGAAGGAGGGTTTTAATACTTTTCAAAATTTGAAGTTTGAAAAAGTCATCTTTTATAATGTTGTTAATGTGCTGCTTAAAAGATATTTTAGAGTCTACATTAATTCCAAGGTCTCTTACATTAAGTAAAATTGTTTTGTTAGATAAATAATTATTAAGATGTAGGTCAAGTTCAGGTGAAGATTTGTTACAAATATATAGTATTTCAGTTTTATTATGATTGAGTGTAAGGGACATTTGTATTAATAGATTTTGGATTGTAGCAAGATATGAATTCCAAAGATTTAAGGTATTAGTAATATTAGTAATTATCGGGAGGAGAATTTGAACATAATCTGCCTAAATATAATAAGTTAATTTAAGATCTGATAGGAGTTTACATAATGGGAGCAAATAAATATTAAATAGTGTAGAGGTTAGAGAGGATCCTTGAGGGACTCCATATGGAAGAGGTATTGTTTTAGATTCATTGTAGTTAGTTTTAACAGTATGTGATCTATTGTTGAATTATGATGTGAACCAGTTGATAGTGGTATCACATAAGCCAATTTCTGTTAGTCTTTTCAAAAGAATAATATGATTTATGGTGTCAAAAACTAATTTAAGACTAATTGGAGAAAATTCTTTTTCAATCAACGCACAATTGGGCTCTGGAATTTGTTGCCAGAGGATGTGGTTAGTGCAGTTAGTGTAGCTAGGTTCAAAAAAGGTTTGGATAAGTTCTTGGAGGAGAAGTCCATTAACTGCTAATCAAGTTTTCTTAGGGAATAGCCACTCCTATTAATTGCATCAGTAGCATGGGATCTTCTTGGTGTTTGGATAATTGCCAGGTTCTTGTGGCCTGGTTTGGCCTCTGTTGGAAACAGGATGCTGGGCTTGATGGGCCCTTGGTCTGACCCAGCATGGCAATTTTTTATGTTCTTATTTGCAATCTGCCTTTTTAGATTGGGGAAGTTAATACATTTTAAAATGGAAAAGAATGCATAAGTTTTAATTATATGGGGAGGGGAGGGAAGGGGGAGTGAAAAGCTGTAAGGTTTGTCTAGGGCATCTAATACCCTTGTATCAGCCCTAAGAGAGAGTGTGTCACAGACTCTCACTGTTCACCAACCTCTCACAACCCCAGGGGACAGATCCTAGAGAAGGGTGGGAGGCAGGCAATAGGGAAGGGAGTAATCCTATTTCTAGAACCAGGAGGTGGGGCAGCCAAAGGCCACCCCAACCATTAAACATTTCTCCGGCACCCCTTAGTGCGGATGCTGAAGACTGAGAACAAAAAAATAACAGGCCCAAAACCTGAGTGGTTAGAGCAGTGGGCTGCAAACAAGGGAAGCCAGGATTCAAATCCTATTGTCGTTCCTTGTGACCTTGGGTAAGTCACTTCACCCTCCATTACCTTCCCCCTGCCCTGGCCCTTGGTGATTTCACCTGCACTGCACCATGGGGAGGAGGAGGGATGCCATTTCATCCTTCACCTCAGGCAGCAGATTGCCTTGAGCTGGACCTGCACACAGGGCCAATCACTCGCGCTCTCACACACACTTTGGACCTCTTCTTTGGCCGCTGGCTGCAGAGCAGGCCTCTTCATCTGCTGCCAGCTCCGGAGAAAGGCCAGTGGCACAGCAGGGTTTCTTTTTTTGTCGCCAGCTCTGGGGAAAGGCCAGTGGCACCGGAGGTCCTCAGTTTTGCTGGAGGGGAGTAGGAACCCTGCCAACACGTTATTTCTCCGCACTGCCGCGAGACCGCAGGAATGGAACCTCTCCCCCTGTAATCACCCAGTGTGCCCCCCCCCCCCCCTCCATTAGTATGACTCTATGCCAGGGTAATTGAATTCACCCAATATTACTGTGTTGTTAATTCTGTATGCATCCCTAATTTTTGTTAACATTACATTGTCTGCCAATTCCTTCTGCTCAGGTAAATGGTAATACACTTCCAATGCTATTTTATTCCCCTTCCCATTTTGAATTTCAATCCATAAAGGTTTCACACTACATTTTAGTTCTTGCAGAGTTTTAATCCTGCTTGACGCTATGCTCTGTTTAACATGTAGCACCACATTTCCCCCAAGTTGAACCATCCTATCACTGAGATATAATTTTGTAACCTGGTATCACAGTACCCCATTGGTTATCCTCTTTACACCAAGACTCTGAGATGCCAAATATATCTACCTTTTCATTCAGTGCTATGCATTCTAATTCTCTCATCTTATTTTTCAGACCTCTAGCATTTGCATACAGATATTTCAAATTATGTTTTCTGTTTTTATTAACAATCTGCTTATTAATTGGCAGGGATAATTTGGGATCTTTTTGTTCTGTCTGCTCGTTTCATACTGTAAAGGCCGCTGGTTTAGTTTAGCATTTATTACAAGCTCTCTGTCAGGATGCCCTATCATTCCTGTTTAGATAATATCCTTTAAAGATACATCATTCCGAACCATGTGCTTTTGAGCAACTGTTGGCTTCCCCCATCGTCTAATTTAAAAGCCACACACACACACATGTATGTATGTGTGTGTGCAATGTGTACTAGGTGCTGACTGATTTCTTTTCCAATCCACACAGGAAAAAAAACAAAACAGCACCAAAAAGAATGGCAGCCTGTTAAGAGTCTTCTCTTCAATCTGTCACTGTGCTGCCCTCACTATTGTCTTATCTCAGACATGACAGAGCCAAAAATATCTGTAGCACTGCGAAAATCTCCACACTTCTACTGTGAACCTGCTCCAGTGAAAAGAAAAAGCAGCAGTACCACTGCCCATATTTATAGCATAGGGAGTGAGAGCACTGCAACAGAGTTTAAGTACAGCCATTTATCAGTGCCAAATCCAGCATTTTCTAGCTTTTCTTAAACTCTGAGAAGGCTTCTTAGCCAAGATCTTACCCTAACAACTACTAGAAGAAATACAGAGTTCTTGCATATGCTCAGTCCTTCCAGTGGGAGGACATCAGCAAGTATCATTTGATTCAGATAGTAGGTATAGGCTAGTTAAAAAAATGCTGTACCATGATTTATCCTCTGGTCTCCTTGCCAATTTGTCCTGCCTTGGCTCTGATGTGTCGCAGGCAAGAGTTGGTTGCTATAGTTACCAGTTTTTTTTTCTCAGCAGTACATACACAGTCATCGACTTGAGTGTGCCATAGACTTGAATTGGAAACATAAATAATTAAGATGAAAATTTATGTCTCATTCAGGGGACCCCTTAATTCATTTTGAAGATCCATGAATGAAATGAAAATAAATTCATACATTATGTTTTGTTTTACCCATTTGTTTCAAACAAATGCACATCTCTGCTGGAGTGAAAATAGTTTACTATCCTTTCAGCAGAGTCTCCATTAATTTTCCCATTATTGAGGTAAGTCTAACTGGGCTATAGTTTCCAGCCTCCTCTCTTTGTGAAAAAGGACTGCAACCACTCTTTTCCAATCTTACAGCACAACTTCTGTCTCTAAGGATCTACCAAACAGGTCTTTCAGCTGCTCCACTAGCACCTCTCTTATCTCCCTTAGGGGTAGATTTTATAAATGTACGCGCGGAAAGCAGGCGTAAATCTGCGCGTGCCAGCGGGCTGCTGGCGCGCCATCACCCGACCCAGGGGCTGGTCCGGAGGCTTCGACCACGCCCCCGGGCCCGCCCCCAAAACGCCGCGTCACTTGCGGCACCCCCCTCGACACGCCCCCGACATGCCCCTCCATGCAAGCCCCGGGACTTATGCGCGTCCCGGGGCTTGCGCGCACCACCGAGCCTATGCAAAATATGCTCGGCGCGTGCAGGGGGGATTTGGGGTAGATTTTCGGGGGGTACGCGCGTATCGTATGCACGTACCCCTTTGAAAATCTACCCCTTAGTATACTGGGATGTATCTCTTCAGGTGTCCACTTTCAGTTTTCCTAGTTCCACCCACTCTCCTCTGTATATGGGCTGGTATCTACCCCACACTCATCTGTACTCTTGCCATCCAGGAAAGATCCTTTTCCAAGATCTTCATTAGTAAACACCAAACAAAAGTATGTGTTTAATATTTCTGCTACTTCCTTAACTTTTTCCAATTGGCATGGTCATCAATATGGCTCGCCATGATCACACTACAGTCAGACAGAAACTCAATACAAATCCTCCTTATTTTCTCAAAAAAAAAAATCAGCAAAATTGTAGCCTAAATTGCTGGTTACTTTTTTCAGCAATACTTGGTTCACTTGGGGGTTGCATCAGTTGGTTCACAATGCAAAACCATTCATGAGGGGAATTTCCTGCATTGTAGATCTTAGCAGTGAAGAATTATTTTTTCACATTAGTCAACTGTTCATGATTGGCTAATACCAAAATGTAAACTGATGTATCAGCAGAAGCTTTTGTCTTGTCACCAGCGCTCTGTTCTGTGTGATTGTTTGTTTTTTTCTTGTCTCTTGAAAGATTATCGAACTGGGGGCAATTTGAACACATCCAGGTGCTCTCCTCTGACCTGGTGCAACTTTATCTAGAGCTTGAATTAATTTATCTTGCCAGTTTGAAAATACTCTTGATTTTAGTGGTGTGGAGATCTGCTCACTGGAAGTTATATTGAAACCAAAACTAATTTTACACAAAGCCATTAGGTAGGTTTCAGATGGCAGTGACTCAGAACCCTACTAATTAGGGATGTGATGTCGGTTTTAAACAGAGAAATCATGACATTTATTATTCCATTTTCTATCATTTCCCATCTGAAAAGCGATAAAATCCACACAACTGTATTTCATTTATGTGTTCTAGCACATGCTAAATGACTGAGAGGTTGATTTTCAGAAGCTTTGTCCAGGTAACTTTTGAAGTTAGCTGGGAAAAAGCAGAGATTTGACCTCCCCCAGCCAATTATACAGATTTTGTGTGCACAGAATTTATCTGGATAAAAGAAATGGCAATGGGGGTCTTCCAGGCATGGGGGCAAAACTTTAGCCAGTGTGATGAGGTATTCAGCACTGCCTGGCTAAAATTATACTCTGAAGTCTGGTTGGAAGAATACCTGTCCTAAAGTGATCTGCAAAGTTATGCACTTAACTTTACTTATGCATATTCAGTGACAAAATTCTTCTGTTAAGTTCCACTGAATATCCAAATAAAGTTACATGTGAAACTTTTTACCCTGATAATTTACCTGCTCACCAGCTCTCTGAATGTTGACCTCTTAGTGTGTAATAATTGCAGAAAGAAAATGAAATGAAAAAGAAAATTAAACATATTTTGTTCTCATGCACACCCCTACTACTAACTTGAATCGAATCTGGGAACATAAAGTTGTATCCCTGCACCGGTTCACCAAGCCACTCAGTTACCTTTTATTTCAAAGCCCTAATTTATTCCTCTGGCTCCCACTGATTTCTTTTTCTTATTGAAGCTTCATCCATTGTAAATGGTATTACAGAATTTGCCAAGAATAATTATAATTTTCTTTCACATAATGCTCCCCAGCCTGGCAGGATTCTAAAATCTATTCTTATGATAGCACTGTAGAAAGAAAATTGTAGTCAGGTCCAGTATAGCTGGTCCTAACTGACAGCATATACAGTATGGAAAAGAAGGAGCTACGCTATCATGATTACTAAATTATATAGCAACTGGTAAAATGGAGGGCTAGGATGGTTTAATGACTTGTTCTGGTCATATCAAAGGCAGTTTTCTAACTCCCCAAATAGCAGTGAAGTCAGTGTGTAGAATGTGCAAAGAATATGCAGATTTTATCAGGGATTTTCAAAGTAAACTTATGCAAGGATATTCAATTTGTAAACCCTTCCCTACTTGGTCAGGTGAGTACGCACGGAATTGACTAAACGGGGAGTAACTTGTGCCTGATAATTTACATGCATATTTTTGAAAATATGAAAGTGTGATCCTAAATTACATTGTGGAATGCCTACCCCCAATGAGCCTAAAAGATCACATGAAACTAGGTTAGGCAGGTACTTTTCCTCACACTGGTCACCAGTTGATTTTCAAAATGACACTTATGCACATAAAACATGGATTTATTTGCATAAGTCACTTTGAAAATCAGGTCCTGACTCCATTTCTTAATCATTAACCCACCAGAGCTTCACCATACAAATACCATAGGATTAAATGAATCTGTTACTTTCTGTGTCTGAATTACTTTACAAATGTTATTTTCACATCTTATAGAAACAAAGACAGTACAAGCTAAATTAACTTGAAATAATGTTAGTGGCTGATGGGAGAGGTGGAGAAGCAACAAATGAAAAACATAAAATGTATTGAAATCTCATAATTCAAAAGTGACCAAAAATGAATTAGTCTGCATGTATCTGGAGCATATCCTCTGATGCCATATGGTTCTTTCTGGAAGAAGCATAGTGTAAATTAATGTTTGGGACCTTCTGAATATTAAAATGTATAAATATGCACAGCAAACATCAAAATTCAATTCCTGTAAAAATAAAATATCAGCATTCCTTATTGTGTGATGCTGAATATATAATGTATAATAATGTAATATTTTAGTTTGCAATTTTGTATTTAATATACTTTTATTAAAAAAGTAAACAGCACAGCAGTGCAGTGTTTTGTTAAGGTCATTTTAATAATCTATGCATACTATGTCCTAGGTTTATTTCAGAAACATGTGGAAGAACAAAATGTGATCCCCCTTCCCCCTTTAGTCACTGGAACATACCGTATTTCCACGCATATAACCCGCGGGTAATGTGCGTTTTTACCTACCCCGCATGCCTCCGCGGGGTATAAACGTGGGCGGGTTATCCAGAAAAAATTTTACATGAAAACGACTAACAGAATACCTAACCAAAGGGAGACGTACCAGTATATCGGTAAACAAGCATGAATCAACTTTATTGTTATTGTTTAACATTATTGTTTCAGATTCTTATCTTTGTTGTTCAGAATCTGCTGCATTATTTGTAATTTTTATTTATTAAAACAAAGTTATATGGTATTTTGTTACTTTACGTATCAACGGTTCCCACTATTTTCTAAGGAAAAGCATGTGACTTTGTTAGGCCAACGGTTGGGCTTTAGGTCAAATGATGAAACAGCGCTTAAGTAATGGTTACCGATTATGAATGGGTAACCATTTGATTATGAATTCTCCCGGTTTCGATCTTTTGTTTATTTGTATGTCTTAGTTGCACACTATATCGTGATTGCTCCCAAAAAACCTTAAAGGTAAAAGGTAGCATATTTAACAAAACATATAACGACGATTGGTTATAATGGGGCGATCGGTATGGCTTCGTCGTTGAATATAACGGTAATCGGGCGTTGCGGGTTATATGAGGAGGCGGGGTATATTAAAACTTTCTTACATAAATCTTGAAAACCTGCGGGTTATGTGTGTGGGCGGGTTATATACGTGGGCGGGTTATTGTCGTGGAAATACGGTAATTGTGTCTCCAGGCCCTAGTTCAGAACATATTTTTCTTTGGCCTTCAGGTCAGTGTATTCATGGCACTAGTTTGGATATGGAACCATGACCGGCAGGAAAGGAACCATCTTCCTTCTGCTGGTGAAGGCTGAGGAGCGCCTATTTACAAGTCAATGAAAGTTCTTGGTATGGATGGGGGATTTCATGGACCCGGGAGACCTGATCATATTCAGAAGGGGCATTTGAAGACCAAAGCATATTCTGGTGAGGAGGAGGAAAGTCCCTGAGGCTCGATCACGTTCCAGCGAGGTAGCCTGGAGACTCAGTTGTATTCTGGTGAAAAAAAGGGATGTGGATAGGAAGCTTTCTTGCTAACTTGTCCTTTCATTTTGGCCTAGTTTACACAAGGAAATCTTATATGCAGAGTTGACTTGCAATACCATTGTAAAGCTGCCTTTAACATGGCTATGGTAATGCTGCTACCTTCTGCCTATCATTACTTTTGCTCAGTAGGAGTTAAAAACCCAACATCATGCCAGTGTTAGAATTGTCAGGTAACTCATGTTACCATGCCAGTGTTAGAATTGTCAGGTAACTCATGTTACCATGCCAGTGTTAGAATTGTCAGGTAACTCATGTTACCATGCCAGTGTTAGAATTGTCAGGTAACTCATGTTACCATGCCAGTGTTAGAATTGTCAGGTAACTCATGTTACCATGCCAGTGTTAGAATTGTCAGGTAACTCATGTTACCATGCCAGTGTTAGAATTGTCAGGTAACTCATGTTACCATGCCAGTGTTAGAATTGTCAGGTAACTCATGTTACCATGCCAGTTTTCATGGGTGGCTCAAAACCATCTGCTGCCTGAGGCAAGAGATGAGAATGGTTCTCCCGGCTCCCAAGGTGCAGCATAGGTCAAATTACTGAGGGGGCGTAGGGAGGGGGTCACCCCTGGATTCTTCCCTTTCAGTGATTTGAAATGAAGGGGGGAAAGCAGGAGTCAGGGTTCCCAGAGGAATGGCAGATAGTGTGTCAGTGATAATATTTCTAGGGAACTGATAAACTACCACACTCTGGGGAACCCTACCAACTGCCACTCTCTCAGAGCAGGTGCAAGGATATTAGGTGCCCTAGGCAAACCTTACAATCTTGTACCACCACCACCACCACCCCACCCCCACACAATTCAAAATTATGCATTTATTTTAAAATGTCTTATTAACCACTTCTTCAACCCAAAAAGGGAGATTGAAAAAGGACATTCAAAGTATAGATTTTCAAACAACAAGCAACATCACTGTAGGAATTGGGCTTGCTCAGGCTCCCAGTGTTTTATCTGCAGTTTCATTTTTTGTGCACACAGAGCAGTCTCAGTTGTAGTGTACAGCAAGACCCTGCACTGTGTGTGTGTGTGTGTGTGTGTGTGTGTAGCTTTCCACACTCACATATATTGGTACAGAGGTGTTCAGTCACCAATAAAGAAATAATCCTATTAACTGAAATTCCTAGAAGGCAGTGACATTAAATCCATGATGTCAGGGAAAGGTAGACAAGTGATTGGGACTGGCAGAGAAGGCACTTCAAAAGGCAGTGCCAGTCCCCCATTAAAGTTAAAAAGGGAGCTGTTCCAATCTAAAATCTCTGGAGAGGCAGGCTGTTCCATCCAGAAAAAAGCTTAAATTTAAACATGATGCACTGCTACCACCTGTTTCTGACCCTGTTGTTTTGGAGGTGAGGGAAGGGGAGGCTGAGCCATCCAAGACAAAAGAGTGAGACCCAAAAGCAGCAGTGCCACAGCAGACTGTTAGCGCTGTTGATGTAGTGCAGGCAGTGTTTGGATCTGATTCTGATGAAGAATAACCTTGTGTGGGATTCTCTTCATCATCCCTTACATCACTACAAGGGCCTGAACTCAACAGATGTGCCTGTCTGTCCATCCCTTACGTCACTGCAAGGCCTGACCTCAACTGATGTGCCTGTCTGTCCATCCCTTACGTCACTAGAAGGACCTGACACCAAACACTGTGCCTGTCTGTCCAGCCCTTACGTCACTACAAGGCCTGACCTCAACTGATGTGCCTGTCTGTCCATCCCTTTCTTCACTAGAAGGGCCTGACACCAAACACTGTGCCTATCTGTTCAGCCCTTAAGTCACTACAAGGGCCTGACCCCAAATGCTGTAATGTCTGTCCAGCCCTTACGTCACTACAAGGGACTGACATCAACCGCTGTGCCTGTCTGCCAGCCCTTATGTCACTACAAGGGCCTAACCCCAAACATTGTGCCTGAGTGTCCAGCCCTTAAGCCATTACAAGGGGCTGACCTTAACCGCTGTGCCTGTCTGTCCAGCCCTTATGTCACCACAAGGGACCTCAACTGATGTGCCTGTCCATCCAGCCCTTACATCACTACAAGGGCCTGACCCCAAACGCTGTGCTTGTCTGTCCACTGTCCAGCCCTTAAGTCATTACAAGGGCATGACCTCAACCGCTGTGCATCGGGGAAATGATTGCCCTTGATGACCAGCCCCTGCATGTAGTGGAGAATGTGGGTTTCAATCGTTTGCTGCAGGGCTTATCTCCAAATTACAATGCCCCTCAAGAACCACATTTGGCAGAAAGGTCATCCCCAGCCTCAATAAAAATGACTTGGGCCCCTGAGCGGCACTGGGGAGGCGGTCTTCTGTACGCCACATTTCCCGAGCCCGTTGGACGGGAGGGGATTCTGCGCTGGGCTTTTCCCTCTTCACTCGCTGTTACTGAGGGAACCCTGGTTAGTTTCTTTTCCTCCGCTTAGTAATTTGCTAAAATTCACTGGGTCGCCGCGTCTGATCTGAGGTCGTAGTGGGAGAGGAAAAAGCGAAGGCGCCGGCTCCCTTTCTGTGTTCTGTACGGGGAAGGCATCGAGGCTTCGAAAGCTGTGTTCTTCATCGATGCATGAGCTGAGTGATCCACCGATAAAAGTCGCTGGTCCATCCGTTTCTCCCTTTGGCTTGCAGTAATCAACTGGCATGGCAGCAGTAATCAACTGAATGACGAAGAGCTGGAACAAGATCATCTTCCTCGTGGTGCCCTTCCGTCAATTCAGCGGGTCGCCAAGTCTGATCTGAGGGTGTAGTGGGAGAGGAAAAAGAGGTGGAACTATCTCCCTTTCTGCGTTCTTTCCAGGGCTCTTGTTTGAATATTTGCTTCTACCACCAAGATCTGCACCCGCAATGGCTCCACCCCACCCAAGCATAGTTCATCATCTTTCAGGTCCTAGCATGCATGCATGCATGTTAGACTCCTTCGTCTGTGTTTCAAGATGGGTTGGGTGGACAGTAAGTCCCGGTTGATAGTCGTGCCGCATGCAGGGGGCTCCATCCCCCTTCACCCCACTCCCCTCGCAAGGGGGAGGGGATTCCGGATGAGGGCACAATGGCAGTCATCTCCCTCAGCCCCACGGAAAATGGCAAAGCTGCTGCCGGGGGGGGGGGGGGGGGCTATAACTCACTCTGCTGGAGCAGCAAGCCTCCTGCCCCCACCCGAGGCCTTCCCAGCCGAGCCAGAGCTGGTTGTGGTGCACCGTCATGGAGGAAATGTGCCCTGCGGGGGCTAGGGTCATGTGGGAGGTGTTCCCCGCTCAAGTTCAGACCAAACTCTTAGCGGTTTCACGCCCTCATGAACTCAAATCATTTTTCAAATTCAGCCAATTGCAGTTCTCAGTGCTCTGTGATGCCCTTCCTGCTGTATTTCTACCTTAAGCAGTGCATACCACACTGCACTTTTTTCTTGGGTTCTAACTGAGAAGGTTGTTTGCTGTTTGAGCTCTCTCAGAGTGTCTCAAATCTTTGTTCAATTGCTATTGCTAGTTTGCTACAATTATTTTTTTTTTGCTGAAAAAGATATTTGTTCTTTTTTGCTGCTGTGCCTGCCAGGCAGCCAGGCTTTTTTTTTACTGCACTTTTTTATTGAACTACTTGTTGACTATCAGTCTCGTGCTGGTATTTAACCTTAGATGGAGTTTACCACCCACTTTCTGCTGCATTCACAAACAACCCGACTCCGAGAAGACCTGGTCCTGGAGCGCCGGGGGCAACTACTACCGGCCTAACACCATCCATGGGCCAAGCCTCGTCTTGTCTTGCCTCCTTGTCTTTCCCCTATCAACCCCACAGCGACCTGACTACCTCAGCTCTGCCAGCCTGTCTTGCCCCTATCAACTTTCTGCCACTCTGCCTTGCTGCCATACACCAGACGACGTGGTGTTTTTGCCACTATCATGGTTCCTCAGTGTGTTGGTGCTAGTCTTTCTTTGCTGCTTGTCCCTTTATTGATGCCTTGTGGTTTTTTCTGACACTATTTCTGCTTGCTATGTTCCCCCTTCATTGTGCTGTAGGATGTTGATGCCACTTGTCTTGCCACTTTGCCTGTCGTGCTGCCTTCAAGGGTTCATGCAACTGTTATCGGTGCTCTCTATTGAAGCTGTGGTGTGTTTTTGACACTCTCACTGCTGCTTTGCACCTCTGTTAAAGTACTCTTGCCACTTCTGGTACCCCTTTGCCCCTTTACAGTGCCTTAGGCTATTCATGCCACTTTGGTGCCACTTTGCCACAGTCTAAGTACCTTGAAGCTATTTTCTCCTTCTGATGATTGCACCACTGAAGTTTCATCTGATTTGATAAGAAAACCCCAATTCTGCAGCCAAATATAGGCTGCAAATACTTCCCCCATTGACTTTAATGGCAAATGGAAATGAATGAAACTAATAAACAAATTGGTTTTTTTCCTATGAAACAAATGAAATGAATTGGGCCCCCCTGAAAAGAAAATGCAAACCAAACGCATTTTTTCCTTCTGCACATCCCTACTAAAAGCCAGCACGTCGGTAGTAACTATCCTACCTATCGGGCCGATACAGTAAAAGTCGCGGGAGAGCCTGTGCACGTGATTCTGTATTCAGATGAGGGCCCATGGCAAAAAGAGGCGCTAGAGACACTAGCGCATCCCTAGTGCCTCTTTTTGGACAGGAGTGGCGGCTGTCAGCAGGTTTGACAGCTGAAGCTCAATTTTGCCGGCGTCGGTTCTGAAACCCACTGACAGCCACGGGTTCGGAAACCGAGCCGCGGGCTGATTTAAAATTGGCTGCACATTTTGCTTTCTGAATCGCATGGGAATACCTAATAGGGCCATCAACATGCATTTGCATGCTGCGGGCGCTATTAGGTTCGGGGGGGTTGGACGCGCATTTTCGACGCACTATTACCCCTTACTGAATAAGGGGTAAAGCTAGCGCATCAAAAACGCGAGTCCAATCATGGGTTAACAGTGAGCTCCACCGGAGCACACTGTACTGTATCGGCCTGTATGAAAATGCAGTACTGCATATACAGGTCCTGATCTGTAAAGGCCTTGTCCTGAGAAGTTTAACTGGATAAATTGCTTATCTTCTGGAACAAATATATCATATATCTGTATTTTGTTTGTGATTCACTGTGAATATTTTAATTGTTCCCTACCCTGAACTATGGAAGGAAGGGTAATGCATATTTTAAATTAAATAAATAAATAAAATAATATCACTCTCCCCCTATAATGATGGGAGGGGGGGCAGTTTCGGGTTCAGACCATGCACACTGGTATTCTACCCAGGGACTCTGACCTGGGGGAAGGGGGGGGGGGCTAATCTCACTGAGGTCTACGCTGAGTGCTAGCTGAGGGGCATATCCCATATAAACACATATAAATGGCATATGAAATTTAATGTGGACAAGTGCAAGGTGTTGCATATAGGGAAAAATAACCCTTGCTGTAGTTACACGATGTTAGGTTCCAGATTAGGAGCTACCACCCAGGAAAAAGACCTAGGCATCATAGTGGATAACACATTGAAATTGTCGGTTCAGTGTGCTGTGGCAGTCAAAAAAGCAAACAGAATGTTAGGAATTATTAGGAAGGGAATGGTTAATAAAACGGAAAATGTCATAATGCCTCTATAATCGCTCCATGGTGAGACCACACCTTGAATACTGTGTACAATTCTGGTCGCTGCATCTCAAAAAAGATATAGTTGCGATGGAGAAGGTACAGAGAAGGGCAACCAAAATGATAAAGGGGATGGAACAGCTCCCCTATGAGGAAAGGCTGAAGAGGTTAGGGCTGTTCAGCATGGAGAAGAAACGACTGAGGGGGGATATGATAGAGGTCTTTAAGATCATGAAAGGTCTTGAACGAGTAGATTTGAATCAGTTATTTACACTTTCGGATAATAGAAGGACTAGGGGACATTCTATGAAGTTAGCAATTAGCACATTTAAGACTAATTGGAGAAAATTATTTTTTACTCAACGCACAATAAAGCTCTGGAATTTGTTGCTAGAGGATGCTATTAGTGCAGTTAGTGTAGCTGGGTTCAGAAAAGGTTTGGATAAGTTCTTGGAGGAGAAGTCCATTAATGGCTATTAATCAATTATACTTAGGGAATAGCCACTGCTATTAATTGCATCAGTAGCATGGGATCTTCTAAGTGTTTGGGTAATTGCCAGGTTCTTTTGGCCTGATTTGGCCTCTGTTGGAAACAGGATGCTGTGCTTGATGGACCCTTGGTCTGACCCAGCATAGCAATTTCTTATGTTCTTATGTACTTAATTACTGGGATTATACCTGGGGGCCTTAACCCAGGATCTTATTCCTGACACAGGTAGCCACACACAAACTTGATTCAGTATATCACAGTTCCAGGTATTTAGGAAAGAGAGTTTATTTGAGTTATAGGAGGATAGAAGAAATAAAATCAGATTACACAGAAGAATTAATGGTAGATAATAACAATTGCTACATGTAGAAAGCTTACATGTTTCCAAAGGATCAGTCTGTACTCTCATGTCCAGTGCTCCCTCTCCTTCTCTCTCTTTCTCTCTCACTGTCTCTTCTTATTCACTACAAATGCTTGTGGAAAACAGTGGCATTTCCTCCGTCTCATTTCTTATCAAATTTCATACTCAGCTGTGTGTTCCCTTCATTCTCTCTCTCACCATAGATCTAGTGGAATAACTAAACAAACAGGCTCTTGCCTGTTCATAAGCATTTCACAGTGTAAGACAGTAAATAGTTTATTCAGAGGTTGGCCTGTAGCCTTTAAACTAGTCTGTATCTGGGAGAAAACTCTGAATCCATATGGCCTATCATCTAAATATATCCTTAGCAAAAGTAACAAAAATGACTCCAACAGAGAGCGATATTAAATGATCTCTTAGTGAAATGTGATAAATTTATTTATTAATTCTATAAAGAAATTTAAAGTAAAAAAAAAAGAAAACTCAGGACAGCTAATCCTTGAAGCTAGAGCCAAGTGATCACGCTGAGCATAAACAGCTGACTGGTGTGCATATCATCTTTCTCACAATGCTACAAGGCATCCATTGAAGTTCAGACCTAAAGATGCTGAAAATTATGTGACACAGATTAATATTGCTGGCAGGTAAAGAAAATTTATAGATAGCAAGCTGATTCTAAGCTTCAGTGATCTTTTAATTTCAAGCAATGTGAGTGTACTTTTATGTGTTTGCATGCTGTAAGTTTTAATTATAACTGAATAAGGACAATACTGTCAGGATCTACAGGGAGTTGCCAATGCTTTCATATTTTCTAGATTCAGAACTCCTATAATTTGTTTTAGCATGTTTAATGTGGCAAGACAAAACATTCCTAACTCCAGGCAGCAAAGAGTTAAAGAGCAATTCCTTTAGCCATTTTCCAAAGCAAATAGCAGTTTACTGAGATTAATTGGCTTTCTAAAAATTGTCCTTCTTTGATCCATCTAAAAGTGCACATGATCTTTCATAAAATGCATTTATTTAGTTGGCTTTTGAAGAGGCATTCTCAGAGGGATCTTTAAGTCAGGGGATGAAAGTAATAGGGGTGTGAATGTTATTTTTGTTGTTTTTAATTCTGTTTCATTAATGGGTTGCTCATTTCATTTCCAACCTTTTTATTTTGTGTTGTTTTTTTTATTCATACTATTTCACAATGGTGCACACTAATGCATTTTGGGGCACACTATTTGCTACACACAATAAAAAAAAGGCTGTGAGCCCTCCTCTTCCCCCTCTTCTTCCCCTATCCCCTATCCCCACCACAAACCTCGAGGCCCAGTTGTTGGGACCCAGTCACCAGGCTGGTTTGAGGCGTCGAGCCTGAGTCTGATCTGAGGCCCAAGCATCGGGACCCGACCTCCAGACCGGGTCACAGCATCAGGCTTTGGCCTAGGTTGAGGCCCAGGCATCAGGACCCGGCTCCAGGCCAGGCCCTGGCCTCAGGCCTAAGTTCGGCTGAGGCATTGACCATGCATAGGCCGAGACTGCAGTAGGTTGCCATGGCCTCGGCCTCACCGACGTATCCCCTCTGAACCAAGGCAAGTGAGTGCCAGAGGGGATCCTGGCCCTGACATTTTTCAGGTGGGATAGGAATTCCCAGGAGCCTTTTTTTTTTTTTTCGATTTTTGGCCTTTTTTTTTTTTTTTTAGTTTGATTTGTTTTTTTCTCATGAATTAAACAAATCAAGCAATCCATGAACCAAAATTCTTGGGAAAAAATAACTCCCAAAAACAAAACAGAAACAAAAACAAATATTTTTCCCCTAAACATCCCTAATACCAATTAGCCATAAGGTAGATCTCCCTTTTCTTTGTTCAGTATATGCCCAACTTTTTATTGTAAAATGGTGTACAGACAGGGAGGATAATTTTCAACATTGCTCGCATGCATCCATACACGCATGTATATTATGGGCATGCACAAAGTTGCTGTACTATTTCATAACCTGCAAACAATAAGTGCAGGTATTTAAATACCAGTACAAATGTGCGTAAACGCACGGCTTGTGGTTTTTACATATGCAAGCACAAGTTCAGACTTATCCTGATAAGTATCAGCTCTTAGTCAGATAAATTCTGATTTATCCAGTTAAGTAGCAGCACTTAGCTGGATAAGTGTGAAAAGCACTACTTAGACAAATGCCGCTACTTATCTGGATAAGTTCAAATTTGTCAATCTAAGTAGCGGCAAAAGCATTACTTAGCTGAATATGTTACAATTTAGTCAAATAAGTGTGAGCAAATGATATACCTACATGTTTGTAAGTCAAATTTTGAAAGGATACATGACTAGATTGTACCTGCATTTAGACACATTTACCCCCTTTAAGTCAGCTTTTACATGCATAAGTCAGGGGATTTTATAACATGTGCCGGGCTAGGAAATAACCAGATTTACCAATTAATCTAGCAGTTCATCCAGTCCATCTGCAGCTTGTTGAGACCCTCCTGGCTCTTCAGCTGAAGTCACCCCCACCTCATCCCAACCCCTTACCCAGTCATTTTTTAACTTTTAAGATGTTTACCTTCACTTACTCCTGATATTAAGCAGGAGTAAATATACGTAAGATGCCACATTTATATGTGTAAATTGCTTACAAAATAGTAACATGCTCACATAAATGTTGGCCCCTCATGTGTAAATTTACTCGCAGACCCTAATTTGCATGTGTATGTTGAGATTTTAAATAGCATATACTCACCTATATGCCGAAAAGTGGAATATCAATCTAATAAATCAAATAAATAAATAAATAAATACAAAAATCAAATACATCTTGTCTTTTAGACACAAGACATTACATGTTATCCCAGGATTCAAGTATATTATTTAATCTGAGATTTACAAACCATTTGAGTCCTGTTGTTCGCACAGTGCCTGAGCATTCTGTTGAGAAGATCACATTGGTACTGAAGATTTCTGTATCATGGCATTCAGACATCTTCTCTTACTTATGCAGCTTATTTGCTGTGTTTCACATGTTAATTGATAGATCCACACCCACAAAATGATTCAGGCTACTGTGCCACCTACATATTTTTCCATATGCTGGTCATTGTTTTTTCTCTCCTTATATACATTGCCACAGTGCCTATATGCTGCAGATTTGGTTGCTGCTCAGTTATGTAGGAATCCCTCTGCAGAGGTACCAAATGTAATCTGAGTCACACTAGTTACAGGTGTGGTGGTTGGGTACAGGCTTGGATCCTCTTTCTCTGGGCGATGATAAAGGGATACAACCCTGTATCTCTGGGGACACACCTAAACTTCTGCATTGCATATAATTTACTGCACTCAGCTATTTGTTAGACTTCTCCAAAATCTCTCAGCAAGGTAAAGAAATACTTCTGGACTCTCTTCCTTATTTAGAGGATGTATGGACTTTATTCTCAGCAATGGCTGAACAAATTCCAGTGTGGTAAGTATGGAGATAAAACAAATGGATACAAAGGCAGTTTCTAGCTAGGCTGGCTTCTTGAAGTAGAGAAGTAATAAGGTCTCAACTACATTACAAATATTTTTCTACAAAATGGCAAAATGGTGACTATCTTATGTTCAGACTTGCAACTATAATAACCTATGTTTTTGGAACATACATAGAACATATTAGGGATGTGCAATCGTTTAAGATGAATTAGGCAATCTCAACAAAATTGTCTAATTCGTCTTGGTTCAGGGTACCCGAAACTAAACCAAAAATTCCAAAACTTTCGGGAAAATTCGGTTTTCGGGTTAGTGTGCACTAACGTGAGTTAGTGTGTGCTAACTCCTGTTACTGCGCACTAACCCAAAATTCGGGTCCCCCTAATTACAAAGGCCTGAACATATAATCTAAGCTTTCATCATTCTCAGGGACTAAGATGAATATGTTAGAGTGACCAGAGACATTTAGGCATTATGATCAGGGGCAGATTGAGGGAAAATAGTGGCCTGGGGGATTTTTCTCCATACTTGCCCATGGGTACCCGATTACATATACAATATAATTTACATATATAATTTACATATATATGTACACACCCCTATATTTCGGCATGGTCCTCCCGTATCAACACAGTACTATTTGCCAACACTCAAAGAATAACAACCCCACCTATGAAAAAGAATACCACAAATATTACACCAGAATCTAAAATATCAATACACCTCCTATCAGGAAAACAGAACAGGCCAAGCTACTACACAGATCCCTACAGAGAAACCACATGCTAAAAGAATGCTTCATCTCAGTCTTTGCATGCAGAACACAAACTCTCACCAAATACAGAATACAAAATGAAGGAGCACAAATGACAACAACTGAAATGGAAACTGCAAGAAGCCAGACTCCGTATATTAACAATAGAAAAATAGATCCACCATTCCTCATAAAACAAATAAAATCAAGAAACAAAGCATCAGTTATAATAGTAAAACCATAATAAAAGAATATTTTAAAACTACTGATAAATAGAATTTCTATTAATTAAAATCATACACATTTTTTACAATATCTCAAACACTAATAAAATATTTCAAAACATCACATATATCAAATAACATTCAATAATTAAAACTAATAAAGATTTTAAAAAGCCCCTGCTGTCCCCTTCTGTGGGAGCTCTTGATTTCCAGTCATCCTGATATTGTCGAGGATTAGGAGGTTATCCTCTCTCTCTCACACATACTCACATGTCCATTCTCTCTCACACATACACTGTCACATACATACACATTCATGCTCTTATATCCACCATAACCTCTCGCTCTTACTGACAGGCTCTAAGACACTCTCTCCCCCTCCACACACACACACCCACACACAAAAACTCTTACTCCATTGGATTTTCTCATACACACTCATGCTCTCACACTCACTGGCTCACACACACACACACACACACACACACACACACACACAGGCAGGTTCCCATTCATTTTCTCACACTCCCTCCCCATCCCCCAGGCATGCACACATTCATTCTCACACACACAGACCCTCCATGTAGGTACCCATGCATTCACACACATACACCCCCAGGCAGAGTCCCATTCATACACATGCACACACTAAAGGCAGATCCCCCTCTCTTTCTTTTGCCAGCAACCTCAGAACCTCTCTCATTCCTCTGCTGCCACTGTCACTGCTGCCACATGGCTATTGGGGAGGCGCCAATTGGTGCTACTGACACTGAAGCCATTCCTGCTGCCTCCTCTGTGCAGGCCCTGTGGGTTTCCACTTTCTCCATGCTGATCTCGTACATTGTGAGATCCGCATAGAGAAAATGCTATTCTTGCACATTCCCAAAGATTACATGTGCCAATCACTAAAAAGTAATTTATTTTTTTATTTTACCTTTGCTGGCTGATCTTAGTTTTCTAATCGGTTGGTCACGGGCTTTTTTTTTTCCACCTTCCCTTTCTTATTTTTTTTCCAATTCCTTTTATATTATCCTTTTTTACTCTCCATCTTCTTCCCTCAAACACACAGTCAGGTTCTCATTTTCACATGCATTTCTCTCTCTCTCACACACACAGGCTCTCACTGTCTCATGCTCTCTCTCATGCAATCATTCATACACATAGTCTCTCACTGGCACATGCTGTCTATCTGACTCTCACACACAGGCTCTCTCTCACTCCCACATGCTGTCTTGCTCAAGCACAAGCTCTCACTGTCACATGCTCTCTCTCATACAATCATTCATACACACAGGCTCTCACTGACACATGCTGTCTCTCTCACACACACAGAGGCTCTCACATGCTGTCTCTCTCTCACACACACACACAGGCTCTCTCTCACTCCCACATGCTGTCTTGCTCAAGCACAGGCTCTCCCTGTCATATGCTGTCTCTCTCACACACATAGAGGCTCTTACATGCTGTCTCTGCAAACATTCAGGTCCTCACTCCCACACACAGTCTCTCAACTCATCTCATGCACGCACACATACACACTCTACAGACCCTCAGCCTCTCTCTCTGGGCCTCCTCTTTGTGGGTCACCGCAGGATGGGCTCTGCAGCGGCCCTGCTACCGGGCCTCTTCCTCTTCTCTGGCTGCAGCGGCCCTGCTACCAGGCCTCTTCCTCTTCTCGGGCCGCAGCGGCCCTGCTACCGGGCCTCTTCCTCTTCTTGGGCCACAGCGGCCCTGCTACCAAGCCTCTTCCTCTTCTTGGGCAGCAGCGGCCCTGCTACCAAGCCTCTTCCTCTTCTTCGGCCACTGAGATGATTCGCGGTGGCCCATAAGTGAAAGTGCTGCTCCTCTTCTACACGTGCTGATGCTTCTCCTCCTTCCTGCCCACGCGGCTCCGGCAACGTTTACTTCCGGGACGGCGTGGGCAGGAAGGAGGAGGAGCATCAGCGCGTTTAAACGTGATCTTTTTCTTCAGGCCATGGTAACATGAGCTCCACCACGGCCCTGCTGATCTGCCTGCTACATGCATGTCACTGGCGGCCGCATGAGCCTCCCTGCTCCCGGGGGCATTGGCTCCCCTTGGGATACCACTGCTCACGGTGCCCCCTAATACTTTGGCTGGAAACTTTATAATTAGGGAAAAAAAAAAATCACGTGACAAGAGTGACCGGCCCACCGGGGGAAGCCCGATCCCCCAATAGGTCAATCCGCCCCTGATTATGATAATGCTTTTTTATGATCTTGCTAAAGGTTTTTTACCACTCAGCATAATTTACCCTGGCTTTTCAAATTCAACATTTCAAGTTTTTTTCCAGTTATAATTGCTATTAACCCTGAAAGACCTCTGCAGAGGCATTCTTACAGATTACCCTGCTGTTGCTTATTGTAGTAGCCTTCTGTGTTTCTCTGATGCTAATCTGTTGCATTAAGGCTGTCAGCTTGCCTGACCTGTTCCATAGTTCTCTTTTGCAAGACAAAAAGCTCTGCAGTTCAATATATATCAATATCAAATGTAAGTCTTATTCTCTCAGAAGATAGTGATAAGAACATTTATTGGCTATGCCAAGGAATCGTTTATCCTGAATCACTTCCTCATTCAGTGGGCCAAACTCACATGTAACTGCTTTCTTTCTCAAATGTGTGATAATATTGTAAATGGATTTACCCACCTCTTCTTTACAACAGCCAAATATGCATCTTTCTTAGATTACATTTTTTTCCAGGTCTGAAATAGGCTTCCAGTGCATAAAGATTAGAATAGCTTTTGTATCCTTTCTCTGCTCCTGTGTAAGGCTCATATTGTGCTTATAAACATAGTGGCATTCATTACCCATCGTCCTCTTCAATGTAGCTGCCTGTATTTCGGCTGGCTTCTCATTTAAGCCTGTGGCTAGAGAGTAGTATTCAAATTCTGTCCTGAAATTTTCTCACTAAACTTTGTGCCTTCAGGGAGTAGAATGCTGTTAGCAGCTGCCATGAGGCAGAAATGCTCTCATGCTTCAACATCCATAGGAGGGCACATGCAATTCTTAGTCAATCAATATCACTGCAAACATTGACTTCTGCTCACAGTTCCTGAGTCCACTGATTTACAAAAAACATGCTTCTTCAGATATAGAGAAGCAATGCAGTTTCAGATATTTCTAATCCCACATTTCACATGAGTAATAGTCTAGTGGTTAGAACAGCAGGCTTAGATCCATGGTTCAAATACCACTGCTGCTCCTTGGGACCTTGGGCAAATGACTTCATCTTCCATTGCTCTGGTACAGACATAGAGGATGGCTTTCAAAGATCTCTGTGCAGCCCCGTATATGGTTACACTGAGATCTACTTTAGTATTTTATAATCTGTGCTTTTCATGTACTTGCAGATTATAAAATACATGCATGTCTGCCCCATCATATGCACATATATTTGGTTACATGCAAATACCTGCAATGCATTGAAGGCATTCATTTTTCTTATGTATGTATTTTATAAAAATGTGTGTATTTATTTTACACCTAAAAATTATAATTTGCCTGTGTATAACCTTGATTAATATGTGGAAGTCAGTATATTTTACAAAAATGCATGCATAATTGAAATCATTAGTTTACTGATATTGCTACCAGTTTACCCAGTCTATCTCTAGTTCATTGATATCCTCTTAGTACTTCACTCTGAACTCCCCCCAGTTCACCAAGACTTCCCACCCAACAATACAAGACAATAGACAAGTCTGATATCAATTGTGCTAGATAATTAGCAGGTGTAAAATTTTGCTAATAACTTGCTTAATGTAATTGCTTACATCTTTAGTAACTTATGTGCGTTTCTCCTGTACCCACCCCGAAACACCCCCAGACTGCTCCGTTTTTGCACAGCTAAATGTCCCAAATCAAAAATACGCGTGCATTGTTTATGTTTATAAAATAGCATGCACATGAGTACAAGTTACTTAAGTATGTATACGCCACTTTTACTCAATTAACTCCTTTGAAAATTCACCCCTAAGGTTGTAAGCCCCCTGGTGACAGAGAAATACCTGCTGTACCTTCATGCAGCTTGCCTTCAGTTACCAATGAAGAGGTCTGAGCTAAATCTAAAGTACAGTAAATAAATAAATAAAAATTACTGAAAGCTGCTAGTGCATTTATGCCAAGTTGTATTACCCAGAAAGCATCATGGGGTTAAAGCAACAGCAGAGCGAGGAAGAAGACAAACAGTGAAGTATAACATTTAGTCACAAAATGGCATCAACCTATAAGTTAACATTGGTAACATCTGCTTCAAACCCTTCCTCTGTGAACACTGAACAGGAATATTTGTTAAGCACTATCTTCAGCAGTCTCTACATATTCCTCCCCTTTATCTTTGAGTCTTGCAACCTCACTTTTGCATTTACTCCTGTCACTAATGTATCTAAAAATGTCTTACCCTTTTCTTTTACTGCTTTAACTGTTTTCTTCTATTTGCACTTTCTCTCTATTTTCTCAACCTCTTCAAGCTTTCCCAAATATTGTTGCCTATCTTTCTTTTTCAGAAATCTCTTGGAGTTTAAAAATGCTAACCTTTTTTTTTCACTTAGCTTTTCAGTCACTACTTTAGAAAACCACTGTGAGCTTTTTCCTCTTACCTTTATTTACTTTCCTGGCAGAAAGGTTAATTGCTCTTACTAGATCTCCTTTTACTTTTGCCTTCTGTTCTTCTACTTCCCCTAGCTTAATCCACCCAGTTGAGGACTCCTCGGGGCAATCCTCCATCTTAATAAAGTTAGTTTTCTTGAAGTCCCTCAGCTTGGAGAAGAGACGGCTGAGGGGGGATATGATAGAGGTCTTTAAGATCATGAGAGGTCTTGAACGAGTAGATGTGACTCGGTTATTTTCACTTTCGAATAATAGAAGGACTAGGGGGCACTACATGAAGTTAGCAAGTAACACATTTAAGACTAATCGGAGAAAATTCTTTTTCACTCAACGCACAATAAAGCTCTGGAATTTGTTGCCAGAGGATGTGGTTAGTGCAGTTAGTGTAGCTGGCTTCAAAAAAGGTTTGGATAAGTTCTTGGAGGAGAAGTCCATTAATGGCTATTAATCAATTTTACTTAGGGAATAGTCACTGCTATTATTTGCATCAGTAGCATGGGATCTTCTTAGTGTTTGGGTAATTGCCAGGTTCTTGTGGCCTGGTTTTTGGCCTCTGTTGGAAACAGGATGCTGGGCTTGATGGACCCTTGGTCTGTCCCAGCATGGCAATTTCTTATGTTCTTATGTTCTTATGATCCATCACTGCCTGTGCTCTGATACTGAATCATGCTACCTGCTGATCACTAGATCCCAGAATTCCAATTTGTAAACAGCAGGTCCAGTGTGTCACCCCCAAACATGTTGGCTTTTTGATCACTTGCCGAAACAGTTCTTCTTGCAATCTAGGATTTCCATGCTTCTAGATGACACTGCAGCTGGAATGACCTAATCAGCATCTAGCAGACTGAAATCATCTAGCATTAGTACTTCCCCTTTCAGGCAGGTGCAAATTCCATGAATACTTTTTACCCAGGGGCTCAAAGGGAATGTGCATGCATAGTAAGGATATGCGGAGGGAAAAGATACGTTGCTACTCGGTATTCGTTGCGCTGGGACCCAAATCCGTTGCATCCGTTTTCATAGGGGGAAACCCGATTCGTCCATTAGTTGCATTCGGAATTCGTTTTCCATTAAAGTTTGAAAAACAAAAAACAAACCCATCCCAACCTTTAAATTTAATTAACTACGCCCCCACCCTCCTGACCTTCCCCCTCCCAAGACTTGCCAAAAGTCCCTGGTGGTCCAGCAGGGGTCCGAGAGCGATCTCCTGCACTTGGGCCGTTGGCTGCCAGTAATCAAAATGGCGCCGACGGCCCTTTGCCCCTACTATGTCATAGGGGCTGACCAAAGGCACCAGTAACCCCTGTGACATAGTAAGGGCAAAGAGCCGTTGGCTGCCAGTAATCAAAATGGCACCGACGGCCCTTTGCCCTTACTATATCACAGGGGCTACTGGTGCCATTGGTCGGCCACTGTCACATGGTAGGAGCAATGGACAGCAAGCGCCATCTTGTGCTCCTACCATGTGACAGGGGGCCGACTAATGGCACCAGTAGCCCCTGTGACATAGTAAGGGCAAAGGCTATCGGCACCATTTTGAATACTGGCAGCCGACAGCCTGAGTGCAGGAGATCGCTCCTGGACCCCCGCTGGACCACCAGGGACTTTTGGCAAGTCTTGGCGGGGTCAGGAGGGTGGGGGTTTTAGTTAGTTTTTTTATATTCGCTCCTTAAGTCACACAAAAAATTCGGTATTGATATATTGCATTCGTGGGGGTTCGCCATACGTTTCACGAACCCACGAATGCAACGAAAAGGGTCCTATCTGTTGCAGATTGCGCATGCATTCAAAACGAATGCACATCCTTAATGCATAGTTTCCCTTTGAAAATAAGATTCAAGGTCCAATAAAAACGGGTTTTCACCTAGGCAGGTAGTTCAAAAATTGCCCACTTAAACTATTATTACATTATAGTGCTGCATTATATTAGCACTCAAAATAATATTGCTGTTGTACTGAATGATCAAAATTCCTCAGCAATATTATATAGCAAAAGCTTATTTTCACTGGTAGTTAATCACTGATTTATGGAAAGAGTAGGCTGGGAAATTAGAATTACACATTTTCTATAATTAAAACACAACATTAATTCTTCCCAGCACTAACTGCCAAGGGGATTAAAAGTCTTGATTACCGATCAAAGTTTTACTGAAGCAATGACTCTTAACTCTGAAAAATTACTGTTTTATTATTGACATATTTTATTAAATTTCATGTCAGATTTGTTTGATGCTTATATATATACACATAGACCTACTTATTCAAGGTGGATAACACTCTGGTTTTAATTGAAATTAAACGTCAAGACTGAACTATTAACTCAGAATATTAATCCCTGGTGAATTTTAATGTATAATAATAATTGATGTACTGCAAAAATGATCTGAAATTACTTCTAATCCAGGAGGCAATTGTTGCAGTCTGGATTTTAATATATGTATTGTTGTCCTGTCCTCTTTTATACTGGAAATTCATTTTCAAAAAAGTATGGATTTTAGGAGAAAAATACTTTTTTTGAAGCAAATATGGAATTTAGAAGTATGCTAGAGTGAGACCAGAAAACATCTAAATTTATCAGCACAGTAGATATCTACAGGCAGCAATACTGTAAGCTATTCCAAAATGCCTTGCCATTTTGGCTTAATCTAGTTAAACAGTAACCCTCCCTGCAGGTGAATTTGCAATTCAATGCCAATCTATGGGCCTGATTTACTAGGCTTATTTCTCTCAAACAAAGAACTGGAGAAAAGCCTTAGTAAATCAGGCCCAATGTTTGTTTTTTTATACTCAGATTGCCTATAAGGGTGCCGATTGTGATACTTTTATGAATTCAGTTACAATTGAATAATATCTTTCTTGCACAGAAATAGGCTTATAGTTGATTATTTAAATTTTAAGAATTCATTTTTAGCAAAGTGTGTAGGAATGCCTTATGCCCCTGATAATGATGATGCCCATGCCCTTTCTAGGCATTTTTGTTCAAAGCAGAGCAAAAATGAGAGGATGGTGTACATTAGGAGGAAGATCCGTAGGTTCTCCCATCGGGTGGCGAGGCAGAACAGAAGATGCGACCAGCTGACCCTCGGCACTGGAGACTGAGGCGAATTGAGGAAGCAGACGGAGAGTTGTGACATCAAGGAGAAGAATGGAGTCTTCGCCATTGGAAGTCCGCGGTCCCCCCAGGAGGAGCCTGTAGGGTCCCGGACCACTGGGACTTAGGTGAACCTTTGAGAGGTCAAGGAGTCGAGAGTTCGGTGCAAGGGCTAACTGGAGCTTCACCCCTGGAAGCCCGCGGTCCCCCCGGGAGGAGCCCGTAGGGACCCAGGCCGCTGGGATTTAGGTGGGCCCTTGGAGACGATGGTCCGGAAGAAGTCCGAGTTTACATGCCAGAGGGTCGCCGCTTACCACTCTGAGGTCGTTAACCAAGGGATCGCCACTTGCCAGTCTGAAGCCACACACCAGGAATCGCCGCTTGCCAGTCCGAAGTCAAACACCAGGAATCACCGCTAGCCGATCCGAAGTCAGGAACCAGGAACACCAAGACAAGACAGGAACAAGGATCCAAAGTGCAAGAACTCACCGAAGCAAGCAGACCTATGTGGGACATTGCCAAGTCGAAGCATGGGCAGAGGAAGCTTCCCTTTATACTTCCTCTACTCTGGCCCATTAGAGACAGCTGTGAGTAGTTAAGGGGCCTGGCCCCTTTAAATCTGTGGAGGAGGCGTGGCCTCGTGCATCAAGATGGCGGCAGCCATCTTGGATTTCCTCTGCCGAGGAATGCCTGCAGAACGCCACGAGGGAGGAACGGGGATGGCTCCCCACCCAGTGGCCAGACCAGGGACCTGCGCCGGGGCGACGGGCACTGGCCCAGGGGCATGACTAGGAGCTGCCGCTGCAGGTCGCCACCGCGGGTGAGGTAGGGGGCCACGCCTGTGGCCGTCCACGGGCGCGGAACACAACACATATATGAGTATAAATAACTGGCATTTGTATATTTTATAAATTATATTATGTAGGGATGTGAATCGGGCTTCGGACGATTGAAAATATCGTCGATATTTTCAAAATCGTCAGAAATCGGGGGCTCCCCCAAAATGATAGGAAAACCCCACGATATTGATTGTGGGGGTTCCCTTATCATTTTGGGGGAGGGCAGGAAAATCGGCACACAAAATTAACCCCTAAACCCACCCCGACCCTTTGAAACTAACCCCTTAGCTTCCCCCACCCTCCCGACACCCCCAAAAACTTTTTACAGGTACCTGGTGGTCCAGTGGGGGTCCTGGGAGCGATCTCCCGCTCTGGGCCGTCCTCCCGCTCCCAGGCCGTCGGCTGCCACTAATCAAAATGGTGCCGATGGCCCTTTGCCCTTACCATGTGACAGGGTATCCGTGCCATTGGCCGGACCCTGTCACATGGTAGGAGCACTGGATGGCCAGCGCCATCTTGTGCACCTACCATGTGACAGGGCTGACCAATGGCACCAGTAGCCCCTGTGACATACAGATCGATACTCTAAGGCCGCGGTAGAAACAGTGCGGCAGTGTCAGGCGCACCCTCGTTCCCCGCACGCACAGTTCTCTTCACCTACCGCTCGATACTCTCTTCAAATTGCATGCAAATGCATGCCGCTTTCGCCGACGGCTCCCTCTGCCTGGATGAATGCACGCCTACCCGGCCGCCTTGAGCGCCGAAATCGTACGGGCATTCATTCACTGCCGGCGGGGGCCGTGCATTCATCCAGGCAGAGGGAGCCGGAGGCCACTTTCGCCGCCGGCGCCTCTGCCTGGATGAATGCACGCCCACCCGGCCGCGGCCTGGATGGAACACGCGCCCACCCGCACGCCGGCTCCCACCGCCGCCTGGATCCAAAGTGCGCCCACCCGCTCGCCGGCCTCCGCCGCCACCGCCTGGATGAATGGGCACCCATCTGTCCGGCTCCCGCCGCCGCCTCGATGACCGCACGCCTGGGGGATTCGGAAAGTGACAGGTATTTATACATATATATAAACAACTTACGCTGCAATGTTTTTTACACTTTACTCCCTTTGGTTTTACCCCCATTTTTACACTTTATTCCAGTTTTAATTTTCGAACATCACACTAACACCAAGTAGAGGGTAGGCGGTAAACTAACAGGTTAAGGACGCGGCAAAATAGCGGGTTACAAAGGAGATAATCTGAGCGAGCGTCACAGTATCGGAGGGAATAGCTAATTCCTTCATTATACAGCTAATTCGTTCATTTACATATCGTATACATGCTGCGTGCGGAAAGGGTTATGCGTCTATTTTAAGAAGCGCTAAGGACGCTTGAAACTGGAGACTGTATCGCTGGATCGCCTTACGCGTCCGAATTGTGCGCTCCCAGCACGTTACAGACGGGAAATCTTCAATCCGCACGTTACAGTATCGATTTGATAGTAAGGACAAAAGCTATCGGCGCCATTTTGATTACTGGCAGCCGATGGCCTGAGTGCAGGATATCGCTCCCGGACTCCTGCTGGACCCCCAGGGGCTTTTGGCAAATCTTGGGGGACCCTCCTGACCCCCACAAGACTTGCCAAAATTCCAGCGGGGGTCCGGGAGCGATCTCCTGCACTCGGGCCATCGGCTGCCAGTATTCACAACACCTCCAAAAGACAACCTTGGTTTAATGAAGAACTTCAAAAACTCAAACACTCCCTTCGACAGAAAGAAAGCAAATGGCGGAAAGCACCCGCACCGACCTCCCTCTCCGCTAACAAACTCGCCCTCCACCAATACAAGAGCGCCACATTAAAAACAAAAAGGGACTTCTATGCGCACAAGATCCATCATCTCATTTTTGATTCAAAAGCCCTTTTTGCCTATGTATCAAATTTAACGCAAACCATTACTCCTGACATCCCTGTAAACCAAGCACAAGAAAAAGCAGAGGAGTTGGCCCTCTTCTTCAACAACAAAATCTCCAACCTTATAACACAGCTGAGATCCAACACTTCAGCACCATTCAACCCATACTTCCATCCCAACAAAGACATCACTCTACAATCCTTTGAACCCATCACTACTTCAGAGATACATTCTGCATTGAAGAAAATGAAACCATCGTCACACCCATTAGACCACATCCCATCCAAACTTCTCCTGCTAATACCAGACACTATATCCAAAGCTCTGACAGACATTATCAACTGTTCCTTAGCACAAGGAATCTACCCTGACGACCTGAAAATTGCCTCCATCAAACCGCTCTTAAAAAAACCCAACTTAAATCCTAAAGATCCTACCAATTACCGTCCAATATCCAATCTCCCTTTCTTAGCCAAGGTAATGGAAAAATTAGTTAATGCCAGACTTTCAGACTACCTCGAAGAACACAAAATTTTGTTCCCGACCCAATATGGTTTCCGAAAATCTTTAAGTACAGAATCACTACTCATATCCCTGACCGACTACCTTATCATGGGCCTGGATAAAGGTCACGCTTACTTACTGATCCTCCTGGACCTCTCAGCTGCCTTTGATATGGTTAACCACTCCACCCTACTAATTCAATTAGCGAACATTGGAATAACAGGAACAGCATTGTTGTGGTTCAAATCCTTCCTGGGGAACAGAAAATACAAGGTCAAATTACACAACAAAGAATCTCAGCACTATGCTTCCTCTTTGGGAGTTCCACAGGGCTCCTCCCTCTCACCAACGCTATTTAATATCTATCTGCTCCCTCTTTGCCATCTACTAAACAAATTAAACCTTAAACACTTTCTATATGCAGATGATGTACAGATAGTCACCCCCATCAAAGAATCCTACACAAAAACTCTAGAATTCTGGGAAACTTGTCTTCAAAAAATCGACGGACTCCTCTCCAGTCTAAACTTAATACTAAATTCTTCAAAAAGCGAACACCTCCTAATTTCCACTGAAAACAGTAACATCTACACAAATCCACCACCCAATTTACAAACTACACACGTAAGAGACCTAGGAGCTATCATTGATAACAGGCTAAACCTAAAATCATTCATAAATCAAACTACCAAGGACTGCTTCTATAAACTCCAAGTCTTAAAAAGAATAAAACCACTTTTCCACTTTCACGACTACAGAACTATTTTGCAATCAATAATCTTTGCTAAACTAGATTATTGCAACTCTATACTATTAGTTCTTCCTTCATCTCACACTAAACCCCTTCAGATGGTTCAAAACACGACAGCGAGAATATTAACAAACACACGGAGAAGAGACCACATATCACCAATCCTCAAAGACCTTCACTGGCTGCCAATTCACTACAGAATCATTTATAAGTCCATAACCACTATTTACAAAGCCATCTATCAATACGCTCTGCTTAACCTTCAAATTCCACTCAAAAAATATACTTCCTCTAGACCCATCAGAGAGTCCTACAGAGAATCCCTACAAGTACCACACTCCAAAACCACTCGGCACATAACCGTTAGAGACAGGGCTTTCTCCACTGCAGGACCAACACTATGGAACTCCGTCCCACCAGATTTGCGACAGGAACCCAGCCTTCCTACATTTAGGATAAGACTCAAAAAGTGGCTATTTTTGAAAGCCTTTCCAGACCTAAACTGAACCTTAATTCATCATTAACCTAATCGCTTAGACTTTGCCTTAACATGGTAATTTATAACTCCACCTTAACAGGGTAATTCATTAATGTTGCAAATGCCGCCATTGGCATATTTGTTCTCTCTGTTAAAATCCTAGCTTCTTTTCTCTGTTCCAAGTTGTATAACTCCCTTGTTTTATTGTAACTGCAACCTTTCGCCTTCACTTGTTTCTAATGTTTATTACTATTATTATTATTATTATCATTATTATTTATTATTATTTTGTACCTTCTCTACTTGTTAATTGTAAACTGACATGATGCGATTTTCATCGCGAACGCCGGTATAGAAAAACTTAAAATAAATAAATAAATATTCAAAATGGCGCCGATAGCCTTTGCCCTTACTATGTCACAGGGGCTACCGGTGCCATTGGTCAGCCCCTGTCACATGGTAGGAGCACAAGATGGCGCTGGCCATCCAGTGCTCCTACCATGTGACAGGGTCCGGCCAATGGCACGGATACCCTGTCACATGGTAAGGGCAAAGGGCCATCGGCGCCATTTTGATTAGTGGCAGCTGACGGACCGGAAGCGGGAGGATGGCCCAGAGCAGGAGATCGCTCCCGGGACCCCCACTGGACCACCAGGTACCTGTAAAAAGTTTTTTTTTGGGGGGTCGGGAGGGTTGCGGAAGATAAGGGGTTAGTTTTAAAGGGTTGGGATGGGTTTTTTGTTTATTGGCTCGGGCGCAGCTGATAAACAAAACCGCGATCAGGCCCGATGCAAAAAAAACCACATGTGAATCGGAACAGGAATCCGAACCGATTCCGGTTCCGATTCACATCTCTAATATTATGTATTTTCAGTATCACTCATACATTTATGTATGGAAAAAAAGGGAGTTCTAGCGGCACTCTGGGATGGGGCTGAGAGGTGCATGTCCATGCTGTTATTTTATAAGAGGCGTATAAGCGCATATTTGGCAATATATTAGCAAAATTTTACACTTGCTGATTATCTTGCACAATTGATATCTGATTCATTTATTATTTACCATTATTTGAGTGGGAGATATGAGTGAATTGGGGGGAATTCAGAGTATACAACTAGGAGGGTCTCGATGACCTGGAGAAGGACTGGATAAACTGGTGGAGGCTTTGGCAAACCAGTAATTTCAATTATGTGCATGTTTTACAATTTACCAACTTCAGTAAGTAAACTAGAGATATGCTTTGGTTTAGGATTTCATCTCAGGCTTTGTTATGGGCCCCCCCCCCCCCCCGGCAGGAATTTCGTTTTTCCCGTGGTTTGAGGGGTTTTTTTCGGGGGCCCCGATTTTTTGGTTAGTACGCGTAACGTGGCAGAGTTAGCGTGCGCTAACCCGAAAATGATTTTTTTCAGAAATTTCAGAAAAAATTCAATCATTTTTCGATTCCCTCAAACCATTCCGAATTAGGCAATTTTGTTGAAATTGCCTAATTCTGGAAAAATGATTGCATATCCCTAATGTAAACATTGTTTTACATGAGCAAGTCACAATTTTTTCATGCGTAAAATATTCACCTGTATGTTTTTAAATTAGCTAAGAAAAGTACATGCTTTTAATGCATTGAAGGTACGTGTATGGGTCATATCTCTTCCATCCTCCCAGTCAAGGATAAAGGCCTAGGCAGGGAAGCTTGCATTCTGGTGATAAATGAACGGTTGCGAAGATGGTGTTGCTGAGAGCATTTTGTCTTCCTGGACCATGTAATGATGTTTCAAAGACTACTGCGCAGATGTGGGGTTCACCTGTCAAAAAAGGGATGCAGGTTTTTTCATTAAAGACTGGCAAATTTCCTGAGGATGGGATAGGTGAATAAAACCCTAAGATAAGTAAAACATCAAATACTTGTATAAAAATAAGAAAAAAGGGCATTTTCTGGAAAGCTATGTATACTAATGCTCATAGTATGGAAAATAAAGTCCCGCATCCAAAGGCAATCATGAAAGAAGCTGATTTAGATATGATGGGTGTCACAGAAACATGGTACATGCACAGCCATGGCTGGAATATAGGGATTATTTTGTACAGTTGGACAGAGGTCAATACTCTTGCAGCAATTGTAATATGCACCCTACGTCTTTCTCTGGCAGAGCATGGACACATCCTAGATCTCACCAATTGTTAAACTTAAATCTACCCTTTGTGAAAGGCAGTTTGTGCTAGTCTATCTTATACAGTGCCCTTGCAATCAGATTTATATTGATCGAAACAAAAGGAACATTAGAGTTTGATTGATTGAACACAGGAGCTGTATGAATACTTCAAAGACTTAAACTCCCATGGTATCACACTGCCTACAATTTTCCCACATCTTTCAGGATCTCAAATGGATAATTTTAGAGCAACTTTGTTTACCTCATTGGGTAGGAAAAATACAAACACTTCTTAATAAAAGAGAACAATTTCGGATTTTTTATTTGCATTCTGTAGCTCCTGAGGATCTTGACAAGACAATCAACTGCTTAATTAATTAATCTGTTTACATTCCGAGTAGTTGACTAACCTCTGGTCCTATTTCCTTTTTTATCCACTGGTTTCCTCCAGGTTTTGCAGAGACTTTTAAGTGCTGAGTGATAGAAGGACTGTCCACAAGTGAGGCATTGAAAAGAATGAAATCCCCCTGAAACAGATATTCTTCGAAACATTGATCCATGTCAGGTTGCCTTTAAGCTTGATACAGTTACATGAAGCTAAGTATCACTATATATTTAAATGATTGACTCTTTCGCTCTGGGATGCAACATTTCTTTAAAATTGTTATGCTCAAGCTTGTGGACCCTTGGCCGACAAGAGGGTGGTATAACTTTCGGAGGGTCCGTAGGCTCTCTTGTCGGGTGGCGAGGCAGAACAGGAGCCGGGACCAACTGACCCTTGGCACTGGAGGCTGAGGTGAATACAGAGGCGATGAAGAGACGAGATGAGGCGCTGTGTCTTCACCACTGGTGGTCTGCGGTCCCCCCGGGAGGAGCCCGTAGGGACCCGACCGCTGGGACTTATGTGGACCTATGGAGGTCAGAGCAACGGTGCAAAGGCCAACTGGAGCTTCGCCCTGGAAGCCCGCGGTCCCCCCGGGAGGAGCCCGTAGGGACCCGGGCCGCTGGGACTTAGGTGGGCCCTTGGAGACGGAGTCTTGAGGGAGTCCTAGGTTGAGTGCCAGAGGGTCGTCGCTCACCAGTCCAAAGTCATGCACCAGAGAATCACCGCTTGCCAATCCGAAGTCAGGAACCAGAGAATCACCGTAAGCTAATCCGAAGTCAGGAACCAGAGAATCACCGTAAGCCAATCCGAAGTAAGGAACCAGGAAGACAAAGCAGAAGCCAAGCTCAAAGAATTCACCGAAGCAAGCAGACTGGACAAAGCTCACAGGAGACGTTGCCAAGTCGAGGAATGAGCAGAGGAAGCCTCCTTATATACTTCCTCTGCTCTGGATCATTGGAAGCAGGTGAGTCTAGTTAAAGGGACCAGGTCCCTTTAAATGCAAATGAGTTGATGGCGGCCATCTTGGATCCTATGGCAGCGGCCATCTTGAATCCTCCCGGCACTGAAGACGCTGAGCCCCGGGGAGGCTAGGAGGGCTCCCGGCGAGGGGGCACCACGCGGGCCCACTCCAGCCCGCAGGAACAACTGCCCTGGGTCCGGGCTTCCTTTGGGGCTGTTTGCTGCGGCGGGTCGCCGCTGCGGCCAGGTAGAGGGGGCGCGCCCGCGGGCAGCCGCGGGTGCGAAACACAACAAAAATGTGCCATATAAGATTAAGACTAGTTTTATTTGCATTCACTGAACAATTGAAAAATATAAAAGTGGACCACTTGTATTCACTGATAGAATGGCGGTCCTACATAACACAACCAACATCTAAGATGGTTAATGCTCTTTATTGGATTGAAATAAATGACCAGGATTCTTTCTAGAAGTTTTTGATATACTTTTGAACTTGGAATAATTGTATTTGTGGGGCTGTTTTTGGAATATAGTTTTACCAGACTACTATCTATTAAAAAAGGACTAGATAGGAAGGAAGAGAGGAGACATGGCAACATATATAAAAAATAATATTAAAGCAAAAGAATTACAAGGCTTACAAGGTAAGGAAGAGGCACTGTCTGTTACTCTTGGAAAAGGGAATAGGACATCAATTTATATTGGTGTAATTTACAGACCTCCATCGCAGACAGAGATTTAATGGAAAATTTTTAAAAAATTGCTATGAAAGGGAGGTGCTATTGCTAGAGGATTTCAAACAGCTGTTGTTGATTGGGACATCTTGGCTGTAGTGTTTTCAAGAAGTAGGGAAAGTCTGGTTTATTTGAAGGAGAATTGTTCTGTCAATTAGTAACAGAACCTACACAAGGGGGCAATACTGGATTTGTTGTTCTCCAGCTGGGACAGTATCACTGATGTTGTAGTGGATGATCATCTGGGATTCAGTAATCACTGGATAGTAGGGATGTGCATTCGTTTTCAACGAATGTGCAATACACAAAGAATAAGTCCCTATTTGTTGTATTTGTAGGTTCGCAAAATGCATGGCAATCCCCCACGAATAAAACATATCATATTAGTTTCATTCTTTTGCTTCGCAGTGATTTCTTAGCAGCCGTTTGAAATAGGAGAAGGCCATGTGGGAGTATCCATAAGAAAAACCAGCCCTTTCCTATGAGTCATAAGTGACCTCACAGCCCTGTCATAGAGTGGGTCAGACAGGTTGGCAAGGAGATGAGAATGCAACCTATCAGAGCTAAGCATTTTTCTAATGCAGCCAATCACCGCTCTCACTCAGTGCTCTGTGATGCTATTCCTGATGATGCTACACTATTTATACCTTAAGCACGCAGTGTGTCACACTCTTTCTTTGCGGCGGTGGTCCAGGGAGGTGGTTTTAATCAGAGCTAGTCTGAGTGTCTCAAATCTGTATTCAATTGCTAGCTACTTTGATAGAATTTTCCATTGAAAAAGATATTTGTTCATTTTTGCTGCTGTGTCAGCCAGGCTTTTTTTTAACTGCACTTTTTTTTTTTATTGAACTCAGACTGTCTCTCCCACTGAGAAAAGCTGCTAGCACTAGCATTTTGCTGCTGATCTTACCCCCCTGGGGTAGGTTGCAAGCAGGATTTGGGTGTTGTGGATGGGAGATATATTCAATTGCTAGCTACTTTGATAGAATTTTCCATTGAAAAAATATATTTCTTTGTTTTTGCTGCAGTGCCAGCCAGGCTTTTTTTTTTTAACTACAGTTTTTTTTATTTGACTCAGACTGTCTCTCTGTGCTCTTTTAAGCCAACAAGGCAGTGCACTGGGTGTTAGAGATGTGCATTCTTTAATCATGAATTAGGCAATTTCAATGAACCCCGAACATCAGGGAAAATTTGTTTTTCGGGTTAGTGCGGGGGGGGGCGAGGGGCATTATTTATTAAGAAAAAAAAAACATCCCAACCCTTCAATTTTACCATGTGACCCCTGTCACATGGTAGGAGCAATGTATGGCCGGTGCCATCTTAGAAAATGGTGTGGGCCATCCATTAGTCATTCCATGTGACAGGGGCCGACCAATGGCACCAGTAGCCCCTGTCACATGGTAAGGGCAAAGGGCACTGGCATAATTTTGATTCATGGTAGGCCCGACATCCCGAGAGGGAGACATCACTCATGGGACCCCGCTGGACCACCAGGGCTTTTAATAAGTCGTGGGGGGGGGGGGGGTGTAATAAAGTAAAATTGAAGGGTTGGGGTGTTTTTTCCGATTTGTTTTTTTTTTCAATTCGTTTTTCATACCATCGAAAAATGACCTGCGGGAGAATGAAATTTTCCACGAAGCACCCGAACCAAATCCCGACCCGACACGGAAAAATGAAGCTCATCTCTACTGGGCGTCTGTGGGCAGTTTTCCAGACTCACATATATTGGTACAGCAATGCTCTTTTAAGCCAGCAAGACAGTGCACTGGGTGTCAATGGGCAGTTTTCCAGAAACATATATATTGATACAGCAGTGCTCTTTTAATCCAACAAGGCAGTGCACTGGGCATCTGTGGGCAGTTTTCCAAACTCACATATCTTGGTACAGCAGTGCTCCTTTAAGCCAACAAGGCAGTGCACTGGGCATCAGTCGACAGTTTTCCAGACTCACATATATTGGGACAGTGGTGCTCTTTGAAGCCAAATCCCCCAGTAGGTCTCTTTTGTAGTTACAAGTTTGTTGTGTGCGTCAATGAGCAGTTTTGCAGCCTCACATATATTGGGACAGCGGTGCTCTTTGAAGCCAAATCCCCAGTTGGCCTCTTCTGGAAATAATTCTTTTAATTGAAATCCCTAGTAGGCAGTGACATTAAATCCATGATGTCAGTTAAAGCTAGACGTGGTTGAGTGATTTGGACTGGCAGAGGAGACACTGGCAGAGGAGACACTTCAAAAGGCAGTGCCAGTCCCCCATTAAAGTTAAAAAGAGATCTGTTCCAATCAAAAATCTCTGGAGGGGCAGGCAGTTCCATCCAGAAAAAAATTGAAATTTAAAGATGATGCATCGCCACCACCTGTTTCTGACTCTGTAATTTTGGTGGTGAGGGAAGGGGAGGCTGAATCATGCAAGACAAAAGAGCAAGACCCAAAAGCAGCAGTGCGACAGCAGACTCAACTTAGTGTTGAAAATGTAGTGAAGGCACTGTTTGCTTCTGATTCTGATGAAGAATAATCTTGTGTGGGATTCCCATCAACAGAAATGGAAGAAGTAATAGCTGAAGATGGTTTAGGAGGATTAGTTAGTTCTGTCTTAGCCTCTACTTCAGTGCTGCAGGGGAGAGATGAAACTGATGCTAATGGGGAGGAAGAGCAGTCAGCACAGGCACAGAGTGTTACTGATTCCCCTGGCATTGCTTCTCAGATTGTATCCACTACTTCAGCTCCATTGCCAGCATCCACCCCGAAGGCTATAGAGAAGGTATCACGAAAGAAATCTGTGATCCGAAGCCACTTCAAAGTGATGGAGGACCCGTGTTTTTCTCAGTGTAATTTCTGTGCCAGGGCTATTAGCAGAGGCAAGCAAATGGGACATCTAACTAAATTTGGCATGATGCATCATATGCAGAAGCAACACCCAACAGTACTGCCATATGGGGATGGTGGCAGTACCAGTCAGGGGACCCCTTTTTCTAGGCAGCGTAAAGTGGTTGAAAAGGAGTAGAGTCACCCCACACCCTCAGCCCCTTCTAGCAGTCAAGTGGCAGGCCAGCAGCCCCCTGCCATTTGTCAGAAGGGACAACCCACCATGGAGGAAATATGGTGGTGTTCGGTAACACTATCCCAGGGAAGGAATGCAGGCAGCCTCAAAAGCTGTAACCAGGAGCATTGAAGAAATGATTGCCCTTGATGACCAGCCCTTGCAGATAGTGGAGAATATGGGTTTGAAGCATTTGCTGAAGGTCTTAGTTCCAAATTATAAAGTCCCCTCCAGAACCACATTTAGCAGAAAAGTCATCACCAGCCTGTACAACCAGTGTCACAGTCGCATCCAAGCGCTGCTAGGTAAATCAGAGGGGAGTGTGCATTTCACTTGCGATATCTGGACCGCACTGAATGTTGCACACTCTTTTCTCTCCCTAACAGCACACTGGTGGGACCTGGCTGAGGCAGGGGCAGGCAGCAGCTCAATTAGTGAACAAGTATCAGGGTGGAGGTGGGCTTTACTGCACACCCACCTGAAGGACGATGCCCATACCTCAGCCAATATTCTAGCATGCATCAGACAGATGCTGGCAGGCTGGCAACTACACCAGTGAGATAGGAATCCTCAGGCATGGTTCATTGTCACAGACAATGGTGCAAACATGATAAAGGCAATATCAGACGGGGCTTTCAGAACAGCTGATGTTTTGAACACACTCTGCACCTGGTAGTGAAGTCAGCTCTGGGGTTGGAGTCCAATCACTAAGAGAATGAATACCTGCATATGTTAATACAGAAGTGCAGGAACATAGCAGGATTCTTCCACAGAAGTGTGAAGGCGGGGCAGGTTCTCCGACAAAAGCAGACAGATTTGGAGATGCCTCACTAGCGTCTCATTCAAGACATTGCCACCCGGTGGAATTCCACCTATGTGATGCTGCAGAGGTTAGTGGAGCAGCAGACACCCCTTCATGACCTTTCTCTGGAAATGGAGATAGGTGTGTATAGTCCCCTAGGGCATCATGATTGGTTAGTCATGAGTAAGCTGGTAAAAATCCTGCTACCCTTCAAGGATGCCACGGAGGAGCTGAGTTCCAGAAGTGCCACCTATAGTTAACTTTCTGGAAGAAAATTTGGAGGGCTTTAAACATGAAGAGGGAATGACAGCAGAGGTGCTGCATTGTCTGGACTTTTTGCAGAAGCAGGTGCAAGAGAGATTAAGACCTTTAACAGAAGACCACTCATACATGCTCACCACAGTCTGTGATCCCCGTGTGAAAGGGAAACCCGCCCTACAATCCGATTGTCTCATATTTTTGAAGGACCTGGTGTTAGTAAAAGTCCAAGAACATGAGCGCCATAGGCAGAGTCAGATTAGGCATGAAGCAGAGGATGAAACAGTGGGCACTTCAGAGAGTAGTAGAAGCCCAAGCAGGAGCAGCACTCTGTCAGCAACAGCTAGTACTTCCTCCTCCACTTCAGTACACCAAAGCCATGTTACCCCTAAAAATTCATCTGTTCTGGAATGGGCTAGAGAGAAAGCAGCTGGCATGAAGGACTCCCAGCCCACCCAAGTACAAGAGACACCAGCACAAATGTCAGTGACACGGTATATCTCAGAGCCCACAGAGGACATGTAGACAGATCCGCTGGCATATTGTGCACTGTCTGGCCATACCTAGCCAAAGTGGCTCAGCGATATCTGTAATGTCCACCAACCAGTGTGCTCAGTGAACGTGTATTTTCAATGACAGGGGATATCATGAGCCCTCACCGCTCAAGGCTGGCATCAGAGTTGATGGAAATGCTAGTGTTTTTGAAAATAAACATGCCTTTTCTTGGGTTTCCAAATTTTCCCTGTAAATGGCAAGATGAATAAAAGCACTTGAAAGCCTTGCAGCAGCTTCAACTGCCTTTTATGCTCTAGATAATATCAGCACATGTACCTGACCTGAAACACTGTACCTGTCTGTCTACTGTCCAGCCCTTATATCACTACAAGGGCCTGACCTCAAATGCTGTACCTGTCTGAGTTTAGGTCTAGTATTTCTAATTTCAGTTTCATGTATTTGTGTATCACTTCTTTCCAGAATATTCTTTTTCCTGTTTTGAAGCATTTGGAATGTAAGAACATAAAAAGCTGACCTAAGATGTTTAGAGCTTGTATATTTCATATGCTCAGTAGTTTTCATGACCTTTATAATATGGGCCATTTTCCCTAAATATTTCTTAGGTGCCAACATTAATGTTTCTAGTACTATAGAAACTGGTGGTAGTTGCACTCTAGTTCATCCTCTGTGTTCCCATAGTTTACAGAGGCACTGTGTAAACTACAAAGTCAACATAGGTTGATATTGTAGATTTGGACTTGAGCTGCGGTTTCTTATTTCTGAGAGCTCTTCAAATTCCTTTGTTATCAGCTGAAGTGCATAAGTACAGTTAATAGCTTCTGGGTATTTACAAGGGCTAGACCTCAAATGCTGTGCCTGTCTGTCCAGGCCTTATGTCCCTACAAGGGCTTGATCTCAAATGCTGTGCCTGTCCATCCAGGTCTTACGTCCCTTCAAGTGCTTGACCTCTAATGCTGTGCCTGTCCATCCACTGTCCAGGCCTTATGTCCCTACAAGGGCTTGACCTCTAATGCTGTGCCTGTCTGTCCAAGCCTTACATCGTACAAGGGCTTGACCTCAAATGCTGTGCCTGTCCGTCCCGGCCTTACGTCCCTACAATGGTCTGACCTCAAATGCTGTGCCTGTCTGTCCAGCTTGGAGCTTGGATATTTCATATGCTCAATAGTTTTCATGATCTTCATAATATGAGCCATTTTCCCTAGATGTTTCTTAGGTTCCAACATTAATGTTTCTAGTACTATAGAAAACTGGTGGTAGTTGTGCTCTAGTTCATCCTCTGTGTTACCATAGTTTACAGAGGCACTGTAAACTATGGTACAAAGTCAACATAGGTTGATATTGTAGATTTGGACTTGAGTAGCATTTTTCTTATTTCTGAGAGCTCTTCAAGTTCCTTAGTCATCAGCTGAAGTACATAAGTACAGTTAATAGCTTCTGGGTATTCACTAGATGCCAACGGAACCACCACACTCCAGGGGCCAATCCATTTCAGGGAGTCTTTTCCTGCGCAAAGGAAAGGGAACTCTCCCCGGGTATTGCTAGCCTATCTCAGCACCCATTGACCCATGTTGAATCACTGTTCACATGGAAACCTCCTCTATGTCGACTCGCCATGCTTGAAGGCTCGTGCTCCACTCTAGGGGCCAATACATTTCAGGGAACCCTTTCCTGTGCAAAGGAAATGGAACTCTCCCTGAGTGTAGCCAGCCTATCTCTTAGTACACGCTGACCCATGTTGAACCAGAACCGTTGTTCACATGGAACCCTCCTCCACATCGACTCCCCACGCTTGAAGGCTCGTGCTCCACTCTAGGGGCAAACCCATTTCAGGGAGCCCTTTCCTGTGCAAAGGAAAGGGAACTCTCCCTGGGTGTAGCCAGCCATTCTGTTAGTACACGTTGATCCATGTTGAACCAGAAACACTGTTCACATGGAAACCTCCTCCACATCGACTCGCCACGCTTGAAGGCTCATGCTCCACTCTAGGGGCCAACCCATTTCACGGAACCCTTTCCTGTGCAAAGGAAAGGGAACTCTCCCCGGGTGTAGCCAGCCTATCTCTTAGCACCCTCTGACCCATGTTGAACCGCTGTTCATATGGAAACCTCCTCCACATTGACTCGCCACACATGAAGGCTCATGCTCCACTCTAGGGGCCAGCAACCCATTCTAGGGAGCCCTTTCCTGCACAAAGGAAAGGGAACACTCCCCGGCTGTAGCCAGCCTATCTCTTAACATCCGCTGACCCATGTTGAACCGCTGTTCACATGGAAACATCCTCCGCCTTGGCCTTCAAAATTCTCGTTTGTATATCTGCTACATCCAATAGATTTTTAAAGACCAGTGAGAGCTCACTAGACATCAACGGAAACACCCCACTTTAGGGGTGAACCCATTCTAGGGAGTCCTTTCCTGCACAAAGGAAAGGGAACTCTCCCTGGGGCCAGCCTGTCTTGCCCCTATCAAAACCACAGGGACCAGACTACCTCTGCTCTGCCAGCCTGTCTTGCCTCTATCAACTTTCTGCCACTCTGCCTTGCTGCCATACACAAGACGACTTACTCTACTCCTTGTGGTGTTCTTGCCACTATCATGGTTCCTCAATGTGTTGGTGCTAGTCTTTCTGCTGCTTTGTCCCTTTATCGGCACCTTGTGGTTTTTTCTGACACTCTTTCTGCTTGCTATGTTCCCCTTTCATTGTGCTGTAGGATGTTAATGCCACTTGTCTTGCCACTTTGCCTGTTGTGCTGCCTTCGAGGGTTTATGAAACTGTTATTGGTGCTCTTTTGAAGCTGTGGTGTGTTTTTGACACTCTCGCTGCTGCTTTGCACCTCCGTTAAAGCACTCTTGCCACTTCTAGTTCCCCTTTGCCCCTTTACAGTGCCTTAGGCTATTCATGCCACTTTGGTGCCACTTTGCCACAGTCTAAGTACCTTGGAGCTCTTTTCTCATTGTGATGATTGCTCCCCAGAAGTTTCATCAGAATTGATAAGAAAACCCCAATTCTGCAGCCAAAAATAGGCTGCAAATACTCCCCCCTTTGACTTTAATGGGAAAATGGAAAATTAATAAAACTAATCAATGAATTGGTTTTTCCCCCTATGAAACAAATGCAATGAATTTGGGTGAAATGAAAACCAAATTGAAACAATTTTTTTCCTTCTGCACATCCCTACTGGATAGTGTGGTTCAGTATTAGAGTTCAGAAGATGAGGGTTCATTCAAAGATGAGGATCCTAGATTACAGGAAAACCAATGTTTTTAACATGGGGGAGTACCTCAAGGAGTTGTTAGCAGAATGATAAAATCTAGGAGAAATAGAAGAACACAGGGAAAAATTACAAGGAAATATTCTAAGGGTAACTAACCTTTTTGTTAGGAAAGTAAACAAAGGAAAAAGGAAAAAGAGACAGCTATAGTTTTCTAAAGAAGTAACTGAAAAGGATAGGGAGAGAATTTTAGTGTTCACAGATTCAAGTGATTGCAATAAGAAGAAGACAGGCAACAATACCTGGAAAAGCTAAGAGAAGCTAGGAAACTAGTCAGGAATAGGGATGTGAATCGTTTTTCAACGATTAAAATTATCGTCCGATAATGTTAATATCGTCTTAAATCGTTATAGAACACGATACAATAGAAATTCTAACGATTTATCGTTAAAAATCGTTAAATCGTGTTAGTGCGCACTAACGGGTGTTAGTGCGCACTAACTCCCAGTTAGTGTGCACTAACTCGATTTAGTGCGCACTAACTGAAAATGATACAAATAAACACTTTCCAGGTCACTGAAGGTCAGTTAGGAATGAATATGTGTTCCTATTGGCTGGCTGCCCTCTTATCTATTGATGTTACCAAGGTTACCACTGAGGTGATGGTTGGGGGGATGGGAAATGGAACTGGAAACTAACGAACACCAACAGAAAATGAAACAAAGTGTTCACACTTCCCAGGTCAGTAAAGGTCACTTAGGAATGAATATGTATTCCTATTGGCTGGCTGTGCTCTTATCTATTGATGTTACCAAGGCTAACATTGAGGTAATGGTTGGGGGGATGTGAAATGGAAACAGTTGGAAGCTTGACAAAAAAAGTAATGTAATGATCAGCACTCACGTGACTAGAACTTGTTTGTTTATTATTTTTGTTAGCAGGCACCTGAAATGCTAGTGCATGTTGAATTTGCCAATCACTGTGCATTTTAGAAAGGTGGTCCTGGCTGGAACTGTACACAGTTCAAATATATGTAATTGATTGTTGGTAAGTGTAGATTTTAAGTGATTTTCCTGCACACAGTGCCCTAACCCTGGCACCAGGGGTGTTGTGATCTTCCTGCACACAGTGCCCTAACCCTGATACCAGTCTGAGACAGCTCCCTCCCTGCATTACTAGTGAGAGGCTGGCTTCACAGACAGGGGGGAGCTGCCTGACCCTCACTCCTGACTTCCCCCATGTCCCAGCTAGTGAATGGTGTGTGGGTGAGGGGGGGGGGGGGAGGATGGTGAAGTCTGAGACAGCTCCCTCCCTGCATTACTAGTGAGAGGCTGGCTTCACAGACAGGGGGGAGCTGCCTTACCCTCACTCCTGACTTCCCCCATGTCCCAGCTAGTGAATTGTGTGTGGGTGAGGGGGGGGGGGGGGAGGATGGTGAAGTCTGAGACAACTCCCTCCCTGCATTACTAGTGAGAGGCTGGCTTCACAGACAGGGGGGAGCTGCCTGACCCTCACTCCTGACTTCCCCCATGTCCCAGCTAGTGAATGGTGTGTGGGTGAGGGGGAGGGGAGGAGGATGGTGAAGTCTGAGACAGCTCCCTCCCTGCATTACTAGTGAGAGGCTGGCTTCACAGACAGGGGGGAGCTGCTGGACCCTGACTCCTGACTTCCCCCATGTCCCAGCTAGTGAATGGTGTGTGGGTGAGGGGGGGGAGGAGGATGGTGAAGTCTGAGACAGCTCCCTCCCTGCATTACTAGTGAGAGGCTGGCTTCACAGACAGGGGGGAGCTGCCTGACCCTCACTCCTCCGGGGTATTGTGATCTTCCTGCACACAGTGCCCTATCCCTGATACCAGGGGTGTTGTGATCTTCCTGCATGCAGTGCCCTATCCCTATTAATACCAGGAGTGTTGTGATCTTCCTGCACGCAGTGCCCTATCCCTAATACCAGGGGTGTTGTGATCTTCCTGCACACAGTGCCCTATTCCTGATACTAGGAGTGTTGTGATCTTCCTGCATGCAGTGCCCTATCCCTGATACTGGGATGTGTGCAAGAAGATCCCAACACCCCCGGTATCAGGAATAGGGCACTTTGTGCAGGAAGATCACAATACCCCTGGTATCAGGGTTAGGGCACAAGTTCTAGTCACATTGACTGATCACATTACTTGTTTTGTCAAGCTACCAACTGTTTCCATTTCCCATCCCCCATATACTGTCAGTGGGAAGCTTGGTAACATGAATAAATAAGAGGGCAGCCAATAGGAATACATATTCATTCCTAAACTGACCTTAACTGACCTGAAAAGTGTCAAATTGTATCATTTTCAGTTAGTGCGCACTAACTCTCCGTTAGTGCGCACTAATCGGAAAAAACGATTTTTAACGATTTTTTAACTAAAAAATCATGCCTAACACGATTTTCTTGCCCTGCCACACGATTTCTATCGTTAAGACGATATGGAAAATGATTCACATCCCTAGTCAGGAATGTAAAAATTCAAGTAGAAGAAAAAATAGCAAATATGGTAAAATGGGGGGGGGGGGTGGCAAGACACTTTTTAGGTATAATCATAATAGAAGAAAGTGCAAAAATGGCATTATGAGAGTCAGAGGTGAATGGAAGGCATATGTAGATAATGAGGAAAAACCAAAATTATTCACTGCAGAAGGCCAGGAGCAAGACCATACAAATAAGAATAGAAACGAGGCAAACCTCAAATGATTTTCAGAAAAGTGTGTTTATGAAGAACTAACAAAATTTAAAGTAGATAAGATGATGGTGACAGATAGGATACATTGCAGGATCCTAAAACACCTCAGACAAATCTTGGCAGCTCTACTGACTGACCTTTTCAAAGCTTCTTTAGAAGTGGGAGTAGTTCTAGAAGAGTGGAGACAGGTAGATGTGGCTCCTATTCATAAAAGTGGAAGTTGGGAATTATAAGCCATTTAGTCTGAGTTCTGTGGTGAACAAATTAATGTTATCACTGATAAAGCAGAGGGTAGTGCATTTTCTGGAATCCAATGGATTTCAATATTCAAGGCAGCATGGTTTTACAAGAAGTAGTTCTTGACTGAGAAAGTTTATCAATTTCTTTGATTGGATGACCAGAGGGTTAGATCAAGGGCGATCACTAGATGTACTGTACTTGGATTTCAGTAAGACCATTGTCATGGTTCTGCATAGTCGATGTTATATAAATTGAGCACTTCTGGGATGGGACCTAGAGTGACTGACTGGGTTAGAAATTGGCTGAGTACAATGCGACAAAGGATAGTGGTACATGGAGTTTACTTTGAGGAGAGGAAATGCACTATTGGTGTACCTCAGGGATAGGTGCTTTGGCCTGTTCTTTTCAACATTTTTGTGAATGACATAGCTGAAGGATTGTCCGTAAAGGTTTGATTTTTGTCGATGATACCAAAATCTGCATCAGGGTATTCAGCCAGGAAGGTGTTGAAAACAGAAGGAGGATCCAGCAAACTTCAAGGAATGCTCTAAGGCAGTGGTTCCCAAACCTGTCCTGGAGAACCCCCTGCCAGTCAGGATTTCAGGATATCCACAATGAATATGCATGAGATAAATCTGCATGCACTACCTATATATTCATTCTGTGTATCCTGAAAATTGACTGGCTGGGGGAGGTCCCCTAGGACAGGTTTTGGAACCTCTGGGTCTAGGGCTTGCAACTAAGATTCCATGTTAAAAAAATGCAGAGTAATGCATTTAGATTGCAAAAACCCAAGGGAGGGGGTACAGTATTAGAGGTAAAATACTAAGTATGAAAGAAGATCTGGATCTAGCATTGATTGCATGTGATGATCTTAAGGTGGCCAAACAGGAGAATAAAGCGATAGTAAAAGCCAGAAACTTACCTGACTGCGTTGGTAAAGGAATCATCAGCAGAAAAAAGGAGGTGATACTGCCTTTGTACAGATCCCTGGTGAGACCTCATTTGGAATACTATGCACAATTCTGGAGACTGCACCTTCAAAAGGATATAAACTGCTCTGAATCAGTCCAGAGGGTGGCTACTGAGGGTAGGTACTAAAATGGTCAATGATCTTTGTTCTAAAGCATATGGGGATAGACTCAAAGATTTAAACGTGTATCTTCTAGAGGAAAGGTGAGATAGGAGAGAAATGATATAAATATTTAAATATCTCAAAGGTTTCCATGCACAGGAGGTAAGTGTTATGATCTCAATTTCAATTAATGACAACAAGCTTAAAAATTCTTGCTCATACTTCAGCTGCCACACTGCCTCATTTAAATATGGTCAAAACCACTAACACTGCTGCATGCCATATAATTCAATGAGGAAAATAAATTTGAAATTTTAAGAATATGATTGGAAAAATATTTTTTACATTATTAATGATGTCATAGAAAATGTTCTAAAGAGATTAGAGAATACGAACTTATAAGTTTAAAGAAAAAACTTTTTGATCTTCATTTCACAGTTTGCCTTGCTTGTGTTCTCTTATGATCAGCACTGTTCATGTGCTCTTGAATGAGAAGCAATATTTTAATGACTTTACACATCAAAGAAGCTTCATTTTTTACTTTAGAACTCCTATAATACTATGGTTTGACATAAGTAAACTGAACAGCACAGAACAAACTCTGCAAGGAGGAAGGGGCTGAGAGTTAGACCTATGGTATAATAAAAGCTAAAGGATACCTAACAATAACACCAAAATGAAAAGCAATATAGCAGGAACAAATACTCAGATCAATTAATGTTAAAGTAACATGTTAATATTGTAAATGATGGTAGATAAAGACCTGGGTATCAACTTTAGCTCCATACTGGTTACTCCCATGTTGTCACAGTTTTTCCTGTTGTGCAGCTTCACCATACTCTGATTCAGTCCGTTGTGACATCTTCCCACCAGACTTCCAGTGAGCTCTGCTCTGAACTTACTGAACCATCTCCTCACTGGCCACCTGACTCAGCCTGTAGGGCAGCCTCCTCTCCACCAGGGGCCCTCAGTGAACTTCATCTCTAGCCTTGCCAAGCTCCACCTTGCTGCTCGCACCACACCCAAGCTTCAGCCCCATTTAACACTGCCTTGCTATAACCTAGAAGCCATTTCATAGTTTCACCCCTGGCTCTCTGATTTGGCCATTCTTACCTTGTTCTATGACTTGTGGTCGTCTGGCCTTCCTGTATCTTGTTCTTTGCAGGTCCTCACTATCGGCAGGTGGAGCTGGCTGAAGCATAGGCTCAACTGGAACTCCTCCAATTCCAGTCCTTGTTCCCTTTAGGTTGAGCACTCGAGTGCTGGACTTAGGTGTATGTCTCTGAGGGGGTGAAGATCCATCATGTGGAAGATGTTGCAGGCCAGCAGAGTTTGGTCAAAGAGCTGTCAGGGCAGGTAACAGGCAATCAGAGTCGGTTCAGGCTATAGTCAAAGCAGGCAGAGTTCTCTCGGGGTTGAGGTTCAGGCAGAAGTCAGGCCAGTGGAGTTCAGTCAATAACAGTAAGCAGGCAGTGGTGAATGGCAGGCGGAGATCAAGTAATGTCAAAGTCCAATCCAAGGTCAAGCTAGAAGTCAAATCTGAAGAGATAAAGAATGAAGGGAAGGTCAAACAACTACAGAGCAAGGAGGAACACTGAATATTAACGAGGAATATTAACCAGAAAGACAAGAACTCAAGGCAAACCAGATAGCCAACGGAACCGGGAGCAAGATACAGCAACTCAGTAACACAGCAGGAATCAGGAATCTGGAACAAAAGTCAGGAATCAGAACACTGAGGCAATGCACTTTTCAACAGAGATGACCTATTGTCAAGACACTGGAGGAGAATCTGGAGAAACTTTAATTATGGTCCAGACAATGACATCATCAGGAGGTGCTCTCTAGCTGTTTCCATCACTGGCTCTTTAAATGGAATGAAATCAGGTGCGCAAGAACCTAGGAAGGCCCAGAGAGTTGGTGGTGTGGAAGGCAGTCTGTGACCAGCATCCTGCTGCAGCCTCGTTGGCTGCAGGAGTGTGGAGGATATCCGCGTTGTGGAGTGGGGAGCCCAGTCTGATGTCAGTAGTGCAGGTGAGTGTGGGGGCTGTCTGCATCATGAAGCAGAGGGTCCAGATCAGCATCAGATGAAAGTGGTCTGAGGCCTTACTGCGTGAACTGTCAAGCGTAATATATAATATAGTTAGATTTTCAGAAGACATTTGACAACGTCTCTCATGAAAGACTCCTTAGAAAACTGGGAGGTCATAGGATAGAAGACTGTGTCCTGTTGTGGATTGCTAACTGGATAAAAGACAGGAAACAAAGGGTAGGAATAAATGGTCAGTTTTCCAAATGAAGAAAGGTCATTAGTGGAGTGACCCAGGGTACTGTACTGGGATCTGTGCTATGTAAAATATTTATAAATGATCTGGAAAGGTAATAATGAATAAGATGACAAAATTTGCAAATGACACAAAATTATTTTGAGTTGTTAAAACAGCAGCACATTTTGAGGAACTGCAGAGGGACTGTAATGACTCCTTGGATTCATTATCATTAGTGTCCTTAGTAAATCCATTGGCTAGGGATAGTATACCATAGGACAGTGATTAGTGGAGGTACCATTCAGATGCATCCCCTCCCTTTGAGGATGCTAGAATGACTGTCCCCTGGGAAGTAATAAAGTCATCTCTCTCCTGAGAGCTCTGGAGCAGTGCAGTTTGGTTTTGAAAGTTATAGGAGGTGTTGGAGTTTTGCCTCAGTTGGAGTTTTGTGCCTAATGTGGGACTCAGATACCACCTCCCTGAAGTTCCTGGGCAAGGTTGGGAATCTGCCCTCCCAATCCAGTAGAGAAACGTGGAAAGTGTTGTGAATCTTAAGTGAGGAAGGCAGCTGGAGTCTGTAAGTGACTGGGCCTAGATGATGGAGAACAGTGAAAGGGCCAATGTATCTGGGAGCGAAGTGAGCTGAAGGCAGCTTGAGTTGGATAAACCTGGTGCTGAGCCATACTTTATCACCAGGTTGATGATGTGCATCAAAGGACCTCTTCGATCTCTGGGCAGCCTGCTTGAGCAGCTGTTGGTTATTGTACCATAATTGATGAAACTCTTGAGCGGTGGACTGCACTGCTGGTCAGGCTATGGACAGCGGGAGTGGTAACGGTGGCAACGGCTAGTGTCCATAGACTACCTGGAAGGAGGACAAGCTGGTGGAAATGGACTGATGAGAGTTCAGTGCGAATTCTGCCCAAGGATGGAGGTCAGCCCAATCCTCCTGCCGAAGACTCTCGTAGGCCCGCAAGAATTGCTTTAAGATTCTATTAGTCCTCTCGGTTTGCCCATTGGCTTGAGGATGGTAAGCCGAGGTAAAATCTAACTTGCTGGCTGGGTTTGTATCCCAGTTGCTTTTAAAATTTGAATAATTATTTTTTAAGAAGACAGTGTCTTCTCTTGTTTCGATAATACTTTTTGGGACAAATACCTTTTGGTTTGGGGAGGAATGGAGTTAGCTGCATACATTTTATGTGGCTAATGCAGATATTCTGAGTTAGCTGCTTAATTGATGCAGCTAACTCTAGTCGTGCCACTCACTTGTCCTAAAGTTAGCCACTTAAATATATGTGGCTAACTTTAAGATAGCCAGATATATTCAGCGGTGCAATTTCGCCGCTGAATATACCCGGTTAGTTAGCTGGATTGGTTTATCTGGCAAACCAGTGGAATCGTTCAGTGACTGAATATTGCCCCCTTACGGATTAGAAAAGTTCCCATAGGGGAGATCCAAGACGGCCTCCTGATCGGTCGCACATTCAGACGCTCCCGGATTTTTCCTGTTTTCAATAGATTATTTTCTTCATCTAAAATGCCTCACAAGAGGAAAGGTAAAGTGCGGGTTTACCCACCTGAGCCCTCACTGCCAAGCGGACAGCGTGTCATCTTACAGTACGCGACGACGACTACCCTACCTCAAACAGGAGCCCTGAGCCCCGCTGGCGGGATCGGAGTGGGAGTAACGTCCCCGCCTGGAGATATATCATTGACTCCGCCAGACCCGCGGGACCAGCCGAGAGCTAGCCCTCCAAGCTTCGTCAAGCAAGCTGAGTCGCCTGCGGATGACGTTGCAGGATTGCCTCAGACGGGTGGGAGTCTCGATGAGGCGGTGGAGCAAGGGCCTTCTTTCCTTCCTCCTGCGATGCCAAGGAAGCCGATACAGGCTGGAGAGCCTGTTGAGGATATTTCCCGGAGAACATCAGGAAGACAAGGAGAAGGAGAAGGGGGAGTGGCAGGAGGCTCGAGAAGTCCCTTCCAGGTAATAAGACCGGCTGTGATAACTATTGAGTCTTTATGGGATTTAATAGTCGGCATGAACATGAACATGGGAGACTTTGAGAACTTGTCTTAATATTTAGAGAGTTCAGGTTTAGAAGTGTTGGAAAGAGCGGTATTGTTTGTCTCACTGTATTCTGAATATGATAAAACCTTAATAATGAAGCATTACTTTAAAGAAATGCATGTTCCATGTATAGGAGCTCTCATCCGTATATTCCCTGACTTATCCAGAGTAACCCAGTTACGCAGGAAAGATTTCTTGAAAATGCACCCAGAAGCTCGTACACTGGGCACAGAATTCCTTTTAAGATATCCAGCAAGATGTGTAATAAAATACTCTGGGAATGTATACATATTCTATAATCCTGATCATTTGAGAGAATTCTTAGACGCCAAAAGGGTCGTGCCGTGATTTATCCGCGCATTAAAGAATAGTTAGGGCAGGTGAACCTTGCTTATGCTAATATGTTTCCTAAATATTTTCTCCCATGCTTTGTTTCCATCTCCTCTCCATATATTTCTTTGGAATAAGCGAAAAGAAAATATATATTTCCTGTTTAATGATGTAAGGAGAAAATGTATTTCTTATATGTAAATCTTATGCTGTATTTCCATGCAAAGTTTATTTGTTTATGAACATTGTTAAAACTTAATAAACATAAATAAAAAAAAAGAAAAGTTCCCATATGAAGAAAGGATAAACAGAATAGGGAATTTTAGCCTGGAGAAGAGGTGACTGAAAGGGGATATGATTGAGATTTATAAAATCTTGAGTAGGGTGAGTAAATGATTAAATACTGAACAGATATTTTTACCCTTTAAAACAAATGTTAGTAAGTATTTTTTCACTCAGAACACAATTAAGTTATGGAATCTTGCTAGTGGATGTTTTCAAGGCTACTAACATAGTGGAGTTGAACAGAGGGCTGGACACATTTCTGATGAAAAGTCCATATACAGTTATTAGCCAGGTAGTCATGGGAAAGCCAGTGAAGTGAGATTCAAGAAATAGAACGACCTTTGGGAATCTGTTGGTATTTGTGACCCTGACTGGCCACTGTCAGAGATAGGATGCTGGGCTTCATGTACTTTAGTCTGAACCAGCATGGATCTTCTTATGTTCTTATGAACCATATCCTTAATTTAATATAGTAGAAATTGGCAAATAGGAACCTTTTGACACATTCAGTTTACTCTGTCTACACTACTTTGTCTACACTTTTACTCTGTCTACACTACAATACAATACACTGTCTACACTACTACACTACTACACTACTGGATACCTAAGCTCCATCAAAGATCCCAAAAACTTCAAAAAAGAACTAAAAACATGGTTGTTTAGACAATCATACGCAGAATGATATGAACTATATAAACCTTTCACAACCACCCTCATTCTAACATGTTATAATCTGATTTTACTGAGATGTTATATATATATATTCTATCTGTTTGGTATTATATTTATAATTTTATAACTGTTCATTGTATGAATTTGTTGTTACACTGTAAACCGGAATGAAGGCACTATGCTATATTTCGGTATAAAAAAGAACATAAATAAATAAATAAATAAATAAATATTGGCCTGACCATCTACATCTCTGCTGAAAGAAAAAAAAAACCTTCTTTCAGCCATACAAACTTGACAGCCTGCAGGAAGTCATTCCTTACCATTTTCTGTTAATTGGAGAATGTAGACAACCCGATCTACCATCCATACTAATCAGCCTGCCACCTCTTCCAAATGATGTGGTTAGTGGAGGGGAATTAGGGCTGGAGGTTACTGGAAGCCAATAGTAACAGGTGGGAGAGAGTAAAAGAAAAAAAAAAAAGGATAAAGTGCGTAGCTTGCTGGGCAGACTAGATGGGCCGTTCGGTCTTCTTCTGCCGTCATTTCTATGTTTCTATGTAGTGCAGTTAGGGGCAAATCTTGAAAGGTACGCGTGAGGGCAGATTTGTTCGCACAACCCGGCGAACAAATCTACGCCCAATTTTATGACATGCGCGCACCGAGCCAAGAAGCCTGCCTCCATTCCCTCCGAGGCCACTCCGAAATTGGAGCGGCCTCGGAGGGAACTTTCCTTCCGCCTCCCCCCACCTTCCCTCCACCTTTCCCTCCCTTCCCCTATCTAACCCACCCCCCAACCCTACCTAAATCCCACTCCTAAGCTTTACATTGCTCGTGCCGGCTCTCCATCCCCCGGCACGGTCTCTGTGCCGGAGGCCTTGGACCTTCCCCTGGGACACCCCCGGGCCAGCGCCTTGCCCATGGCCCCGCCCCTGGAACTCCCCCTTTTGCAAGCCCCAGGACTTACGCGCGTCCCGGAGCTTGTGCACACTGCCTAACCTATGCAAGAATGGCTCGGCGCATGCAGGGGCAGCTCAGGGCAGGTTTTCGGGGGTTATGCGTGTATCTTACACGCGTACCCCTTTAAAAATCTGCCCGTTAGTGTAACTGGGTTCAAAAAGGTTTGGATAAGTTCTTGGAGGAGAAGTCCATTAATGGCTATTAATCAAGTTTACTTAGGGAATAGCCACTGCTATTAATTGCATAAGTAGCATGGGATCTTCTTAGTGTTTGGGTAATTGCCAGGTTCTTGTGGCCTGGATTAGCCACTGTTGGAAACAGGATGCTGGGCTTGATGGACCCTTGGTCTGACCCAGCATGGCAATTTCTTATGATATCTAAGAGTATATGGCTGCTCTTGCTGTTTGAACTTGCCACCTCTCCCTTGCAGTTGGACACAGTTTTTCAAGTTGTCAAAATCTTAATGAACAATATAAATGTCTGTTGTATTATGGCTATTCAATAATATTAAAAAAGTAATTGCATCAATACATTAATGTGGACACATTTATTGATTATACAGTAAAATAATGACATGTACAATATGCTGTATCAACAAACAATTGCATTAAAACTCATGAAAATTGCTCAACCAGAAGAAATTATACAACTGACACATATATTAAAATGATTATTTAATTAATAACATAATATAAAGGAGAGCAACTTCATTCAAGAAACCAACCTTAAAGGTGAATTTGGAGAGCCCTGTGTGCGCCAACTCCAGAAGATATGCGCACAAATCAAGCAGATTTTAAAAGCCTCCCGAGGACGCACATATTTCCCTCTGCGTGCAGAAGTAAGAAGTTTCTAAAAAGGGGTGGAGCATGAGCATGGTCTGGGTTGGGCATGTCCATACTTACGCGTCCTTGTGTGTGCTGGGGTCCCCTGCTGCATACATTTGCTTCTGCTATGGATGGCGTATACGTAAAAAAAACAAATAAACATAGGCAAGGCAGTGGGGTTTAAGGGTTAGGGCTTACACAGGAAAGGGTGGCTATTAAATTAGGGGTGGTTTGCATGTCCTATCCCTAAACTTGTTGAACTGGGAATGAAATGGGCGGCACACGTCCCTTGTAAAATTTCTTCAATTACACGGTAGAAGTGGCATTGGCGCTCCTATGCGTATGTCCATTTAAAATTGATGCACATTTTCACACATCCAGGCTGTTTTATAGCATGCACACATATGTGTGCATATGTTATAAAATGGATGCATCTCTGGACATGGGTCGACGCATGTGCGCACACGTGAACCCACATGTCTGTTTAAAAGTTACCGTTATATGGTTTTAAATAAGGGGACAATTTTCAGTATACTATTACTACTTATTATTTCTATAGCACTTCAAGACATATGCAGCACTGTATTAGGGGCAGCCCCTGACTTATCTGGTTAACGTCTGGCTAACAATTAATTGATATCTAGCCAGCTATGATACTTCTGTCACTCCCGTCCCCTACCTGAATTCCAAAATCATCATAGAGCACGCTCCCTTTATTCCATCTTCTCTCTCCTCGCTCAACTAAAGAAGTCACCTTGAACCCTTCTCCTTCTCTCAAACCAACCTCGAAGTAATCTCACACCCCTTTCCCTACCTCAATGTGAATCCCAAAGTCATCTTGGACCCCTTTTCACCCCTTAGCCCATTTGACATTCCCTATTTCTGGAGACAAAAGGCTGGCTGGCCTCCTTCCTGTCACGGTGTCAACTTCTGAATACCCCTGGAGCCCAATCACATTAAATATGACCCCTCATTCTTTTTTAAACCCTGCTAAATAATTTTTACTTGTTTTATTTATTTTTTTTAAAGAGCATTAGTAGAAGTTGAAATTTCTTTTCAAAAGACTAAAACGTGATATTAGGCTGTCATTCTCAAACCTGTGAAGATGAATTGGCCTCATAGCTCTTTACGTTATACAATGTATTTTTTCAAAGAATGACAACATTTGTAGCATCTCTCTTGATTACAGTCAAAAAAGGGTTGGTCTCCTCTTCATGAGGACAATTTTCAAAACAATCAAGCTGTGTTGGAAAACAGACAAATGCACTTGGATGGGTCTGCTTGGAAATTGTCCTCCACTGGCCAGTTAAAAATACACACGGGCTTCCTCTGTGAGTGGATTTTAGCCAAATTGGAAGCAGGTGTTCCTCGGGGCATGTTCATGCTTGGAGGGGGGGGGGGGAGGGGGAAATAGCATGTGTATGTGATATTTTCAAAAGCATACCCACTATTTTACCCTCTTCAGCCACCCACAATAAATAGATGGTGCAAAGGATGCATGCATTTTCGGGGAGTAAATTTGTAACAGCCCACATTGGTGGAAAGTCTGCGATTATCTATTACCCATGGACTTTACACTAATTTTCTAGTGAAAGTTGCACACTTACCTTTGCCACAAAAATCATGTCAGAAAAACTCTGCCCACGTATTTATGCCTACTAATGTGTATAGATTGCTTTCTGGAGAAAATGTACAAGTTTACTGTAGAAAATTAAAACTATGTGCATAGTTTCAAAACCTCACCCCCCCCCCCCCACCCCCCAACCTTGTCCTCGGAAATGCCTCTTGTCCCTGTGAAACAAATGTACACAAAGAGGTCCCACATATGTACACTTACTAGCATGTACAGCAGGCATTTTTTTAACAGCTCATTTTCCCAGGTAAAGCTCCTGCAAAAATGGCTTTTAATCTTCTTAGTGTGTTGCCCTCTCTCTGTCACTGTAGTTATAAAGCAATCTGGAGAAAGTAGTAAACCAAAATTCAGCTTTCAGAACCAAAATCTCCCTGCAGATGCAAGTTCATTGTTAAAAAAAAAAAAAAAAAGCTGGAGCTGGAAAGCTTGATTGCATAGAGAAAAACTTTTTACTCAGCTGTATTACAAAATAATTGATAGCTACATGAGCTGAAATGCTAATAAAATCAATATTTCATTGAGGGACTCACTCCAAATGGTTGTGTATGCAGAGACATGCACATATGTAATTCATAGACAATTTAGGTATTTATTTAAAGACAGCTTTAATATGAAGAGTGTGCAAACTGCTTTCCTGAGCAGTTAAAAACTTTGCTATATATCACATTTTCTCTGACATTTATTTCCTTGAATTGACCTCTGTTGTGTTGTTATTTCTTTTTTAGTATTATGTATATATCACTTATGTTGAAATGTATTGATTTCTTATGTTGGTAATAGAAATTTTCATCTGCAGTCAGTCATTAACTCTTAAGGGGCCTCTTATAAAAGTTTCCATCAGATTGTTTATCAATTTTGAAATATATAAATAACCCTAGCATGAATGACCAATCAAACTATATATTTATCAAAGCAAGTTTCACTGCTGTTTAGCACTATGATTTGGATAGTCTTTGTGAGAGACAGACAGACAAGCATAAGAAAATAAATAATGGATTTGAAATTTTTAATATGGATTAAGATACATGACTCAGAGGCCATGAATATATCAAAAAAGTTGCTTAAATTATTTTTACATGGAGTTATAAATGGGATTCTACTTGAATTGCATCATTTATCATCAGTTTTATTATATCATACACTATTCATTATCTTTTTCCAGATATGCAGAGTTTTTCATGAAATGCCATCAATATTTGGAACCAGGTAGAGGAAATGCATCAATCATATTTACAAAAATGATGGTAGTTTGAATAAAAGGCAAGAAGCTAAAAACATTTTCCCATACTTTAGTTACCATACTGCCTTATTTAAATATCTTTAAAACTAGGAATGCGTCAATACCTTTGAAAGTGATTTGCAAATCAGTTTGTAAAGCCCATGGACAATCTGGATTCTGGAAAGACTTTGTTTGTGAACCTCTTTTAAAAAAAAAATGATAGCATTGTTAGCAATCTCTGCAGTGGATCCACCCAAAATTCACCATGATTTCTTCAGAATGACAGATTTCCCTGAAATCCACAAAATAATATCTGACTGTATTTTCTTGATGATCTTAGGAATATCCTTTGTTGTCCCTTTTGAAAAAAAATAATTTCAAGAAGACTGATATCTTCCTGGTTCAAACCAGTTACACCACACAATTTAACAGAAGGTCTGAGAATAGTATAGAAATTTCAAGCCACTGATGTAAAACTGAGCAAGTCTGTCATATTTTCAGACAAAGTGAATTAGGAACCTAAAGAGTAGATTTCAAAACTTACACGCACACGTCCATGTGCGCGCGCTACCCAGCGCATATACACGGACATGTGATTTTATAACTTGGGTGCGCTGGCGGACTGGGAGGGGAACTTCCCAACCCCGTAGCCTAACCTCCCTTCCCCTTCCCCTATCCTGCCCTCTCCCTATCCCTATCCTAACTAGCCCTAATTTTTATATTTTACTTTTTGTTCCTGCCAAGGAGCAGAAGCAAGTTGTGCGTGCCATCACCCTGTCAGCATGCGATCCCCCAGCACAGCGGCAAATGGCCGCTGTGTTGGGTGCCACTAGCCCCACCCTGCCCCCAGACAGCCTCCCCCGGACCACCCCATTTTCAAGCCCCGGGACTTACACGCATCCCAAGGTTTACACGTTTGGCCGGGCCATTTGAAAATTGGCCCGGCACGTGTAAGACCTGGCCACGCACGTAAACCCCAGGATTTATGTGCGCTGGGGTTTGAAAATCTACCCCTAAGAGCATAAGAACATAAGAAGTTTGCATAATGGGTCAGACTGAGAGACCATCAAGCCCAACATCCTGTTTCCAACAGTGGCCAAACCAGGATGCAAGTAGCTGGCAATTACCCAAACATTAAATACAATTCTGTTAGCCGCATATCAAAAAAGATATAATTGCAATGGAGAAGGTACAGAGAAAAGCGACCAAAATGATAAGGGGAATGGAACAGCTCCCCTATGAGGAAAGACTAAAGAGGTTAGGACTTTTCAGCTTGGAGAAGAGACGGCTGAGGTGGGATATGATAGAGATGTTTAAAATTATGAGAGCTCTAGAACGGGTAAAAGTGAATCGGTTATTTACTCACTCGTATAATAGAAGGACTAGGGGGCACTCCATGAAGTTAGCATGTGGCACATTTAAAACTAATCGTAAAGTTATTTTTCACTCAACACACAATTAAACTCTGGAATTTGTTGCCAGAGGATATGGTTAGTGCAGTTAGTGTAGTTAGGTTTAAAGAAGGATTGGATAAGTTCTTGGAGGAGAAGTCCATTACCTGCTATTAATTAAGTTGACTTAGAAAAAAAACACTGCTATTACTAGCAAGGGTAACATGAAATAGACATAGTTTTTGGGTACTTGCCAGGTTCTTATGGCCTGGATTGGCCACTGTTGGAAACAGGATGCTGGGCTTGATGGTCCCTTGGTCTGACCCAGTACGGCATGTTCTTATGTTCTTATCCCATGCTACTAATGCCGGTAATAACCAGTGACTATTTTCTAAGTCAAATTTACTAGTAGCAGTTTATAAACTTCTCCTCCACGAACTTGTCCAAACCTTTTCTAAACTCAGATAAGCTAACTCCCTTAACCACATCCTCTGGCAACAAATTCCAGAACTTAATTATGCATTGAGTGAAAAATAATTTTCTGCAATTTGCTTTAAATGTGCTAATTGCTAACTTCCTGGCATGCACTCTAGTCCTTGTATTATCTGAAGAAGTAAAAAAAATGATTTACATTAACCCATTCTAGTACTTTCATGATTTTATAGATCTCTATCATATCCTCTGTCAGGCATCTCTTCTTCAAGCTGAACACCCCTTTCCTTTTTATCCTTCCTTCTGTTCCATTCCCTTTATCATTTTGGTCACCTTTCTCTCTACTTTCTCTAGTACATCAATATTTTCTTTCAGATGTGGCCACCAGAACTGAACAAAGTACTCAAGGTGTGGTCTGACCATGGAGAGATACAGAGGCATTATGACATTCTTCGTTTTATTCACCATTCCCTTGCTAACAATTTCCAACATTCTGTTTGCTTTTTTTGATTGCCACAGCACACTGAGCTGACAAGTTCAATGTATTATCTTCTATTATGCCTAGATCTCTTTCCTGGGTAATAGCTCCTAATATAGAACTTAACATTGTGTAACTACAGCATGGGTTATTATTTCCTATATGTATCACCTTGCACTTGTCCACATTAAATTTCATTTGCCAGTTGGAATGACAATCTTTCAGTATCATAAGGTCCTCCTGCAAATTATCACAATCCACCTACGATGTAACTACTCTGAATAATTTTGTGTCATCTGCAAATTTGATCACCTCAATCACTGTTTCCCTCCAGGTCATTTATAAAATATATTAAAAAGCACCAAAGCAAGTACAGATTCCTGAGACACTCCTCTGTTTACCTCTCTCCATTGAGAAAACTGACCATTTAATTGATAAGAAAGTGGAAATATAAGAAGCTGTGAAATACCAGAGGCACTGAGAATAGATATTCTATATGATGTCTGATTTTATATTATTTATTTGTTAAATATTATAATTATATAGAAACATAGAAATGATGGCAGAAAAAGACCAATCGGCCCATCTAGTCTGCCCAGCAAGCTTCCACACTTATTTTCCCATACTTATCTGTTTCAACAACTTTTATGTGAACTGCCACAATTGTAGACAGACTGATGTCATACAAACAAACAAACACATAAATAAATAAATAAATAAATAAATAAATAGTTCTACTCTCTGTTTCCTGTTTTTTTTAACCAGTTTGCTATCCACAAAAGTATAACCTCCTGTTCCATGACTTTTAAATGTTCTTAGAAGCCTTTAATAGGGGACTTTGTCAATTGCCTTCTGAAAATCCAATTACACCACATCTATGAGTTCACCTTTATCCATAAGTTTATTCACCCCTTCAAATAAATGTAGGAGATTTGTGAGTCAAGACTTCCCTTGGGTAAATCCATGCTAACTGTGCCCTATTAAACCACTTCTATCTGTATGTTCTGTGATTTTGTTTTTCAGAAGAATTTCCATGATTTTTCCCAGCACTTAATTTAGGCTCACCAGTTTAGAGTTTTCCAGATCACTCCTGGAGTTTGTTTTTTTTTAATATCAAGGTTACATTGGGCACCTTCCAGTCTTCAGTTACAATGGATGATTTTAATGATAAGTTATAAAGTGCTAATAATAGAGCTGAAATTTCATTTGTTATTTCTTTTAGAACCCTGGGGTATATATATTTTGATTCAGGTGATTCGCTACTCTTCAGTTTGTCAATCTGGCCTGCTACATATTCCAGGTTCATTGTGATTTGGTTCAGTTCATCTGAATTATCATTCTTGAAAAACATCTTTGGTATGGGTATCTCCCAACATCTTCATTAGTAAACACTGAAGCTAAGAATTCATTTAGTCTTTCCACATAGGCCATATCTTACTAAATTAACCAGGTAAGAATATATATTTACTTGAGAATCTTACTCATAACTTTGCAAACTATTTAGGCATTCTTGAAAAAATAATTAAAATAATGGAACTTACTGCAAAAAAATCACATGTAACATGCAGTAGGCATACATATATTCTTTGTGCAGAAATGATTGAGAAAGAAGGTTGATTTTGTCAAGGAACTAACACTTTAATTGAGTTGAGAAGATGTTGATAAACCCACATCTTTATATGTAGACAAATGCATACACTTGGAGAAGGATCTGATGATGACCAAGATTTCACTTTCAAGAAACAAAAGCAGACTGGAAGCACCTTGAATAATCAACAGTGGTCTGTAGCTTATAGTTATGAGAACTTGTCAAACTATCAACTTGTAGATGACCGGAATGCTCATCTGCATCTGTTCCCAGCATCCCCTAGGAGAGGACTCCAGAGGTCACAGTGAGAGACCAGGCTTTGAACTCCACATCCCCAGCTTTCAGAGGCCCCACCCCCTTGCAGTAGAAAAGGACCATAAGACTAATCTGCATACTGTTTCCAGCATCCTCTGGGAGGGGACTCCAGAAGTCACATCAAGCGATCCAAGCTTCAAACTCCACAGCCCCAGCTTTCAGAGGCCCATCACCCCTTGCAGTAGAAAAGGACCAGAAGGCTAATCTGCATACTGTTTCCAACATCCCCTGGGAGGGGACTCCAGAAGTCACATCGAATGATCCAGCTTCAAACTCCACAGCCCCAGCTTCCAGAGGACCTGCACCCCTTGCAGTAGAAGAGGACTGGAAGGGCGGACCTAATGGCATGTGAAACTCAAACCTCTCAATCCAGTGCTAGCATTGAGAGAAGATAATCTTTTTGGTGGCTGAAGAGGATTGGTAAGTAGTGCTTTGGAAAATCTTAGGACTTAAGTTGAAATATTAGAGTATATTCTTTAGCGTTTGTGTGTGTCTGATATAATAAGCAAGCCAGAGTGAGTTAAATCTAGTGTCTTGTCTTTCCTTCTCATATACCCCTAACTTATCCTTTGATTTAAATGCAAGAGACACTTTCTCATTAAAAATCAATCAGGCTCTTATATAAATCATACTATTGCACCAGCCTTTATTGAGAGTTTAATCATCCTCTTGTAGATCACTGCCAGATTAGTGAATGCACCTATACATTTAATGGACTCTAATTGTAGATATTCCTACTCCCAGAGCATCTTAAATTTAAGAAGGAACTCAACAAAATTAAGATGAAGGCAGCAATCCAGAAGCAAGAGGGGGTGGGGGGCTTCCAGTCTTTTGCACAAGTGTCACATGTGAAAGGTTGCATGTGTGCATCTGGTGCTAAGAGATTCTGGCTTTCAGAGAATGATTCTGATCTTTGGAGGCTAGAGTGGTAGACATGAAGGAGCTGATGTAGATAGAGATGTACGTTGATGAGACATTTAAGGACTTATAAGGCCAAGTCTCAAATCCAGTTTAGCAGCCCTGGTGCTACCTTGGATCAGAAAGGACTCTCAGTTGCAGATCATCACCCTGGTATAGCAGGAAATAATCCTGTAGTAAGAACCTGCTCTCCAGGTGATGCATTGTCTTCTCACACTGAGGACAAATCTCTCAAGGCTACAGTCCAGGAGGAAAAGGTTAGGTCAGCCACTTTATTTGGTAATTCAATTATTAGAATATAGATAGCTGGGTGGCTGGAGGAAGTGAGGACAACCTGGTAACTTGTCTGCCTGGTGCAAAGGTGGTGGACCTCATATGTCACCTAGATAGGATTTTAGACAGTGCTAGGGAGGAGCCTGCTGTTGTGGTACATGTGGGCAGTGATGACATAGAAAAATGTGGGAGGGAGGTTATGGAAGCCAAATTTAGGATTTTAGGTAGATAGCTGAATAGCTGAAATCCAGAAACTCCAAGGTGGCATTCTCAGATATGCTCCCTGTTCTATGTGCAGGTCCCCAGAGGCAGGCAGAGCTCCGGAGTCTCAATGCATGGATGACCTGATGGTGCAGGGAAAAGGATTTAAATTTTGTAAGAAACTGGGCAATATTTTGGGGAAGAGGTAGACTTTTCCGAAAGGACGAGCTCCACCTTAACTAGAGTAGAACAAGGCTGCTGGTGCTTTTAAAAAGCAGCTTTTAAACTAGAACAAGGGGGAAAATCAACAGTCACTCAGCAGTGCATGATTCAGAAGAAGATATCTTTGAAAGATACCTAATGAAACAGGAGAGTTAAGGTATCCCAACACAGAGGGGTAGAATTTTAACAAATGTGCGCGTGCATCCATGTGCATGTGCTACCCGGCACGCACACATGGACACGCGATTTTATAACATGCGCTCGTCCCTTCCCCTCTGCTCCCCACCCTCTAAAAACAAATTTTAAATGTTTTTACCTTTTATTTTTTCAAGTTACTTCAGGGCCTAACCTGAAGTAACTTGCGCTTGCCGGCAGCTGGCCGGTGCGTGAGGCTCTGGGACAACGAACAATGTTGCTGTCCCAGCCTGCCTCCCCACCTCACTCTTCCCCACCCAAAGCATACCCTCCGGCCCACCCCTTCCAAGAGGCCCGACACATGACTGCGTGCCGGCCTTTTTGCACGTGGCCGGGACTCTTGGAAGATTCACCCAGCGCACATAAGGCCCGGCCACGCGCATATGGGCCAGGATTTACACATGCCGGGCATTTAAAATCTGCCCTAGAGGGTCTAATAAAAGCAAAAGTAATCCATGTGCCTATAAGTAAAGAATCACCTGAGCTAAAGCATTCCAAAATATCCCTATAAACTGAAAGGCTGGCTTTTAATATAAATAAAAAACACACTTTAAAATGTTTGTATGCCAATGTCAGAAGTATAAGAAGTAAATTGGGAAAGTTTATTGTATAGCAGTGTGTGGAGACAGAAATAATTGGCATCTCAGAGACCTGGTGGAAAGAAGATAATCAATGGGACAGTGCTATTTCAGGGTACAAATTATACCGCAATGATAGGGAAGATCAAAATGGAACAATTGGTTCAGGCAAGAGAGGGAACAACTTTAAATCTAATTCTTAGAGGAATGCAGGATTTGGTAAGAGAGGTAATGATGGTGGGGCCACCAAGTTGGCAATAGTGATCATAAAATGATCACATTTGAACTAATGACTGGAAGGGGGACAACATGTAAATCTATAACACTAAATTTTCAAAAGGGAAATATTGAAATAAATGAGGAAAATAGTTTAAAAAAAAAAGCTGAAAGGTGCAGCTGCAAAGGTTAAATGTGTACAACAAGCATGGACATTGTTTAAAAATACCATCTTAGAAGCACAATCCAGATGTATTCCATGTATTAAGAAAGGTGGAAGGAAGGCCAAAAGATTACCACATGTATATACCACAGTGTATAAGGTTATACACAATCCCTTATTTAAGTGTATAATTTGCAATGCTACTTATTATGTTCTTCTGTTGTTTTCCATCAGGTACTGTTCCTTTTCTCCTCTTCCTGTTTTTCCCTCTCTTTTGCCCTTTCTCTCTTCCTATCAGCTCCCTCTCCCCCCACCCTGATTTTTTTAAATTTCCTCCAGTTATATTGTAAACCGGCATGATGTACCCACAAATATCAATATATAAAAGCTAATAAAATAAATAAATAAATAAAAAATGTTTGCTAGAAAAAGGTGAGGTGACAGAGGCTATTTTAGCCAAAAAAAAATCCTTCAAAAATTGGAAGAAGGATCCATCTGAAGAAAATAGGAAAAAGCATAACCATTGTCAAGTTAAGTGTAAAACATTGGTAAGACAGGCTAAGAGAGAATTTGAAATGAAGTTGGACACAGAGGAAAAAAAACATAATAAAAAACCTTTTTAAATATATCCAAAGCAGGAAACTTTGAGGGAGTCAGTTGGACTTTTAGATAACTGAGGGGTTAAAGTGCTCTTAGGGAAGATAAGGCCATCATGGAAAGTTGTCAGGAGATACTAGTTCCTGAGTTGGTTTTCAAGGGTGATGAGTCAGATGAACTGAACCAAATCACAGTGAACCTGGAAGATATAGTAATCTAAACTGACAAACTAAAAAATAGCAAATCACCTAGACCAGATGGTATGCACCCCAGGGTTCAGAAGGAACTAAAAAAATTAAAATTCAGATCTATTAGTAAAAATGTGTAACCTGTCATTAAAATCATCCATTGTACCTGAAGACTGGAGGGTGGCCAATGTAATGCCAATATTTAAAAAGGGCTCCAGGGGTGATCCAGGAAACTATAAACTGGTGAGCCTGATTTCAGTGCTGGAAAAATAGTGAACACTATTCTAAAGGTCAGAATCACAGAGCATATAGAAAGAAATGGTTTAATGGAACACAGCCAGCATGGATTTACCCAAGGGAATTCTTGCCTCACAAATCTGTATCATTTTTTTGAAAGGGTTAATAAACATGTGGATAAAGGCAACCAATAGATGCAGTGTATTTCGGTTTCCGAATTGCATTTGGCAAAGTCCATCATGAGAGGCTTCTAAGAAAACTAAAAAGTAATGGGATAGGAGGTGATGTCCTTTCATGGATTAAAAAACTGGATAAAAAACTGGAAATATAGGATTAAATGGTCAATTTTCCTCAGTGGAAAAAGGTAAATAGTGGAGTGCCTCTGGGATCCGTACTTGGACTGGAGCTTTTTCAATATATTTATAAATGATCTGAAAAAAGATATGGCAAGTGAGGTGATCAAATTTACAGAAGATACAAAAATGTTCAGATACTTATATATAAAGGAGGAGGCAGCAAAACACTGCACGGAGCGGCAGTAGCCCAGAGGCATTCATGGAGTGGGATGCCAGTGGCCAGTGGTTGGTGTTCCACCTTCACGGAGCGGAAGGATGGAGGCCTGCCATCTCCATATTAAAAAAAAGCAAACAAAACAGGGGTGGGCAGAGTATGTAAAATTAACGAAGAGTTCATAAGCTATAGGTATTACCAATTACTAGGCTTATTCATAGATAGATAATGTGGCTTTCAATGCATACTTCACTTTCAATACATATCCAACATAGCTCTCTGCTTCAACAGCAGGGGAGAAGAAAAACTAATACTTCACGCATATCCAGCATAGCTCTCTGCTTCAACGGCAGGGAGAAGTAAAACTAATACTTCAACGCATATCCAGCATAGCTCTCTGCTTCAACGGCAGGGGAGAAGTAAAACTAATACTTCACGCATATCCAGCATAGCTCTCTGCTTCAACGGCAGGGGATAAGTAAAACTAATACTTCACGCATATCCAGCATAGCTCTCTGCTTCAACAGGGAGAAGTAAAACTAATAGTTCACGCATATCCAGCATAGCTCTCTGCTTCAACCGGCAGGGAGAAGTAAAAACTAATACTTCACACATATCCAGCATAGCTCTCTGCTACAACGGCAGGGGAGAAGAAAAACAACCAATAAGGGCTGAATAACATAGTCTGGGTAAACAAATAAGCATGGGTGTAGCTTGCTTATTGCGGCGGTTACTACCCCTAACTAATCAAGCTTGATATTTCACTTGGATGCAGCTCCATCACTGCTCTCTGCATTAATGGTGGGGGTGAAAGGGAAATAGAACCAAAGATTACTAGGAGCCAAGAGAAACAGATAAGTATGAGAAAAAAAGAAGTGGGCAGACTGGATGGGCCGATTGGTCTTCTTCTGCCGTCATTTCTATGTTTCTATGTATATAGTGTTGTGATCCTGCCCGCGAGGAGCGTGGGCAGGCTCTTACCTTCTCGCAGCCAGTTGGGCTGCTGACGCTGCTGCTTCTTTCTCTCCTGAATCAGCTGGGGCCGTCCCCGCAGCTGTTGCCATGCGGTCGGCTCCTCTGCTCCTGTTTTCCTTCCCCCCGACGTGCTGCTGCGATCCGGGACCTTCACGCCCGGGTCCTTGCCTGGCAGGGAAGCCGTCCCTGCCAGTGCCTGCAGCCTGCTACAGCTCTCTACTCTGCCTGCAGTCTTACCTCTCCTCCTGGGGCCGCTCCAGCAGTCAGCCCTTCTCCTGCTTCCTGCTTCAGTCCTTGCAGCTCTCTGTTCTCTCTGCTGGTGCCTGAAGCCAGCCTTACCTCTCTCTGCTTCTTCCTGCTTCAGTCCTTGCAGCTGGGAGCTGCTCCATTGACCTGCCTTCACCCAGCTCCAGCCCAGGGCTGCTCCACTGCTTCCCTGGGCCTTCCACGTGGCTGAGGACGCCACCAGCTTCCAGCTCTTCTCTCCAGCTCCCTAGGGCGCGGGCGCACGCCTCTCTGTTCCTCTTCAAGGGCCAGCCAGGTGTGGCCCCCTGCTGACCCCTCCCTGGGCGTTGTCCACCTCAGCTCTACTAAAGGGCTCAGCGTTCAGTCTGTCTTTGCCTTCGCAAGGAGTTGGTCACTCCTGAGATCCTTCGCTCCAGGAAGTCGTCCGTGTTCCAGCACTTCTGCAAGGTCCTGTGTTTCTTGTTCTCTGTTGGAGCTCCTCATCCAGTCCTGATGTCTGCCTGCTATTCCAGTCCTGATGTCTGCCTGCCATTCCAGTCCCAAGGTCTGTCTCTTGATCCAGTATCTGTGTTCCAGTCCTGATGTTACCTGCTGTTCCAGATGTCCTTGTTCCAGCCCTGAGGTCTGTCTTAATCCTTGTTCCTGACCCTGATGCTTTAACCTGCCTTGAGCTGCCAGGAGTGCAGCGTATCTGCCTTGAGCTGCCAGGAGTGCAGCAACCTGCTTCTTCCCTGTGCTCTTCCGCTCTCAGCGTGGTCCGCGACCAGCCTTCCTGGGCTGAGTAGGGCGCGCATGAGACAGGGTGTTCCACGACTCAGTCCCGTGGGTGGTCTGAGTAGGGCGCCCTGAGGGACAGTGCCCATGTCTTCCTTCAGCCCTCATTCCTGAGTCCACCTCTGTGCATCCAGTACCTCGTCCTGAGTCCACGTCTGTGCCTAAGTCCACGTCTATGCATCCTACACCGCGTTCCTGAGTCCACGTCTATGCCTGAGTCTACGTCGTTCCTGAGTCTCGTCTGAATCCATGTTCCAGTGTTCACTGCCCTGGCCTCTATCTGGCCTGCCGCTTCGTGCCGTAGCCTGCGGCAGGTCCGAAAGGGCTGGGAACGGTCGGAGGACTGTTCACAAGACCAACATTGCGTTGTTGGGTCTTCCGAAGCGTGCAGGTCCAGAGGAGGGCCTGTCTTCCAGTCTTGCTCCCGCCCAGCCCATGCTCGGGCATGCCAAGCCTTCCGCGGCACCTCTTCAGAGATCCTCTGGGGTCGAGCCATGGCCCAAGGACACACATCTCTCAGGAAGTGGGATCGCTCTCCTAGCGCTCCACAACATATAGATTGTTATACATTGCAAGGGGACCAAGATTTTGTACCTATTCAGAGAATTTAATACTATTAACTTTGAAAGGTAGCTCTGATAAATCAGGGCAAACTGAGGGTCTTGATTTTCAAAGGACTTCTATTTTTGTTAAATATAGGATTAAGGTATTATTTGCCATCCAATCAACATCAGCATTCAGGCACTGACTTATTTGAAATAACGCAGATGGAACATCAGTTAGCACAGGAAAGTACATCTGTATAATCATCTGCATAAAATCTAAAAACAATATTAAAAGAATCCAAATGAAAACACATATTTAAAACTATCTCATGAGGGAATTTGTCAAACATTTCTGAACATCTAAATATACAATAAAACTGGCTCACCTTTATCCACATGTTTACACAGTCAAAGAAATCTAATAGATTGATAAGACAAAATTTACCTTGGCTAGAAACATATTGACTCATCCCCATTAAATTTTGTGACTAGTAATTTTGTTTTTAGGAATAGCTTCTACCATTTTGCCCCACACTGATATTAGGCTCTCCAGTTTACAGTTTGCCAGATCAATCTGAAAGCCCTTTTTAAAAATCAGTATGACATTGGTCACCCTCTTGTCTTCAGATACTGTGGTCGTTTTAAATGTTAGGTTACAGATTACTAGTAACAGGTTTACAATTTTATGATTGAACTGCAACTATGGAATGAATATCATCTGGTCCTTGTGCTATGTGACTCTTTGTTAATTTGATCTTCTTTATCCTCCAGATTCACAGTCATTTGCTGTAGTTGCTGAGAATCATCACCACCAAAGAACATTTTTTCATGCAGGTCTTGTAAGGAAGAATTATTCAATGCAGGGACTTCCTTTCCTTTTTGAAGAACTCCAGTTTGGGTTTCAAGTTTTTGGAGAAGCTAAGTATTCTTTTGCTGATACAATGGGCATCATCGGTTTTACAATTATTTAAGAGAATTAATGTATTTGGATAAGATTTTTCACTACAGTAAACACATTTTCTTTGGACATGTTTACAAATAAGGATTATTTTTGGGCAAATGATAACATATGGGGAGTCTTCACTTTTAAAAATCATTAGTGAAGCTCCATGTTTGATACCTTTTCTAAATATTTTCTAAACAGTGTTTTATTTTTGTTTAATATATTAAAGCTTTCCTATGTTTATTATGTTTTTTGTATGCATAACACATGGGGTAGATTTTATAAATTTGTGCAACTTGCGCGCGCGCCGAGCCCTGCGCGCGTTGCCCATTCCCTCCGAAATTGGAGTGGCCACAGAGGGAATTTTCCTTCTACCCCCCCCCCCCCCACCTTCCCCTCCCTTCCCCTACCTAACCCACCCCCCCGACCCTATCTAACCCTTCCCCCTACCTCTGTTGCTAAAGTTACGCCGGCTAGAGGCCGGCGTAACTCTGTGCATGCCAGCGGGATGCTGGCACGCCATCACCCGACCCAGGGGCTGGTCCGGAGGCCTCAACCATGCCCCTGAGCCGGCACCACGCCCCCGCCACGCCCCCTGGAACACTCCGAAAATCGTGCCGCTCACCCAACATGCCCCCAACAGGCCCCCTTTGCGAAGCCCCGGGACTTACATGTCCCGGGGCTTGTGCGTCGCCGAGCCTATGCAAAATAGGCTCGGCGTGCGCAGGGGGTTTTAAAAGGGTTACGCGCGTACCTTATGCGTGTAACCCTTTAAAATCATCAGCCCATAGGTTCTAATGCCAGGCATTATAATCTTCTTATGGGTATATCCCCCAAAATACTCCCAAAAAAGCCTGAGGCAAAGAATTAATTTAGTTTTCTACTATTTTCCTGTCTTCCTGAGTACCTTTTGGTTATCCAGATGTCCCACTGACTCCTTCATAGGCTTTTCACTTGAAATGTACTTGAAAAAATTGTTATTAGTTTTTACCTCTATGGTTAGCTTCTTTGCAAATTCTTTCTTGGCCTGCCTTGTATTTGTTTATTTATTTATTTATCTATTTATTTATTTTTTTATTTATGTGAACATTCTTAAATTCCGCTTATATCAAGCCAGCCATATTAAGTGGATTAAAATAAGTTTACAATAAAACATCTAACTTGCCAGTTCTTATGCATTTCCCTATTTTCTTCATTCCAGTCTACTTTCCATTTTTTTGAAAGATGCAATTTTGGCTTTACTTGTCTTTTTCACCTCATCATTAAACCATGCTGGCAGTCATTTGGTCTTCCTTTGACCTTAGTTAATGCATGGATTACATTTTTTCTGGGATTCCAAATTGGTATTTTTAAACAATGTTCAAGCTTCCTGCAAACTTAGGCCTGGATTCACTAATGGGGGGCTGGGTGGGGGACGAGGCAGGGGGCGGTCCTGCGCTAGCCAGCAGCGATCAAACCTCCGCAATGCGATCGCGGTCGCCGTCACGCCGAATAACTACACCATAAAAGGTGTACTTATTCGGTGCAAAACTGACAGCGAAAAGGCTCCTTACCTTTTCGCTGTCCACGCCGTCATCGCAGAGTCAGCCCTGATGACGCCCTGATTCCTCCTCTTCCGGGGCCGACTCCGCCCCGATGTAGCTAGCGCACGTGTGCGCTAAGGTTTCTAGCTATTGCACGCTTGCGCTGGTAGTCAGGGGCGGATTGACCTATCGGGGGATCGGGCATCCCCTGGTGGGCCGGTCTACCTTGTCATGTGGTCTCGACCGCGTGGCTTTTCCTCAGCCCAGCCTCAGCGTCTTCCAGTCAGCCCCTGCCGGAGGCCAAGCCGGCAGGGGCTGAAGAAATACAAATCGAGGCCGGCGGGGGCCGAAGAAAAGAAGATGGGAACCTCCAAGCCAGCCCCCACTGGAGAGATTAAAATCGAGGCCGGCGGCGGCCGAAGGAAAGAAGATGGGCACCTCCCAGTCAGCCTCAAGCGGGGGCCAAAGAAAAGAAGATGGGGGCCGAAGAAAATCGAGGCTGGCGGCCTCCGCCAGCCTCAATTTTAACTTCTTCGGCTCCTGCCGGAGACAGCCGGCCCCCAAAGGCCGGCGGGGGCCGAATAAATTAAAATAGAGGCCGGCGGCAGCGGAGGCTGAAGCAAAGAAGATGGGCGCCTCCCAGCCAGCCTCAAGCGGGGGCTGACTGGGCAGTGCCTATCTTCTTTTCTTCGGCCTCCGCCAGCCTCGATTTTAATTTCTTCCATCCCTGCCGGCCTCGATTTTAATTTCTTCAGCCCCCGCCGGAGACCAAGAGGGCCGAAGAAATTAAAACTGAGGCCGGCGGGGGCCAAAGACATTAAAATCGAGGCTGGCGGGGCCGAAGAAGTGAACCGCTGCCGGAGACCAGCTGTTAAGCCTTGGATCGGAAGGGTGCTTCTGTGTGTATGTGAGAAAGGAACGGTGCTTTTGTGTGTGTGTGTGTGTGTGTGTGTGTGTGTATGAGAATAGTGCAACTTTTGAAAAGTTGGATGAAAGATTAAATTACTGAATGTTAAGCGTCCCTCTTCTAGAAAATAAAATGTAGCAAAGTGGGTAGAGACAACTAAAGCAAAAAAAAATAAAATTAAACTATTTAAAATGTTCATCTCAGCAAAATCACAAATTTAAGATACTGATGCCAGGTGGGTTGTTTTTCTTTTTTTAGCATAATTTAAGCATGAAGACTAGAATAGTTCCAAACTGAAATGGTTTTGCTATTTTTTTAAGCCTTTAGAAAATGAATATTTTTAAATGACTAAGCCTGGAATCTTCCCATTTAAAAGGGAAGTTGACTAAAGATGTCTTTCGGTTCCATATCTCCCACATGAATAATCATATGACTGATAGTTTGAAGAAAGACACTTGCTTTATTGCCTGAAAGCGCAAAATAAGAGAAGCTGTATGGTGTGGGCGGCTGTCCCTTGGGAGGACAGAACCTGAAGGAAGGGTGTCATTTCGCCTTCTGATAGGAATGTGGTTTTCTTATCTAATGGTTGGGATCATCACTTTCACTTTTAGTAAAAGTGAAAAATGCAAGTCTGAAAGCAAGGTGCTTCTGTGCGTGTAATGTGTATGTGAGACAGGGAGAGTGCTTCTGTGTGTCAGTGTGTGTGTGCAAGAGATATGGAGCATGTTTTTGGCTGGCTTGTGGCTGTGAGATAGAACATGTGTGTAATTGAGAGCTTGTGTGTAAGTGAAATAGAGAGAGCATGTGTATGATTGAAAGCCTTTGTGTAAGTAAGAGAGAGCGAGAACATTGTGTGATTGAGAGAGACTGGCCAGAGAGGTGACATGTGTATGTGTGAGACTAATCAGGGAGATGACTGGTATGTGTGTGCTCGTGTGTGAGTGAGAGAGAGAAGAGATTGGTTGCGGTCCCTAAGGAAGAGGACCATGAGGACAGCTTCAGCAGCTACTGCTGCTTCTGGCGTCGCCTGCAAAGGAAAGGAGTAGGAGAACTGCTGGAGAGGGTAAGTAAAGGTGGCTTTTTAAGTTCATTTATCTTGATTACCATTTTAATTATTGGGTAGTATGTGATGTGTCTGCTGTTTGAAATATTTTATTGGTGTTTGGTAAAGGTTTCAAAATTTCCTTGAGTCTTTAATTATTGGATATTCTATTCATCAGCTGTTTTGAAATTATTTTATTAGTATGATTTTATAATTATGAGTCATGATTTATATATCTTGATTTTATTGATTGTTTCATGAGGAATGGTGAAATTTTTATTTTTCCATTGTTGCACTGTATAGAGTCTGGCATGATACATTTTACAGTTTAGGTTTTGTCTGTACATTTCTATTTATACTTTATGTGGCTTTATTCTGTATTTGGTGGGAGTTTGTGTTCTGCATGCAAAGACTGAGAGGAAGCATTCTTTTAGCATGTGATTTCTCTGTAGGGATCTGTAGTAGCTTGGCCTGTTCTGTTTTCCTGATAGGAGGTGTATTGATATTTTAGATTCTGGTGTAATATTTGTGGTATTCTTTTTCTTAGGTGGGGTTGTTATTCTTTGAGTTTTGGCAAATAGTACTGTGTTGATACGGGAGTAGCATGCTGAAATATAGGGGTGTGTACATATATATGTAAATTAAATATGTAAATTATATTGTATATGTAATTGGGTACCCATGGGCCAGTATGGAGAAAAATCCCCCAGGCCACTATTTTCCCTCAATCCGCCCCTGCTGGTAGTGCAAGCGTGCGATAGCTTTAGAAAATAACCCCCTTACCCTTGGAAACCTCTAGTTTTAGATTGTTCTAACCTTTTCCTCATTTTATTGTAGTGTCCCCCATTTAAAGTTAAATGCTCCTGCAGCAGTGCTTTTACTTAATATTCAACCTCCATTGATAATGTCAAATTTATTTGCATTATGATCACTATTGCTATGGGGATTGATCATTTTTACCCCTTCCACCATGTCCTGTGTTCCACTGAGAAATAGATAAAAGTAGTTCCCCTCCTTGTTGATTTCATGACCAGAAACTATATAAAAAAATCTTTTATAGAATAAACAAACATTAACACCCTAGCATGTCGAGATGTGACATGTATCCAATTAACATTGCAGTAAATAAAATCTGCCCTTATTATTCTATTGCATTTTCATTAGCTTACCTAATCTCTTATAGCATTTTACAGTCTGTTTCCTAGGGATGTGCAGAGCAAAATTTTATGTTCATATTTTTTATGTCCGAAAGGGGGTCCCACTTGCGGCCAATATGGACATAAAAAAAATCCAATGAGTTGGGTATATGTACATATGTGCAAAAAAAAAATTAAACCCCCTCACCCTCCTTAATCCCCCCCCCCAGACTTACCACAACTCCCTGGTGATTGAGCGAGGAGTGAGGACGTCATTTCTGCAATCCTTGGCGAGAAGCATGTGACGTCGGTGGCACGTCGAGTGACGCGGCGTCACGTGATTCCCGGCTCGTTCGCGCCGGACGGCTCGTTCGGCCCAAAAAGAACTTTTGGCCAGCTTGGGGGGCCTCCTGACCCCCCCAAGCTGGCCAAAAGTTCTTTTTGGGCCGAACGAGCCGTCCGGCGCGAACGAGCCGGGAATCACGTGGCGCCGCTCACTCAGACGCGACGTCACGTGATTCCCGGCGAGTTCGCGCCGGACGGCTCGTTCGGCCCAAAAAGAACTTTTGGCCAGCTTGGGGGGGCCTCCTGACCCCCTCAAGCTGGCCAAAAGTTTCTTTTTGGGCCGAACGAGCCGTCCGGCGCGAACTTGCCGGGAATCACGTGACGTCGGCATCACGTGATTCCCGGCTTGTTCGCGCCGAACGAGCCGTCCGGCGCGAACTTGCCGGGAATCACGTGACGTCGCGTCTGAGTGACGCGGCGCCACGTGATTCCCGGCTCGTTCGCGCCGGACGGCTCGTTCGGCCCAAAAATAACTTTTGGCCAGCTTGGGGGGGTCAGGAGGCCCCCCCAATCTGGCCAAAAGTTCTTTTTGGGCCGAACGAGCCGTCCGGCGCGAACGAGCCGGGAATCACGTGACGCCGGCGTCACTCGACGTGCCGCCGACGTCACATGCTTCTCCGCCAAGGATTGCAGAAATGGCGTCCTCACTCCTCGCTCCATCACCAGGGAGTTGTGGTAAGTCGGGGGGGGGGGGATTAAGGAGGGTGAGGGGGTTTATATTTTTATTTTGGCTCAACAATCGCGATTTCCCACATATCGAACATATCTATATTCGATATGTGGGAAATCCGATCGTTTATGTCGAATCAATTTTTTAAAAAAAAATATGAGTTGCGTTTTACTAATGCGGTCAATCCGAATGCACACCCCTACTGTTTCTTCATCCTTGTAAGGTGGGTGGTAGTATACCCACTATTGTACACTTTCAAGCCTCAAATTAAAGCTGTTATTCAATCAGGTTTCTATAAGCGTCGAGTTATTGCAGGTTTAAAAAGTTAATTAATTTCTGCTGATTTCTAAATGGTTTTGTAAGCAATCACTTTCCCTGCAATTGACTACTGTAATAACTTATATTTATTTATTTATAAAGTTTTATATGCCGTCGTTTAGAGAGGTTCCATCACAATGGTTTACAGTGTCATAACAAACATAAAACAATAACATAAAAGTCAAGAAAACTTAAAAGAACAATTCTTAACTATAAGTTACACTTCAAATCACAAATAACATAAAAACATATTTGTAAAAATAGTTAAATATAACAATGCATCAAATATAAAAATAAATAGTTAAACTGAGGAAAGGCAGGACAATAAAACCTAATACTAAACATAAAGTTTTAGCTGGATAAACCATCTACGTCTGCTGGATGTATTCCTCATAGGCTTTGCAGAAAAGCCATTTTTTAGGTCTTTTTTAAACATTTTATCATTCTGCTGCAATCTGATATTTTAGGAAGTTCATTCCATATCATTGGTCCTGCGAGAGATATAGTCCTATTTCTGACCTGCATTAACTGTGCTGATTTAACTGAAGTAATGGATAGGAGAGCTTTATTACTTGACCTTTAGATTTCTTTGGGGGATATGTAATTTGATAGAGGCGTTAAGCCATTCAGTGCCTTCACCATATATTATTCTGTGTAGTATACAGAGGGTTTTGTATTCTATACGATATTGTATGGGAAGCCAATGTAGCGAGATCAAAACTGGTGTGATATGATCATATTTTTTTGAGTTGGTTTATCTAGGATTCCCTGCGTCTACATTGCAACTGCTGCAGCTATTTCTTAATTCTGCAGCTTGACTATTTACCAATACCAAACAAACAGGCCGATACAGTAAAGTCTGCGGGAGAGCGGGCGAAAGCAAATTAGGCCCGGCGGAAAAAACAGGTAAAAGGAGGCACTAGGGACACTAGCGCGTCCTTAGAGCCTCCTTTTGGACCGGAGTGGCGTCGGTTCTCGAACCCGCTGATAGCCATGGGTTCGAAACTGAACACCGGCAAAATTGAGCATCTGGTTTTCGACCCGAGAGCCGCGGGCCGACTTCAAATTTTTTTTTTACTTTTGGTAACTTTCAGGACCTCCGACTTAATGTCGCCATGATATTAAGTTGGAGGGTGCACGGAATGCAGTTTTTACTGCGTTTCTGTGCACTTTCCCGGTGCCCGAAGAAATTAGCACCTACCTTTGGGTAGGCGCTAATTTCTAGGGATGTGAATCATTTTTTGATTTAAAAAAATCATCAGATAATTTTTAAATCGTCAAAAATTGTTAGAGTGCGCGATATAATACAAATTCCCCCGATTTATCGTCAAAAATCATTAAATCGGGCACGGGAGTTATTTAGGGGGAGGGCAGGAAAACCGGCTCACCAAAACAACCCCTAAACCCACCCCGACCCTTTAAAACCAATCCCTTACCCTCCCGAACCCCAGCAAAATGTTAAATTACCTGGTGGTCCAGTGAGGGGGGTCCCGGCGTGATCTCCCGCTCTTGGGCCATCGGCGCCATTTGGTTGCCACTAATATAAATGGCGCCGATGGCCCAATAAAAAAAAAACCCACCCGACCCCTTAAAACCAATCCCTTACCCTCCCCCACCCTCCCAAACCCCCCCAAAATGTTAAATTACCTGGTGGTCCAGTGGGGGGGGGAGGGTCCCAGCGCGATCTCCCGCTCTCGGGCCATCAGCGCCATTTTGGCTGCCACTAATATAAATGGCGCCGATGGCCCAATAAAAAAAAAAATCCACACGACCCTTTAAACCGACCCCCTTAGCCTCCCCCACCCTCCCGACCCCCCCAAAACCTTTTAAAATTACCTGGTGGTCTGGGGGGGGGCACGGGGAGTGATCTCCCGCTCTCGGGCCATCGGCTGCCACTCATAAAAGATGGCGCCGTTGGCCCTTTGCCCTTACCATGTGACAGGATATCTGTGCCATTGGCCGGCCCCTGTCACATGGTAGGAGCACTGGATGGCCGGCACCATCTTGGCTGCACATTTTGCTTTGTGAATCGCGCGGGAATAACTAATAGGGCCATCAACATGCATTTACATGTTGCGGGTGCTAATAGGTTCGGGGGAGTTGGATGCATGCGTTTTCGGCCCCTTACTGAATAAGGGGTATTGCTAGCATGTCGAAAACGCGCGTCCAATGGAGGGTTAACAGTGCGCTCCGTCGGAGCGCACTTTACTGTATCGGCCCGATAGGGGGTTATTTTCTAAACCTATCGCATGCGAAAAGTCCCTTTTCTCATGCGATAACTGGATCGGGGCGGAGTCGGGGCGGCATCGGCACCGGAAGAGGAGGAGTTGAGATGGCGTCAGGGCGGATGCTGCAGAAACTTTGCTGGTGGCGGTAAGGTAAGACCCCTTATCGCTGCCAGTAGCGTGCCCAATAGCATCACCATTCATGATGACGCTATTGGGTGTGAGAACCGGCAGCGATAACACTCGTTTGTCTTTCATCTACCAGAGACTCAGCTTTTTCTGTTGCAGTGCCAAAGATATGGAACTACCTATTGGTTGATTTGAGTCTGAACTCTTGCAGTAAGATGTTTAAGACTATGTTCAAGACTTTTTTTCTGCAATAGGCCTTTTAGAATATTTTGATATTTTCTCATAGGTATTTGATACAGATGATTTAATCAACTAAGACCTTTCTGCAACAGGCCTAAAATAATGTGATTTTTTTCTCATACATATTTATTGCAGATGTATGAATTAATTAATTATTGGTTGCTTTTATTATTTTGTGTATGTAAATATTTATTTTATGCATGTTTTGTCTTGTACATCACCTTGGCCTTTTAGTGTGAGGCGATTAATATATTTATAAAAACAAACAAACTTGCCTATCACACTTAGGGCCAGATTTTAAAAGCCCTGCGCGCGTAAATCTGGCCGGATTTACGCGCGCAGGGCACTCGCTCGCCGGCACGCCTATTTTGCATAGGCTGCCGGCGCGCGCATAGCCCCGGGACGCGCGTAAGTCCCGGGGCTTCGTAAAAGGGGCGGAAGGGGGCGTGTCTGGCGGCATGTCCTGGGGTCAGGGGGCGGTTCGGGGTGGGACCGGGGGTGTGGCACCAGCCCCGGGAGTGTGGTCGAGGCCTCCGGACCAGCCCCTGGGTCGGGTGATGGCGCGCCAGCAGCCCGCTGGTGCGCACAGATTTACACCTGCTTGCGGCAGGCGTAAATCTGCCAATAAAGGTGGGGGGGGTGTGTTAGATAGGGGAAGGGAGGGGAAGGTGAGGGGAGGTGGAAGGAAAGTTCCCTCCGAGGCCGCTCCGATTTCGGAGCGGCCTCGGAGGGAACAGGCAGCGTGCGCCGTGCTTGGCGCGCGCAGGTTGCACAAATGTGCACCACCCTTGCACGCGCCAACCCTGGAGTTTATAAGATACGCGCATATCTTATAAAATCCAGCATACCTTTGTTCGCGCCTGGTGCACGAACAAAAGTACGCGCGCGCGTAAATTTATAAAATCTACCCCTTAGAATTTTTATATTTGATTCCACACTGCAGGCTGCTCTTGTAGAACTTTTATCCTGAGTAGCTTTATCACATCCTTACCATATAGTGCCATCCCTCTACAAACTGATCTGCCTTGACATGTCCATGTAATTTGTGCTGTGTTATTCTGGTGTCCAAATGGTTATCTTCCTTCCACTAGGTCTCTTAGGCCTGGATTTATCAAAATATACTCAATATCGCATGCGATAGTAAAAGGGGTGTGTTTATGGTAATAGCCTATTTATTGCAAAGTGCACTATCTTAGCACTTTGCATAGGTATTACAGCAGAGGGCAATAACTTTTTCACACTTTGTGATAAGTACCACAATTGTTGCAATTCCTACCTACAACCACTGGGGGGGGGGGGGGGGATGGGAGAGAGAGTGCCTAGCTATAAGACCTTTCTGGTAGTTAGGTATTAATACCTCTATATGAGGCCCACCTAGTTACCTGAGGTGAGGTTTAGATAGTAGTGTAGGGCTTAGGGGCCACTTTGACATTCAGAGTAATCGTACGAACAAAACAGTACAATCTTGTAAGATTTGATGTCCTTTGGAGTGAGGAAACTCACCCAAAGATGACATTTGTACAATGTTCTCTCAACCTATCTTGATGTTTCCCAGATAGAGTCCAGCTAGAGAGTCCATCTAACCACTAGGCTACTCCTTCACTCCATGTGTTATGGTGCTTTTCACATGTGAAAACGCTATATAGCACTTTGATAAATGACCTCATTAGATGCCTATTATGATTATATCTTTGTTTACTGCCAGATATTCTACCTTTCAGGTCTTGTTTTTTCAAACCTCTGGCATTCACATACAGACATTTTAAAATAGTTTTTTAAATTTATATTTCTATATTTATTTGTATTTACAACTTTCTTATTATGAAATGATATAGGTAGTTTGCATGGTCTTTATTTTAAACCATCTGGTCTACTTCAACTTTATTGTTGTGCTTGGCGGTCCATGGACCACTGTTCTCACCTCCTCCCCAGACTGGTTATATGTGCCATGCCCCAACAAGGCAGAGGATCCCCAGTGCTCCGTGCTCCATGCTGCCATCCCTGCAACACAGCAGCATGCAGCCAGGTCTCACAGTTGAGACACCGCCATTAAGACCTTCAGCAGTACGGTGTTCTTAGGCACACATGCACTCTCCTTAGCTAAATTTAAAGAGACTGAAGTGGGAAGTGCCCCTCGGCCCCTCTTGATGAGGTCACAGCCCAGGACAATCGGGCCTGCTATAGTTTGACTGGCCACATTAGAGCTTCTCTATCGGGGTCCTGGTTGCAATGTATCCTGTATTGCCTCTGATGGCATGGCTCTGCCGGTAATCGTGACCTCCACCCTCCCCCCCTCCTATCACTTCTCACCACTGGTAGAGAGTCCCAAGGAACTCAAACCTCTCCACTGTACCTCCTGGAGAATACTCTTAAAATAGTCTTCAGAAAACTAAAAGAACAGTTGGGATAAGAGACGGCTGAATGTGAAAATCTGGAGAAAGAAAACAATGGTTCCATGAAAAGGTTTAAATCTTTGATTACTAGGAAAGATAAAGAGATATGAGCCATACACATCCTTCTTCTACAAGAGAGAGATAAGAAGACTTTATTTTTGTCTGTATCCACTAACCTAGAGCCTGAAAAGAAAAAGATTATCATTTACCCCTATATGGGGGCTTGACCTTGGCCACAGCACATTAGAGTAGACCATTCTCTCGACTACGGCTCAGTTTCAGTTTTCAGAATGGCATGAGCTAGGGGACAAAAATAATCATTTGGTTACAGAAATGGCCTCCAGAACCAAAAGACCCATAGGGGTCCGAAGGACTCTTCATGGCCAGTCCTTCCACAGATTCAAGGCCTCTGGAGTGAGGCTTAAGGGGGAGGGGTGACTTTTGCATTTGGTGGTTCATGGGCTATTCCTGTGGACTGCTGCTCTCACCTCCTCCCCAGACTGGTTAGATGTGCCATGTCCTGCCATGGCAGGGACTCCCCGATGCACCATGCTGCCATCCACAGTGGGAGTGCTGCTGCCCAATACAACAGGATGCAGCCAGTTTTCATGGCCGAGATGCTGCTGTGAAGTTCTGCCATGGCACGTCCTCCTTAGGTGCACATGTACCTCTTAGTTAAATTTAAAGGGACCACGGTGGGAAGTGTCCCATGGCCCCTCTTGATAAGGTCACAGTCCAGGCCCTTTAAAAGGCCACTTCAGATGCCTCTCCTTTCCTCTGCAATAGGTCGACTACTTCAGTAGTAGTATTTTGGATGTGTGTTCATGAATGTTGTTCCTGATCTTTGTTCCTGCACTCCTGGGGTCTTGTTCTCATCTTCTTGGTTCCTTTTGGTACAGCCTTGATCTGAGTTCCTGTGTTCCTTGTTATCATCATCCCTATTGTCAGTCTTCAGTTCTTTGTCCTCTTTCTTCAGTGTCTTCTCCACCTGATGTGCTGTTCCCCAACTCCCTGCCTGCTCTCTGTCCCTTGTCTCTCTTGGACAGATGACTCTGCTTGTTCTTCGCCTGCCACTGACCACTGCCTGGAACTGACTCTGACTGAAGTCCACTTGCCACTGACCACTGCTTGTACCACATCTCTGCTTGCCTGCCACCATCCCTGATCCCTGCCTGATTCTGACTCTGCCTGTATTTGACCTGTCCCAGACCCTGGCCAGGGACCTGTCTTCCTTGATGAATCTTCACCTCATCCTCAAAGGCCCACACCTAAGTCCTGCAAGCCCTGTCACCCGAGGGCTCAACCTAAGGGAAACAAGGGCTGGTATAGGCAAAGCTCTTATTGGGCCTCTGCCACAGCCAGCTTCACCAGCCGACGGTGGGGGCTTTCATGGCTTGTCCCTGCAGGATGTGCCAACTTCACCTTGGCCCAAGAGTTCACACTCGCAACATTTACCACAGCCTATTGGGATAGTCTCTCTTTTCACTATGCACTTCTAAGTGACTATCAGCTTTTCTCCATGATCTGGTTGCTCTATCATTTTTTTTTTAATGTTAGTGCCAGCAGGTGGAGCCCTTACCTTTAGTAAAGGCTCCCTATTCCGGACAATGTTCCCCAGTTCCTAACACATTTAAAGTTCTCTTCTCTTCATCATTGTCTCATCATGTATTGAGACTCTCTGGAGCTCAGCCAACCTCTGAGTTCCTGCCCATGGAATGGGTAGCATTTCTTAGAATGCAACCCTGGAGGTATGTAGAGGTGGGGGTACTATGAGAGTAAAGATACAAAGGAAGGATCGATAGCAGGCTAGGCATTGGCTATGAAACCCTAGTAGTACCAAATTATTTGAGAGACTAATTGTATTAAAATCATGTTAAGCAATTCATAACCGTAACTTTTAAGCCCTCCGAGTTTTGAATTTTAAGGTAATTAAGCTTTGTTAAGCATTCCCCCCACTCTTTCATAATTATTTAAAAAAAAATGCAGACACCAGTGGAATGGGGGATTTCCAGTCTTTTGCACTGAGTGCTAAATGTAAAATTAACTGCTTGTGTGCATCTGGATAAATATCTCCTACTTACAGTGACTTACATTATTTACAATGGGGCCTATTTACTAATAACACATTAGTTCACAATGATATTTAGTTAGGATTACTTTTTTCTTATGTTCTTCATTACTACACATAATATTAAATTTAATCTGTTAGGTTTGCAAAGTCATTCTTCACAGTTTGAACTACTTTGAATAATTTGTGTCATCTGCAAATGTGATCACCTCAATCATTGCTCCCTTTTACTGAACATTAATATGTAAGATAAAACAACACCAATTTCAGTACAGATTTCTAGGTCACTCCACTGAGACAACAAATTTTTAGAAGCCTATACAATAAAACTCAACATAAAAATAATTTTGTTTGAGCTTGCAAAATAATTAAAAGTGCACATTAAAAAGTCAGGTATTGAATGATACAAAAAGATTTAGCATGGGCACCTGCACTCACCTCACGGCCAGGCCGGGCCGTAGGAACCCTTCCTCTGCTGTCCAGGCCCGAAGCCCAGCCTGCTGCGGTGTCCCCTCCGCGAGGGAGATGCCGTTGACCTCCCATCACTGACCCTGCCCCCTAGGCGCCAGGGCTTCAGATTTAAAGGGGCCAGCGCAGGAAAAGGAGGACAGCCCCAATGATGACGTCCGACGCTGCTGGGTTATTTAAACCCTGCAGCCACCTCTAGACCTCACCTTGCAACGAGGTTCGCTCTTTGGAGTTGCTAGTTGCTGTCCCACGACGCCCGTCTATCTTGACTTCGGACTTCTGGCTTCTAACCCTGCTTCGTCCTTTGACTCCGTCTTCAGCTTCCGCCCCTGGTTTTGGCTTCGGACTTCTGACTTCTGGCTTCTGACCCTGCTTCATCCATTGACTCCGACTTCAGCTCCCTCATCATCTACAGGTATCCAGTTCTTGCTAGCCCGGAGGATTCTCCTAAGTCCCAGCAGCTCGGGCTCTCACAGGCTTCTCCCGGGGGCACAGCGAGCTTTCAAGGATGAAGACTCTTCTGGCCCCCGGGGCCCTACCGCTCCCATTGACCATCTCTTCAGCTGCTTGCTTGATCCTTGGTCGCATAGGGTCACACCTAAGTCCAAGAGACCTGGGTCCCTACGGGCTCCTCCTGGGGGGACCTCGGGCTTCCAGTGGTGAAGCCTTCTTCAGTACACCTCTTCAGCACCGCCTCCCGGCTGCATCGCCCACTGTGGATCCCCACAGTGCAACACCTGCAGTCTCAACCGGCTCTGGTCAGGCGTAACTTGCGCGCGCCGGCCAGCTGCCGGCATGCCATCCCCCAGCACAGCGGCTATTCCAGAGGTCTCGGTCCCACCCCCAGAACGCCCCTTTTTCAAAGCCCCGGGACATACACGCATCCCGGGGCTTGCGCGCACCTCCGAGCCTATGCAAGATAGACTCGGCGCGCGCACGGTCAGCTTGGGGCAGCTTGGGGCAGCTTTTCGGGGATTACACGCGTATGTTACGTGCGTAACCCTTTGAAAATCTGCTCCTTAGTGTGCACTAATCCAAAATTCGGGTCCCCCCGAATTTAAAAGGCCCGAACTGTGGGAAATATGAAATTTCCTGCGGCGGGCCCAAAACAAAGCCCGAACCAAAAGGTTCAGGCCTCGCACATCTCTATCTCACTCTGTGCTCCTGAGTGACTATTGACTTTCCCCCATGATCTAGTTTAAAGACTAGTCTATATACTTTTTAATTGTTTGCTTCAGCAGCTGGGTTCCAGTCTGGTTAAGATGGAACCCTCCCTCCACTATCATCACCACCTTCCCTGAAAATATTGCCTGCTCTTAACAAATCTCCCTCTGCAATTTATTTATGCATTAACATGATAGCTGAATCTTACTCTCAGGAGCAATGTATGAAATTGGGAGCATTTCTGAGAATTCTAATCTAGAGATTTTGGATTTTAGTCTCCTGGTTAGAAATCTAAATCTATCATCTATACCTCCCTACTGTACCATTTTATGTAATAACAGCCAGATTCTTCCCAGCATTGTTTAATTTCCTCTCCTGGTAATGTTTGGGATCTATTATCTTCATACCAGGCAAGAAAGTTACTAAGCAGTCTTCATAGTTACCAGCAGACATCCATCTGCTTTTTTTTTTTTTTTTTTTTAAATGAAAAAGCATTTGAGGACTAGCAAACCCTTTATGGGGGAGGAGGGGACATGTTTGTCACTGTCTTATAAGGACTTTTATTCTTTTTTTTTAATTTTTTAATTTTATTTTTATAAGTTTAACAATTATTCAAGAATACAATCTTGTTTGAAAAAAGAGAGCTACATCCAACTTAACAGCACTATTATATCATTAATAAGAAAAAATTGCATGCTCTCAAATCAAAGTCCACAATTATCAGATCTCAAGACACACAACCTAAGGAAAATAACCAGTTATTAACTAACTAATTATACTTTACAATATAGGTAAAGGAAGCTATTAAGATGTTACAGATACTTATAGGGATGTGAATCGTTTTAGGACGATTAAAATTATCGTCCGATAATTTTAATATCGTCTTAAACCGTTATGGAACACAATACAATACAGATTCTAACGATTTATCGTTATAAATCGTTAGAATCGTGAGCCGGCACACTAAAACCCCCTAAAACCCACCCCCGACCCTTTAAATTAAATCCCCCACCCTCCCGAACCCCCCCCCAATAACTTAAATAACCTGCGGGTCCAGCGGCGGTCCGGAACGGCAGCGGTCCGGAACGGGCTCCTGCTCCTGAATCTTGTCGTCTTCAGCCGGCGCCATTTTCCAAAATGGCGCCGAAAAATGGCGGCGGCCATAGACGAAAAAGATTGGACGGCAGGAGGTCCTTCCGGACCCCCGCTGGACTTTTGGCAAGTCTCGTGGGGGTCAGGAGGCCCCCCACAAGCTGGCCAAAAGTTCCTGGAGGTCCAGCGGGGGTCAGGGAGCGATTTCCCGCCGCGAATCGTTTTCGTACGGAAAATGGCGCCGGCAGGAGATCGACTGCAGGAGGTCGTTCAGCGAGGGTTCCGGCGCCTCGCTGAACGACCTCCTGCAGTCGATCTCCTGCCGGCGCCATTTTCCGTACGAAAACGATTCGCGGCGGGAAATCGCTCCCTGACCCCCGCTGGACCTCCAGGAACTTTTGGCCAGCTTGTGGGGGGCCTCCTGACCCCCACGAGACTTGCCAAAAGTCCAGCGGGGGTCCGGAAGGACCTCCTGCCGTCCAATCTTTTTCGTCTATGGCCGCCGCCATTTTCGGCGCCATTTTGGAAAATGGCGCCGGCTGAAGACGACAGATTCAGGAGCAGGAGCCCGTTCCGGACCGCTGCCGTTCCGGACCGCCGCTGGACCCGCAGGTTATTTAAGTTATTTGGGGGGGGGTTCGGGAGGGGGGGGGATTTAATTTAAAGGGTCGGGGGGGGGTTTTAGGGGTTTAATGTGCCGGTTTTTCGATTTTTCGATTTTTAACGATTTTTAACGATTTTTCACGATATTTTACCCCCCCAAACGACAACAATACGATTCCCTCCCCCTCCCAGCCGAAATCGATCGTTAAGACGATCGAGGACACGATTCACATCCCTAGATACTTATTTACTCATTAGCGGACTTTATATTCATTCTATGGGAGAAGAGGTTCCTGGAAATTTGTTTTTCCCCACCAAAAAGCCAGTAAGTTGATTTGGTTGGTAAAACACATATGACATCCCTTGATACTTTATGAGACACTTACAGGGGTATTTTAACAGGAACATGGCCCCTATTTCCAATACTCTAGGTCTCAACAAAAGGAACTGTTTCCTTCTCTTTTGTCTGACCTTTGATAGGTCAGGAAATATATTCACTATAAGACCTAGAACATTTTCTGTTCTATGCCTGAAAAACATTTTTAATATCCACTCTATCTGACTCAAGCAAAAATGTTACTACTAATGTAGCTGGGGTAACTTGATCTTTATATGAAGTTTCCAGTATTTCAGTCATATTCATTTGTAATGGGTCAACACTTGATGTTTTATTGATTCCTTTATCATTAACAGGGTTTTTTTCTTTAATAGGAGGTATATAATATATCCTCGTTGTTACAGGTATAACCTGATCTGAGATCTTTAGTATTTCTAACAAATATTTCTTCCACATCTCCTTCGGAGATATAATTTGACTCTTGGGAAAATGAATAAATCGCAAGTTCCTTACCCTTAATGCATTCTCAATATTTTCTAGTCTAGAATTCAAAATATTATTTTCTTTCATTAGGGCATTTTGAAGCCCAACAGTATTTCCCAATTCTACATTAATTTTAGAAATACTCTCTTTCTCTATTATAATTTCTTTCTCAACCTTTTCAATACGTGTTACCATTTTCCCCACATATACATGTACTGGAGCCATCTGATTGTAAATATTCATATTCAAAGCCTGTATAGCGTCCCAAATTGATTCAAGGGAGATATTCGTTGGTTTCAGCAATTCTAGCTTCTTGAATTGGGGAAGCACATCTTTCTCCTCGTCATTTCTCTCCAATGAAATAACATTTCCACCTCCTGCACCTGATATTACAGTAGGGAGACCAACTAAGGTCTGTAATGTTTCATCCCCTTGAACACCCAGAATATGGGCATCTCCCAACTCCAGGTGATCTAGCAAAGGGGTTTCAGTCCTTGTCTCAGCAGGGTTGCACGGGGGGCTCTGCTCTACCGGTGATAGGGTGGTATATAACTCAGGAGAGGGGTCAGTTAAAACTTTCTCCCGTCCCCCTCTCAGTGAGACTTCACCCGGTTTTTCAGTATCTCGGTATATGTGTGCAACCATTGGGCCAATCACATTTTGTAATTCCGGCTGGGCCTCTTTCTCTTTGGCCCTCCGTTTCCTAACTGAATGAGGCATTTAAAAGTTTCTTATGCCACCAGGCTCTACTCAATTATTTACCGAAGCTTCTTGAACTCTCAGATCTGATGCTAGGGTATCTCCCGGGCCGGTGGTAGTACGTCGGAGAGGATTTAAAGTCCCCAAATTCTTCTGTAAGTCCAAATATTAGCGTTTCAATTCAAAGCCGCACGCACCTCTTCAGCGCACCGGCGTCGGCTGCGCGCCGCAGATGGGTGGGCTTTATAGTCCCTCAGTCGAGCCGAGATGACGTCAGGAAACACAATTCAGCTGTGCACTTGTACTGACCGTCAGGGCCTAAAGAAACCCCCGGAGAGATCGTTGGAATAAGGCTCAGCAGGTAATTCCTCTCCCCTTTCCACCGCGAACAGCTTAGCAGATGGGCGGGCTTTATAGTCCCTCAGTCGAGCCGAGATGACGTCAGGAAACACAATTCAGCTGTGCTCTTATACTGACCGTCGGGGCCTAAAGAAACCCCCGGAGAGATCATTGGAATAAGGCTCAGCAGGTAATTCCTCTCCCCTTTCCACCGCCAGGACTTTTATTCTTAACCTTTCTTACAATTTTCCTTTCAGTGCTTTCTTCCAGAGCTGAAGGAGATCTGTCTTAACCCTGTAGTACACACTGGATTTGAGTCAAACTGGTTAAAGGCAAATGCAATGTAGGACCTAAGAATGCAACATAGGGGATTTTGCTCCCCCTTAGCTCCAATGCTCCATCTCGTACAGTTTCAAAGCCATAAACCAGGAAGTCACCAAATCCTCCTATTTCAAGGAACAACAGCACACCTAGAGACAGCCAAAACAATATTGCCCTGATTAACAAAGGCAGGTCCCTTCATTGTAGTTGAAACCATGGCCCAAAAACATTTTCACAATATCATTTTATAAGAAGGTTTGATGGAAAATGTGATTAGTGGGTTTACATATATAGCAGAATAATTATAATAATGCAACCCTTGTGTTTTATAGGAAAAAATGGAATAAAATATTCTAATTGGTATTTGTGATCAGTTCCACAGAAAAAAATGACAAGAAGCTGACAAATTATTTTTGACTGCTTCCCTAAAAATTATTCCCATCCTGAAAAAAGTACCGATATTATTTTGAAATGAAAAAAGAAAACCCTAAAGATTACTCCTGCATTTTCGTCATCCTGAGATCTATCAAGAATGAATAAGTATTAGGAGATATTATTAGACTTGTATATAAAAAATAAATGAATATAAAACTTACAATTTAATGAATGTATTCTATTATGCTGTGGACACATGCAAAAAGGAAAATATTTCACAGAAAACCTGAAATGAAAAAAACCTCCTCTTCTCTGCTTTATTTGAAGAGAAAAACATTGTTGTTTATTCCATAAAATTATATCATTAATGCATTCTCTTGTTAACTAATTATAAACTGCAGAAATGTTCTTATGCACTGAGAAGTTGGGTTACAAACCAGCATCTGGGCTTCACCAATTTGCATAACTTTCTGTAATCATATTTTTACTATTTATAGTGAATATAAATAAAACTTCCTAAGTTCTGTGTACATGGGAAATATTATTAACTGGGCACTGCACTTCTACTCATGTCATTCTTCATACTTGCCAGTAGAATCTCTGCTCTGGACTCAACGTTTGTACCCAAGCAGAAAAGCAAGGAATGGCTGGGTGGGGCGACTGACTGATTATAATACTGACATGTTGTCTGATATCCTAAACAGTGGGGAGAGGGGTATAGAATTCTTGACCCAATTCCTCCTTGTTTTCCCATGACTTGTGTGTGTTCTTATTAGGAAAAACTCCCCCAAATAGAGATGCTAATGTAATCATAAAATATGTTCTTTTTTCAAAGAGCACATTTCATGACTTCATGATGTGGCTGTGTGTATCACAGAAAATCTCCTCCACATCCTCTCACTCACCTCTTCCCCATGTTCCCTCCCTCTCACCTCTCTTCTCACATGCCTCTCTTTCCCTCTCCCTCTTGTTCCTCATCCTCCTATCATTCACCACCTTACCCTGAGTTTCCTGCCTCTCTCAGCCCCTCCTCTCCTTTCTCTTGTCGACCTTCCCCTTGCAGTCTCTACTTTCTTCCCCTTTGCCCCCGCCTCATATATGTGTTTGTGGGGGGTGATGTAGTTATAAAGGTGAGGGGTATGGGTGATGGTGGTGCAGTGTGTATGTGCGTGTGTGCGTATATGTGTGTGTATGTGTGTGTGTGTATATGTGTGTGCATGTATATGTGTGTGTGTATGTGTGTGTGTGTGTTTGTATGTGTGTGTGTGTTTGTATGTGTGTGTTTGTATGTGTGTTTTGTATGTGTGTGTATGTGTATGTGTGTGTGTATGTGTGTGTGTGTTTATGTGTGTGTGTGTGTATGTGTGTATATGTGTGTGTGTTTGTATGTGTGTGTGTGTATGTGTGTGTTTATGTGTGTGTGTGTGTTGTTGTGTGTATGTGTGTCTGTGTGTGTGTGTGTTTTGTTTGTGTGTGTGGTCTTGTGTGTGTGTCTTGGTGTGTGTGTATGTGTCTGTGTGTGTGTGTGTTTGTTTGTTGTGTGTGTGTTATGTGTGTGTGTATGTATATGTGTGTGTATGTGTTATGTGTGTGTGTGTTGTATGATATGTGTGTGTATGTGTGTATATTGAGGGGACAGTTTTCTTTCCCGCTTGCACGTTCCACTCAGCATTCCCAGTCTTCCCCCTCCTACAATCCATTTCTCCCCCTCTACTCCCTCATCCCGTCTCACTCACCCTCCTCTCCTATGCTGTGTCTCTCACTCACCCTCCTCCTAAACCACTCCTCACACTCCCTCTCATTCCTCTCCCCGTGTTGCCTTCACTCTCACTCTCACTCCCTCTCCCTTCATCCTTTCCCTCTTTGCACGCTCTAATTTCTTTTGTTCTCCTTCCCCTCCTTCTTCTTCCTCCCGTGTTGGTGGGAGTGATGGAGTACGGCTTTGTGTGACAGTACCGACAGTGCCTAGGGTTGGCAAAGTCCTAGCCCTGACACTGCTATTAGGGGCTGCTTTGCCCGTATGTGCTGACAGAATGCCATGTTCGCCTGGATCCCCTAACACAGGACTGGCCAACTCCAGTCCTGGAGAGCCTCAAACGCTCCGAGTTTTCAGGATATCCACAATGAACGTGCAGACGATAGATGTGCATACAATGGAGGCAGCGCCTGCAAATCTAACTCATGCACGTTCATTGTGGATATCTTGAGAATCAGACCCGTTTGTGACTCTTGAGGGCTAGAGTTTGCCACCCCTGGTCTGTAAAGTTGCTATTCTTTATACTGTAGGTTGGGAGGAGAATTTAATTAAAAATATTGTAAGAAGTAGACTAAGAAATGTACATTCCCCTGTTTGTAAGGAGGTATCCAATAAGCGAGTGGTTCTCAACCTTTGACACATGGAGCCTCTCCAAACCTCCCCCCCCCCCCCCCCAACACACGCACCTTTGATACCTTGCCTCTAGTTATGAGGACCATTATCCCCAAATTTCTCTGTATACCCATTTCCCTTTTTATCCTTAAACTACTCCTTTTTCTGCCTGGGTTCTTACCCTTTCCCCCACTCTGTTTCCTTTCTTTTCCCAATCCCTCAGTCTTCCACCTAACTCTCTCATCTTCCTTCACAAAACCTGAAGGAAGATGCACCTTTTCTAATTGGGTAGCAATCATAGTGCAGCTCAGTATTGTATTGTTATTTCACTGTTATGTCCCCTGCGGCATGAGGGCAGCTGATTGCTCACTATTGGGATCTTACATGGTGGCAGTGGCCCACTTCCTGCAGCCAGCTCTCCCCATCTCAACTATTCTCCCAAATCTAATCTGCCTTTAATAATTGTCTCTCTTCTTCAGTTTTCTCTTTCTCTTCTTCTGCTTTCCCTTCATAGAAAATGATAGCAGAAAAAGTCCCAAATGCCCATCCTGTCAGTCCAGAAAGATTTTTTTTTTTTTTTTTTTAAAGATAGTATCTGCTGCTCTGAGCAGGTTACCCCTGCTTTCTGTAAACTGCTGCTCCATGCTGTTTACCCCATTTAACACAAGTTACCCCTTTTCTTCGTTTCCACCTTTTGCCCTTTTGAATTCCGTTACAGTTCTTGTCTTCACCACCTCTTCCGGGAAGGCATTCCACGCATCCACCACTCCTTCCATGAGGAAATATTTCCTGATGTTCTTTCTGAGTCTGCCCCCCTTGGAGTTTGATATCATGTCCCCTAGTTTTACAGCTTTCTTTCCATTGGAAAAGGGTTGGTTCCTGTGCATTATTAATAACTTTCAGGTATTTAAAAGTTTGTGTCATAGCTTGCCAGTCCCTCCTCCAGGATATACATATTAGGGACTTCAGTCTCATCTCGTATGGCTTTTGATGCAGACCCCACACCATTTTGGCTACTTTTCTCCGAACTGCTTCTATCCATTGGTCACTGGTGTTCAGATGGGCATCTACCAGACATTAGATATATTGCCTCCATTTGTGAGTTCTGTGTCCAGCATTGCTTCTCTCCTTTCCTCCATATCTTTTTCTTTCACTGCTCCCTTCTATTTCTCTTTCTAATTTCAGTTTTTCTCCTTTCTTTTCTCCACCTCCCTTTCTGCTTTAACTTTCTCTTCCGGTGGCAGGCCAGAGCTGTTCCTTTAGATATGCTCACCCTTATCTGCCATGTGACTCCAGTGATTCAGGATGAGTTGTGCAGTGCATGTTATGATAGCCCAGGAATGAAACTGCTATTTCATGACATGGGTGAGCCCATGACTAAATCTTGGACTGCAAACTATGCAACAGATGAGGAACAAAACAATGCCACCATACGCCAATCCTAGGATGGACCTTTCATGCTTCCATTTTTTCTTTCCAACCTCTCACCCCCTACCCATTCTATCTGCTATTTATAGGGAAGACATTTTCTAACAGACTGCATAGAGGTAAAATATGTGTGTGCATTGTACTTGCTGACTTTACCAAAGATTTTCAAACCAAATCAATGAGCATAAATTTGCTTTGAAAATGTATAGGTACGTTGCCAATTATGTGCAGAGATTCACTTGCATAAAGTTGTACTGCACTGTCAGAGGATGCAACTTTTGCATGCACACTTATGTGAATAATGTTTTAAATAAAAAAGTAAGTGCCAACTCTGCTCCAGTTCCCACCTGAAATTCCTTTGCAGAATTTTCTGGGTTCCATGCATATTTTTATTTTGACAGAACACTGCATGGTTTTGCAATTTTTGTCATTTCCATGCTTAAACATCATCAGCACACACAGTAGGAATATGTTTTCATTTGAAATGACATGGATATGTCAATGTTTGTTGACATTGTTTAATGGCATTTTTTTAAACTTCATATTTTATTTTCTATCATTTTTTCTGTGCACTATTTGCAAGCAGTGCATACTATTTGCTAATTGTGGGGCAGATTTTCAAAGCTCTACGGGCGCAAATCCTAGAGGAATTATGCATATAGGGGGGGTTACGCACGCTGGGCCTATTTTCAAAAGGCCCGGGGGTGAACGTAAAGCCCCGGGACGCGCGTATGTCCCAGGGCTTTTCTGAATGGGCGGGCAGGGGGCGAGACGGGGGTGGGGTAGATGGTCCGGGGGCATGGTGGGGCAGTCCAGGGGCATGACTGGGCGGTCCAGGGGCGGTCCGAGAGGCTTGGCCGAGGACTCCGGCACAGTGGCCAGGGGATCGTGTGCCGGCATAGCACTCGGCCGGCACGCACAAGTTACGCTTGCCTCTGGCAGGCGTAACTTCTAAAACAAACATACGGGTTTTTTTTTTTTGGGGGGGCTGGGGGGCGGGACAGGTAGAGGAAGGGAGGGGAAGGGGGGGGAGAGAAGGAAAGTTCCCTCTGAGGCCGCTCCGATTTGCAAGCAGGGCATACTATTTGCAAATTGTGGGGCATATTTTCAAAGTCCTATGTGCGTAAATCCAGGACGATTTACGTATATAGGGGGGTTCCTCGCACCAGGCCGATTTCGGAGCAGCCTCGGAGGGAACGGGGAAAGCCAGCTGGTCTCCCCGAGGGCTCGGCTTGCGCAAGGTGCACTAGTGGGCACCTCCTTGTGCACGCCGACCCCTGATTTTATAACATGCGCGCCACTGTGTGCGCATGTTATAAAATCGAGCGTACATTTGTGTGCGCTGGGTAGCGCGCACAAATGTACCCCGCGCACGTACCTTTTAAAATCTGCCCCTCTGAGCATTGGTTCCCCTGACAAACATTGTAAACCAGGGGTCTCCAGAAATCCCCTGTCCCACCCCGCCCACCCCCCCCCCCCCCCCCCCCCCCATCACCCCTGGAGGGGGTTGCATTTCTCCTGGAAAGATAACACTTGTAAAAAAAACAAAACATATTTACATGTCCTCCCTAAAAGCCTCCCTTTTGTTGACCTGCCATTGCATCATAGTGAACCATCCTTACCCCCCCCCCCCCCCGCCCCTTGCCCAGACTTACCAAATTTGCCCTGGTGGTCTAGTTAGTGTCTGCAGCAACCCCTCCACTCCCAGACCCGGTGACTGCCATTTTGCAAAATTGCACTGGCACTTTACCCAGTCATGTGATAGGGCTGCCCAATCAATTAGAAGAACCACGTATCACTGAAACAGTGAGAAAGTAATTTAACTCATACTTAATAGATAGCAGAAGTTTTGTATTGGGGACAATGTATCAGAGTAGAAATATTTTCAGAGGGGTGTGCCTCAGGGGTCGGCATTGTCTACAATGTTCTTTCATTTTTACCTGGATCTTTGTGTAACTATCTTGCTGGCCTAGTGCTGAACTTTCTGATATACGCAGATGATATTCAATTCTTCATTCTGATTAAAAATTCACTTGATTGTACTTTGGTGCTCTAGAAGATATATCTTGATGCCATTAAAAAAATGGATGCAATATAATTGTCTACCCCTGAATATAACTAAATCTGAGATCATTATGCTCTCACATACTAAAGTAATACCTGACAACCTTAATTTTATTTTTAATGGGTACATGATCGGTATTTCTGCAGTGATGAGAGACCTATGAGTCCTGCTTAATTCTAGCTTATACATGAAAACACATATTAAAGGAATGATCAGGTCAGGATATATGAAATAGAAATTACTTAAACATCTGCAGCCACTATTGCAAAAGGATGATTTTAGATTAGTCCTATAATCTTTGATTCCCTCACTCTGTTATTATTGTAATTCTTTACTTCTGGGTGCACCTTATTGTACAAATCCAACCTTTACAACTGTTACAGAATGTGGCAGCTTGGCTACTAACTGGCAGTAAAAAAAATATGATCACATGACTCTGGTCCTTGCTTCACTTCATTGGTTACCAATAGCTGCAAGAATAAGACACAAAAGCTCCATGGTAAGTGCCACACTTCATATTTTCACTCCTTCAAGAGGTTTCTTCCCTCAGAATGAAGGGTTATCTAGAATCCCCAACTCTGAAAGCAACTCATACAGGGGAGGTTAGAGAATGGGCATTTTCTGTGAGAGGACCTGACCTGTGGGATTCCATCATATACCTGTCTAGAAATTTCAATATTTATTATAACATAACATTAAAATTTAGTAATCACAATTAGCATATCAGCACAAGCTTAATACCTCAACACCACACATCCTACCACTCATTCACAACCACTCATACTCACAAATACAAAATTGTTCTACAATTGCACTTTTCCCAAAAAAATACAATCTTATATAATTACAATTTTCCCCAAAACACAATCTTATATAATAGATCATATCAATTCCTAAAACAATGTTGCAAATCACTTAGCCACAATATATAGGGTCTTATTTTCCAAGGCTATCGCACGCCTGCACTACCTACATCGGGGCGGAGTCGGCTCTGGAAGAGGAGGAGTCGGGGCATCACCGGGGCCGACTCTGCGAGGACACCACAGACAGCGAAAAGGTAATGGTCTTTTCGCTGCCTATTTCGCGCCCAATAACTACACCTTCTATGGTGTAGTTATTGGGCGCGATGACGGCAGCGATTGCATCGCGGAGGTGTGATTGCTGCCAGCTAATGCAGGACCGCCTTCCCCCCCCCCCCCCCCCCCGTTTCGGCCCCCCGCCCCTCATTACCGCAATTTTCTAAAGTATCACAGGTCTGCAATACTTTAGAAAATGAGGCTCATATACCTAAAATATTATCACAACCTAATTAGCATACACAATTGGATTGAATCAAAGCTCCATTTCCAATATCATTGAAATCTTGTTGTTCTCTCTCTTCTCTGCTGTATATTCATTCAAAATAGGTGATACATACATATATAATATGGGAATATATAGACAGAAAAGATAGCATTGTATCACCTATTTTGAATGAATATACAACAGAGAAGAGAGAGAACAACAAGATTTCAATGATATTGGAAATGGAGCTTTAATTTAATTTAATCCAATTGTGTATTCTAACTATGTTGTGATAATATTTTAGGTATATATATTGTGGCTAAGTGATTTGCAACATTGTTTTAAGAATTGATATGATCTATTATATAAGATTGTGTTTTGGGGAAAATTGTTATTATATAAGATTGTATTTTTTGGGGAAAAGTGCAATTGTAGAACAATTTTGTATTTGTGAGAATGAGTGGTTGTGAATGAGTGCTAGGATGTATGGTGTTGAGGTATTAAGTTTGTGCTGATATGCTAATTGTGATTATTAAATTTTAATGTTATAGTACGTTATAATAAATACATTTCTAGACAGGTATATATATATTTGGGAGTGTGATACCTGTTTTACCTTTATGTGATTGTATGTTTATCTGACCACTGTGGAATTCCTTGCCATAACAACTGCGATTAATTACTGATGTAAAATTTTAAAAAAGGCCTTCAAGACATGGCTTTATAAGCAGGAATTTGCTATGAAACTTATTAAACAGGAGAAACTTGAATTTTGTAGATATATATGTGTGAAATACAGTAATGTTCTTAAATGATGAATGTTTTTTATTGTAAACCACTGTGATCTCTGCTGGAGGATGCGGTATAAATATACTGTAAATAAAATAATAAATAATGGTACTGGTAGTACCTTTCACATGATAGGGGCAAAGAGTCAGCCAGCATCATTTTGGAAAATTAAGTTTGCTAGGTACTTTGGAACATGAAGTTTGCTGGATCCAGGAGAAGAGGGGTCACTCTGGGTCCCCACTAAACAACCAGTGTGAATTTGGTAAGGCAGGGGAGGGGTGTCAGGTGACTGGGCTAGGGTGAGAGACTGGTGAACTGGAGGAGGAAGGAGGAAGGAGGATGCACCAGAGGAGGTGCAAGGCTACTTTCTTCCTCCTGCTCTGAAAATAATATGAGCCGGTGAGTGATGGGATATTAAAGAGCAAGGAGGGACTGAACTGGGGATCACTGGGGGTATAGGAAGTGAATGAACTGGGCAAAGTGAGGGGTTTCATGGGGTGGGTGGAGGGAATGAACTAAGGTGAGCATTTCATTGGAGGGCTGGGAGCATGGTGAGTGATAGATTTGAGGGAAGAGTGAACCAGGCTAAGTGAGGGGTTGGAGGGGTTGGAGGAGGGAGTGAATTGGGGTGAGAGGTTTGTGGGGGGAAATAGAGTGAACCAGGTGAGCAAGGGGTTTATAGGAGGAAGTGAATTAGGGTGACTGGGGTACAGAGGGAACTAGGATGAATGAGGGGTTCTTGGGGGAAGGAGGAAGAGAAAGAGGGAGGGCATTAAAGGGGTTTTGGAAGATGGTATGAGAAAGAGAGGATGGGGTATGATGGCTTGATCAGTGGATTCTCTCATTTTCCCCATCCTACTCTTCCCTCCATCCCATCCCTATTCATTCCTTTTTCCTCCTCCTTTTCTTTATCCCAGTCTTTCCTTCTCTTCTACTCCCCTTCCTGGTATTCTTTTGTTTCCCACCTCCCAATCACCAATCCTCACTCCTTGCTCTACTCCTGATCCCTTTTATCTCCTCTCTTCTCCTTTCCCTTCTCCCTCTCTTACCATTCCTTATCCTCCTTTAATCATCTATCTTCTCCTCTCTCTCCCTCTGTCCTCTTCCATTGCTTACCTCTCTACTCCCCTGCCTAATATTAATTTTTCATTGCCTTCCTCTGCAATCTCTGTTGCGCAGGAGGTGGACCCTTGGGCTGAGGTGGGGTTGACGCTACTCGTTGGAAAAGCCCTATGGGTCCCAACCGTCGGCAGGTGGAGCTGGCTGACTGACAGAGGTCAGCTGGAGCGTCACCAATACCAGCTCTCGTTCCCCTCAGGTTGAGCCCTTGGGTACCGGGGCCAGCTGGACTTAGGTGGGCCTCCATCAGAGATCTTCTCGGGGATGACGAGGAGGTCAGCCAGGGGACAACAGCAGTAATAAGAGTAGGTGGAGTCCCGGAGACCTGGGCGCCAATGAGAATAGGAGGCAGACAAAGGGTGCCCGAATAAACAGGTCAAAGCCTGAGAGGCCAGGTCCAGAGTGAAGACAAGAGGAGTGCTGTAGAGAAGGCTAAAGTCAGAGCAGGCGGCAGGCGAGGAAGAGTGGCAGGACAAACGTGGGTCAATACCAGAAGTCAGCAGAAGATTGGACAGCAAGGTAAAGGTCAAACCAGGAGGTGGGCAGGATTGTAGTCAGACAAAGCAGAGGTCAAAGCCAGGAGACAATCAGTAGCAACAAGCAGGGCAGACATGGAACACAGGACCAGGAACGGCTACCAGGATCAGGAACAGGAACGGAGACGAATCATCAACCAGGAGTTAGAGATGTGCATCATGCCAGCGATTTTTCCACTTTCATTTTCATGTAGCCGCAGGAAAGGTTCGTATTCCTGCGGTTCAGTATTTTTATTTTTTCGTGGTGAATTGTTTCCCATTAGTGTGCGCTAGCTCCCATTAGTGCGCGCTAACATAAAATCGTTAGTGCGCACTAAACCGAAAAATGATTTTTCACGAAAATTCCTGAAAAATGTGGTTTATCGGTTTTACCAATACATGACGAATTAGGAAATATCGTACGATATTTTAATTCTTCAAAAAAATCATGCACATCCCTACCCAGAACACAGAGGAACACAGGAACAAGTAACTAAGCACACGACTAGTGTGGAGACCTGTTGCCTAGGCAAGGAAGCTCTGGCTGGGCCCGGCCTTAAGTACCGGGACCCAGTGACATAATCATCTGGGGCCATGGGTTGGATTCCCGCTGCAGCCCCTTTAAAAGGAGAACTGATGTGCGTGCGCCTAGGAAGGGGCACGGTGCGAGACAGTGGAGTCTCCCCACAGACCATGCAGGAAGGCCCGTCATGGAGCTGAGACATCTGGTGAGGAGCTGGGAGCATGGGGATCAGCCTGGAGGTAGAGGCCCACAGCAGTGAGATAGTCAGAACCAGGCGCTGGGGCAGGCAAACAGGGGTAAGAGGGCCTGGCTGCGGGCCTGCCATAGTCGGCACACTCAACAATCTCTTGCCTTCCTGTACCTAGAGCCCCCCCCCCCCCCCCCACACACACACACTTTTTCTTCCTTGCCAGCTCCAATCACTAAGATCCCTTTTCCACTAATAAAGAAACAAATAAATCAACTGGACATTGAAACGACAGAATAGGACTTTAGTTGTCTGAAGTAGAAAAATGCATTATTTAAATTGCAAATATATGTAAAATTATACAAAGTTGCCACATAATTGCTGCAGAATTTTGAAAAACCTGCCACAGAATTTGTCAGCTCTTGTCACAGAATCTTGAAAAATGTACTGCAGGAAACCAGGGGGTCTGATTATAATCTCATAAATCTTTGGATTATCAAACTCTTAGTGCCTTCATTCCTATTAGGAAGAAAACAATGAGTCCAGATAGGCGATGAATTTTCAGCCTGGCTAATGTTGAACAAAGAAGTCAACCAGTGGCTGACATTTTCATCTCATTATTCAACATCGATGTTCAAACCCTGGGGAATTTTTGTCTAGACTAGGAGTGACTTATTTCATCTATATGTTGATGACATCCAGTTTTTTATTCCTTGTTAACATAGGTGGTGCACTTTCAATCCTGCTTCTACAAAATTGTGTTAAGTGTCTTATTTTATTTTATTTATTTATTTATTGTTTTTGTTATACCGAGTTTCATGATAGGCATCACATCAACCCGGTTTACAAATAACAAGGAGTGTAAAGCATAACGTAACGTAAAAAACAATATTTTCAATAAGAACCTTGAACTTTAAATACAGTGAATCAGAAAAAGGGAGAGGGAAAGTTACAAAAAACAAGGAAAATAAACTTGGGATGGAAGGGGAGAAATTGAACAGCACAATATTTACATTTCAGCCTATTGATACATTAGAATAACAAGTGAAAAAATAAGACTATGAAACGGTACATAGGTAATCAAATGAATAAATATGACACAGTTGTGAATGGTAATAGTATGATAAATATTCAGCAGGAATTAGTGAGAGAGGGTTTGAGGTTGGTTGATTCGTGTTTACATTCCATTATTGCATACGAGTTAGTGCTAGTGAGAGGAGGTTTTATTCAAGGCTTGGAAATGCTTTTTTGAAAAGCCAAGTTTTTAGTCTTTTCCTAAATGTTAAAGAGCATGGCTCTTGTCTCAAATCAGGTGGGATCGAGTTCCAGAGAGCTGGACCTGCTGATGAGAAGGCTCTGAGACTCAAGGATTTATGTTGGTAGGTTTTGGCCTTTGGAATTTGGAGTGACTCTTTGTAGTGTTCCCTGATAGGCCTGGCGGAGGTGAATTTTTTAAGTGGTATTTGTAGGTCGAGTTGCGTGTGTTGGTTGATAGTTTTGTAAATGATGTTAATGGTTTTGTACATGATTCTATAGTGGATCGGAAGCCAATGGAGGTTTTTGAGAATAGGTGAAATGTGGTCAATTTTCCTGGAATTTGTAAGGACTCTGGCTGCAGAGTTCTGAACCATTTGTAAAGGTTTGGTGTAAGAAGCTGGGAGGCCTAATAGTAATGAGTTGCAATAATCTAGTTTGGAAAAAGATTATTGCTTGCAAGATTGTTCTGAAGTCCTGAGTGTGAAACAGCGGTTTTATTCTTTTCAGGATATGTAATTTGTAGAAGCAATCTTTGGTGGTTTGGTTAATGAATGTTTTGAGGTTGAGACGATTGTCTAGGATGGCTCCTAAGTCTCTTACGTGGGTTGTTTGAAGGAGTGTGGGTGGTTTAGGAAATGTGTTATTGTTTTCCGGTGATATGAGCAGGAATTCTGTTTTCGAAGCATTGAGTACAAGGTTTAGACTGTTGAGGAGAAGTTTAATTTCTAATAGGCAACTGTCCCAGTATTCCATTGTTTTTGAGATTGATTCTTTTATAGGGATTACGATCTGTACGTCGTCTGCAAAAAGGAAATGTTTCAGGCTTAATTTTGTAAGTAGTTGGCAGAGTGGTAGCAGGTAGACATTGAAAAGGGTGGGTGAAAGTGATGATCCTTGCAGCACTCCTCTATTAGAAGGGTGGTATTGGGATTCTTTATTATGAATTTTGACTCTGTATCCTCTGTTTTCTAGAAATGTTTTGAACCAGTTTAGTGTGGCACCTGTTAAACCAATGTTTGCCAGCTGTTTTAGAAGAAGGGCGTGGTTGACGGTGTCAAAGGCCGCTGAGAAGTCAAGGAGGATTAGTAAATATGCTTGGCCTTTATCAATACCAGAGAGTAGGTAGTCCATGAGTGAAATTAGTAGCGTTTCGGTGCTTGCGGCTTTGCGAAAACCATATTGGTTTGGGGACAGAATACAGTGGTCCTCTAGGTAGTTGGATAGTTGGGTGTTTACCAGTTTTTCCATGATTTTAGCTATAAATGGTAGGTTGGAAATAGGGCGGAAGTTGTTGGGATCACATGCATTTAGATTTGGTTTTTTTAGCAGTGGCTTGATTGAGGCAGTTTTTAGGTCATCTGGGTAGATGCCATGTGATAAGGAGCAGTTTATAATATCTGCTAGGGTTTTTGCTATTGTGTCCGGGATAAGAAGAAGCATTTTGGTAGGGATTTGATCAAATGGGTGTGATGACGGTTTCATTCTTTTTAATACATTTTGTATCTCTGTGATTGTGATGGGTTCAAAGGCATTAAGCTGGATGTCTTTATTTTGGGGAAGATATGTGTTATCTGGAGACGTAGTGTTTGGAATCAGCTGATTAAGGAGATCCGATATTTTTTTGTTAAAATGAAGAGCCAATTCGTCTGCTTCAGTCTGGGCTTGTTCGGGTGGTATATCTGGAGTGATAGGTTTAGTGAGGCTGGAAACGAAGGCGAATAGAGCTTTTGAGTCAAAGCTGAGATGATGAACCTTTCGGGCATAGTAGTCTCTTTTGATTTTCAACGTGGTACTTTTGTAAAGATGGAGTGATCGTTTGTAATCAGAGAGTGAGGCTGGTGAAGGGGCTTTGCGCCATTTTCTTTCTTTTTGCCGAAGTAATTGTTTGAGTTTTCGTAGTTCATCTTTATACCAGGGATGTCGTTTGGATGTATTAGCAGACCTTGTTTTGGTTGTCAGTGGGCAGAGAGTGTTTGCTATAGATTTTGTTATTTTGGACCAGGATTGGAGGGCAACGTTAGGGGTAGATACTTCAATGAGTGGTAGATCCGAGGTTAGAGCTTTACTTAGATGTTCCGAGTTGCAAGGTTTTCTGTATAGGAAAGAGGGTCTTGAGTTGAGTTTGGAGTCTGATCGAGGTAAGGAAAAGCTGGTGGAGATTAGAGAGTGATCTGACCATGGGACTTTTTTGCAATTTGGTTGTTTTGTAAGAGAAATACCAGTGTTTGTAAAGAGTAGATCGAGCGTGTGGCCTGCTTTGTGGGTGGGTTTATTGATTTGGTGTCTGAATCCCATCGCTGACAGTGCGGTGAGGAGGGCTTAACAGTTTGTAGAGAGGGGAACTTTGTCAACATGTAAATTGAAGTCACCCAGGATTATAGCAGGGGAGTCAAGATTGAGATGCAGAGTTATGGTTTCGATGATAGGAGAGGAGTCTGACTCTAGTAAGCCTGGAGGGGCGTAGACTAGCAGGATTTGGAGTTGTTCTGATTTGAACAATCCTAGTTCTAGTTTAGTTACTGTACTGATGGGGTGGTGTGAGAACCTTAAGGATTTTTTTTGCAGCTAGGAAGATACCCCCTCCTCTTTTTTTTTTGTCTTGGGATGGAGAAGAAATCGTAAGTCTGCGTTGGTAATTGGTTAATGAGTGTGATGTCCGTGGATTTGAGCCATGTTTCTGTTATGGCGCAAACGTCTGGGGTTGTGTCCTGCAGTATGTCGTTGAGTATAAGAGTTTTGTTGGTGAGAGATTGGGCGTTGAATAGGATTATGGTGAATAGGGTGAGGCCTAGTAACTGTGTAGTGGGGGAAATCATGATTGTAGTGGGGGAAATCATCTTAATACATGGCTGCATTTAAATAGATTGCCCTGAATATACATAAACTGTGATTTTACAGATTGGCAAGAAAGTGCCCGCTGGTAATGTAATGGAAATAATATTTGAAGACATTGCATTGCCTATTACATTTGAAGCAAGACATTTAAGTATCAAGCTTGATATTTGAAGGACCAAATAAAGATGTTGCCAGTGTGAGATGGTTTTTTTTTTTCAGAAAGATACTGAAGCATTTGAAATAGTACAATAAGGAAGAAGATTTTAGAACACATTACAATTTCTGTGATTATGTAAACCCCCACAGAGTCAAGACTGATGTCATGGCTGAGGTTGATGTTAAGGGTCTAGTCATGATGACTAGGGCAGCAAGCTCTCAGATATTGCCCATAGTGCCCTCCTCCCCTCAGCATTTAAATAAGCACCAACCCTAATAGCATTAACATCTTTTTTTTTTTTAAATTCCCTGGCACAGTGTTTGTATGTGTCTTATTTTACTATTTACCACTTGATTTTTATCCTCCCTGTCTTTTATGTTTGTATGTTATTTTAATTATGTATGTTATTTTAATCTGTAAATTGTTTTGATTGACAAATATTGTAAAAGCGGTATACAAACATTTCAAAATAACAAAAAAAAAAAAAGATAAAATAAATAAATAAATGGACAATAACTAGGTCTCCAAGAAAGATAAGGGTTTGCAAGATAAGGGAGGAGGAATAGCCTAGTGGTTAGAACAGTGGACTATGAACCAGGAGACCAAGGTTCCAGTCCCGCTGTTGCTCCTTGTGACCTTGGGCAAGTCACTTTACCCTCCATTGCCTCAGGTACAAAAAAAACTTAGATTGTAAGCCCTCTGGGGATAGAGAAATACCTACAGTACCTGAATGTAAACCAGTGTGATATCTCAATTGAGATGAATGTCGGTATATAAAAAAAACCAGCAGAGTCTCTCAGGGTTAAGAGGGGAGGCAAGGATAAATATTCAAATTTATCATATTTATTTTAAACAGCTAGCAAACAATACTTTTGTTACTCAAACAGTGTGTTATGAAAACCTGCAGAATTAATAAACAATACTTTCTTTTCCTAGACTATAATTCAAGAACACTTAGAATTCAAAAACTTAGAATTCTAGATTCTATCAAGTAGCACAGTCAAATAAGTATCAGTTCTGTTCATTGCAACTTTTGTTTCACTTTATATCTGTTTTTTTGTGTAACCTTAGGAATCAATTCTTTGTGGTTTCTTTTATGTCTTCTTAGGTTACTGGTGAATATGTCAGTGAATAGTTATTCTTCCTTCGGAAACATTTTTGGGTAAGTATTTTTCTTTTTTTTTCTCTCTGTGTGTTTTTTCTATTCTCTTTTCCTTTCTTTCAGTGTTATCTATTCTGTTGTATCCTGTGTTGTCTCTAATAAACAGGCTTGCATGTTTAGCTGATGTGTACACACTTAATTCTTTTAATCTTGGACTTATCTGGTGTTCCTTGAGTTCATTGCTGGGATAAGTTGATTGTTCCTCTTGATTCTCACAGCTCTGTACTTGCTACCTGACTCTTTACAAAATCAACAAGGAAACCTGACTCCCTAGCATCGACAGTTCTTCCAAAAATTAATGATGTACCCTAAGGTGTTGTGCCAATGATGGCTTGCTGGACTAGTACAGCTAACTTTAAAATAAAGAATTGTGGTGAAGTGATCCTGTTTTCCCCCTTATTGGTTGTGTGGAGCCAGGCATTTAGCTTGGTCTGCTTTAAGTCCTATGGAGGGAGAGAGCTATGGGGGCGGATTTTAAAAGCCCTGCTTGCGTAAATCCGCCCGGATTTACGCGAGCAGGGCCTTGTGCGCTGGCGCGCCTATTTTCCATAGGCCTGCCGGCGCGTGCAGAGCCCCGGGACTCGCGTAAGTCCCGGGGTTTTTTGTCAGGGGCGTGTCGGGAGCGGGGCCGATCGACGTGGTGTTTTGGGGGTGGGACGCGGCGTTTTGGGGGTGGGCCCGGGTGCGTGGTTTCGGCCCGGGGCGGTCCGGTGGCTTGGTCGCACCCTCCGGAACCGCCCCGGGTTGTGTCTCGGTGCGCCAGCGGCCCGCTGGCGCGCATGGATTTACATCTCCCTCCGGGAGGCGTAAATCCGTGGACAAAGGTAGGGGGGGTTTAGATAGGGCCGGGGGGTGGGTTAGGTAGAAGAAGGGAGGGGAAGGTGAGGGGAGGACGAAAGAGAGTTCCCTCCGAGGCCGCTCCGATTTTGGAGCATCCTCGGAGGGAACGGAGGCAGGCTGCGCGGCTCGGCGCACGCCGGCTGCCCAAAATCGGCAGCCTTGCGCGCGCCGATCCTGGATTTTAGCAGATACGCGCGTAGCCACGCGTATCTGCTAAAATCCAGCGTACTTTTGTTTGCAACTGGTGCGCCAACAAAAGTATGCGAACGTGCATTTTTTAAAAATCTACCCCTATGTGAGTGGGACCCTAGTGGAAGGGGAATAAGAATGTAAGCCCAGCTGGGATCAGAAGGCAACTATGTCTCCAGGAGAAGGCAGTTCCTGAAATATTTCTGACCAGCTTGAAGCTATTTTTAAGTATACTGGAAAGGTAGGCAGTCTACTGTTATACTGTTTGCTGATTATGTTAATAAAATTTAAAGTTGCAAGAAAAAAGCTGGTCAGTGTGTTTCCTGACTCCAGAGAATGAAGTTTGCTCAGCCATTCTCACAAGGGTAATTATATATTCCCTCACTAAGCTGATCAGGAACAGTGGTAGGTAGCTGCCTGCCTTACTTTTTGCTAGTGGGAACTTAATCTGACTCATTCTGTTACTTGTGTTCCCTCTTTTCTTTCAAGTTTTTTTTCTTTCTTTAGCTTTATTCTCTTAGTTTTATTTATCTTCTATTTGAGAGAAGCAAATGTTTTATTTTCTAAAACCAAAACTATTATTCTTATCTTAAAACCTCCCCAGTTAGAATTTAAAATTTTTAAGCTCTTTTCTCAGCATAACTTCTCACTTCTCTGAGCCCTTTTCTGATAAATTTCTCTTCCAGGTTTATTTGTTTTTGGGGTTTTTTTCAAAACCTGTGAAACATTTTTGGGTTTCACCTAGATACTTTCTCTTAAATGAGGAGTCTGAAAGAAGTTTTATGTATTCTTCTAGGTTAGTCATTCTCTCCCACAAACATTTTTCCAAATAATGGGGTAGATTTTAAAAAACTACATAGCCGCACGTATCTTTTAAAATCCGGGTCAGTGCATGCAAGGCTGTGCAAAATCAGCAGCCTGCACATGCCGAGCTGTGCAGCCTGCCTCCGTTCCCTCCAAGGCCGCTCCAAAAGTTCCCTCGGAGGGAACGTTCCTTCCGCCTCCCCCCACCTTCCCCTCCCTTCCCCTACCTAACCCATCCCCTGGCCCTAACTAATTCCCCCCTACCTTTATTCCAAAAGTTACGCCTGCCCGAGGCAGGAGTAACTTGCACGCACCAGGCCAACTGCTGGCATGCCATGTTCCAGTTCAGGGGCTGGTCCAGAAGCCGCGGCCACACCCCCGGGCCGGAACTTCACCCATGGCCCCACCCCCAGAACATCCCCGGTGACGCGCCGGCCGTGACACATCCCTGACACGCCCCCCCAGGAAAGCCCCGGGACTTACGCGCGTCCCGGGGCTTTGTGCACGCCGGCAGCCTATGCAACATAGGCTCGGGGCGCGCAGGGGGAGCTTGGGGCAGGTTTTCGGGGGGTACGTGTGTATCTTACGCACGTACCCCTTTGAAAATCTACCCCAATGTATTTTCTCTCCCAAGTACTCATTTTAATTATCAACATTGACAGTAAACAACTGTGGGTCAGCTGCCATTTACAAGTAATTTTGTCTTTCCTAAGCCTGTTGTGTGTTTCTTAATTATAATTAAACACTATCTAGTCACACCCCACTCATTCCAGAATGTTAAGTATCATTCTTACCAGACTTTTCACATGTTCTGAGCAACTTATACACTTTGAGAGAGAAGCACTAGTGCAGCTCTCCCTCCTTGTGTCACTTCAGCTCAACTCTCCCTCAGATTTTCAAGCTGTCATCTGGGTTTTTTCCTAGGAAATGGCTTTGTAATTATAATTGCGCTGCATTCCAATGCTTGTTGTTCGGGGGAAAAAGCTGGGCTGAATTACTGAAATTCCATCCTAATTAAAAAAAAAAAAAAATTGAATTCTGAGACTCAAAAATGCCCAAAATATATTTCTTGGATGACCCATACCTGCCCCACAGTAATCACCCTATCTTCAGGCAAGGTAATCCAATTTTATTTTATTTTTTTAACTTTGCATACCCTATTTAGTTTTTCATTTCTATTAAATTTTCAACAAATCAAGTAAACATACTCATCATTACACTGAACATATTGGGTACACTGGTGAGTTCTGTCCAGTGCCCCCCATACCTAAGATCAGAATCCCCCTAAACAACAGAACCCTCCTGTCCCTTCCCCTCCCGCCACAGGGTATCATCTCCCATGTTCCACTGTTAGCTGACATATTCGCTTTAAGCCCATTGACTAGTATCCAAGTCATTAAGAATTTCACAATGCGCCTTAGGTGACCCTATGTATTTTTAGTAGTTTGGTTTACTGTTATGCCCTTTGTATAAGGCTACTAAGTAATCTAATATGTGCTCTTCAGATGGTGCAAAGCACTGCTGTGAGGTTACTCACTGGCATATTGATCAAGGAGCATATGATGCCAAAATTATGTGAGCGCCATTGGCTAGCAGTACAGTGGAGACAAGAATTTAGATTAAGATTGCTTTGGCTATCCTTAAACTTCTCAACTCAGCACAGTCTTCTAATTTGGCTAAACTGATAGCTAAGCAAAATTCTAGAAGAGTTTTAAGATTGTCAGGCCATAATTTATAATCTATCCCTGACCTATGTGAGTCTAGACTTCAAAAAATGTGGGCACAAGCATGCTGAGTAAGTATTATGCAATGCAGTCCTTGCAGTATTTTAGAGAAGAACCTGACTTAAAGAACTTCAGAAAAAGGCTCAACACATTCTGCTTCGTTCATGCATTTCAGTAGGGGGTATAAGAACGTACAATAAGTGTCTATTTTATATTAATTCTCTCATTTTTTTAGGATTTTATTGTACTTTGTTTTATAGTATTGTATATGTTTTATATGTTTAATTGGGATTGTGACTGTGACACTTGTGATATGCCCCAAACAATTGGTTTGGGGTAGCAAACTATAAGAGTATAAATAAATAAAAATCACAAGCAATGAAGGAAATCAATTGTACATGTTAAAGTTATCAAGAAAGACATTAGTGAGAATATACAAAAATTTGTATCTCTGGGAGATCAAATGAAGGAACGTTATATATCTAATAGGGTTTACTGTGCATCAGGGTTTATTTGTGGAGCATTCGATAATGGTACAAAATGTAATACCTGTCTCATACCAGGTGTTAAAATACAAGCTATTGATAGGACTCACTTAACTGCAAAGGAAAACCTAAAAATGTAAGCCAGGCATAGGACATGACATTAAAATCTTTTCCATAGGCCTCTGAGGATAAATACATTTGAGAATGAGTGACTAGGGTGATAATAGCTCATGCAATCACTAATGTAATGTCATTTCAAATGAAAGCACATCCTTAATATATGGGGGATGTATATGTGTGGGATATATACATATGGGAGATTTGTGTTTGGAGAATTTGTTTGGGGCTTTAGGTGAGTGTATGTAAGATTTGTCTTTGGGTGTGTATAGAGGACTGTGTGTGGAGATGTGTGGAGAATATATGTGGGTGTGTTTGTCTGTATGTGGTATGTCTGTGTGTGATATAAGGGGCCGATGCAATATTTTTTGTGAAAAGCGGGCGCTGACTTTTCAGTGCCCACTTTCTTAATGCACGCAAGGCACCCACAAGGGGGGGTGCCATGTAATATGGAAATTAGGGGGTCGCGCTAGCAAGGAGGTGCTAGGGCGACCTTAGCGCCTCCTTGCTAACGCGACCCCACCGCGGCTGCCGGTTATGAAGACCGATGCCGGTGAACTCGGCGTTGGTTTTCATAACCGGCCATCTGCCAGTTTATCAGCGGCCATTTTCATTACTGCCAGATGGAAGGTTATGAAAACCGACGCCGAGTTCACCGGCATCGGTCTTCATAACTCTGCGGTCTACTGAGTTGTTTTTTTTTTACTTAAGAAAAAGAAGTACAGAAAAGCAGTTTTTTCTTCTTTTCTGTACTTCTTTTACCTGCACTCAGCTATTTTGAATGCAGAGTGAATGAGTAATAGGCTCATTCACATGCATTTGCATGCGATGAGCGCTATTACATTCAAGCCGCCTCCAACGCACGTTAAATAGGTGCTAATCCCCCTATTGCATTAGGGGGTGGATTAGCGCCTGTTTAACCTGCGTCGGAGTGCGGGTTATACAGTGCGTTTGGCTGAGGGCACTGTATTGCATTGGCCTCTATGTCTCTGCAAACTTCCCCCACTAGTTCATTTTAAAAACTTCATTGAGGGAGGAAAGGGGGGTTGAGTAAGATGGCAGAGTTACCAGATATAGTCTTCAGGAGCTACTGCACTTGCTATTACTTACTGTTTTCCTTATTGATTATGCCTCCCATGCATAATGAGAGACTGTGGGGCTACCCTTCTTATTTCATGGATGGCTCTCTCATACAACAGACAGGGCTCCTGGAGCAAAGGTGAAACACAGGTTGCAGGTTCAGGTGGAGAAGCCATCAGATCTGCCTAGGAAGGAGGAGGTTTCCCTCAGTCCTCTTCCAAGACCAAATCCAATGCTGTTCCTTAGTGCCACCCAGCCAGGTATCAATTGATGAAGTCAGTGGCCAGCCCTGCCAGGAGAGGGCTTCTTCTGATCCTGTTCTCCAGGAAAGAGAGCTGGAGACTGAAGAAGTGCTGCAAGATAAACAGAGAAGCCATACTTCAAGGTTTGCTGAGAAGAACTCATATAGGAAGCAGTTTTCATTTTAAAGAATCCCTTTGTTGGTTCCTCCCGACGCAGGCCCTTGGTGAAAAGCGTTCGTGTCGAGGGACTATAAGGTTTATATACACCTTTTTTTTATAATAAAGCTCTGGAATAAAACAGCAATATTGTGAATTAAAAAGACTTTTCTAATTGAATAGAATAAGTTGAACTTCTTTTTAGACATACCTTCTTCTGAATAAATGCAGTATGGCCATTTTTTTTTTAATTTCTTCTTCTTCCTTTTCCTTTATACTCTCCTATGATATCGTACTTTTCCCCCACTTATTTTGTGGTCTGATAGTAAGATGGTGGAACTAGGATTGATTTCTAACTATGTCACCTCTGTTCTTTTCTGTACTGCCCTTAATCTATGTTTCTGTTATAGGTTATCCTATTGATTGTAAATTGAAATTGATCTAAATAAATAATAATAATATTAAAAAACATCATTACATATAATTTCATACCAAAAATAAGAAAGCAAATTAAAAATTTTAGGTATTTATTTTTAAGCCTTCTGTTTCAGGAATATCTGGCAAGTATCTGAGACTCTAGTTAACTACAGAAACAGCTGCCAAATTTCATAAAAAGGGAAATTAATAATGGAGTGAATGAGTTAGGATTGCAAATGGAATACAAAATGCCGCACTGGGGTTTCAGTCCTTTATTGAAGGTAGTAAATCATCTATCCACATTAGCAGGCTTATATGTTCCCTAACCATGGTCACATTCAAACATATAATAATGCAGCAACCTTTAAGAATTGAACTCAGTCAAAACATCCGAGTTCACATAATTCACAGGAAAATGTAATTACAATATACAAGATTGGTGCTGTTACCCAGAACCAAAAGTTATTCAAATTACAAGATATTCAATTCATATGTACAGTTTACATTGCTATTGTTAATCTACATTTAGAGGAAAATGTCATCATTCTTAGAATAGGATTCAGCTTTATATTCTGTCTGTAAAAATAAGCCTGTATTAATTTTTTTATTTAGCCTCAGCTGTGTGGTTTTGTGACAGAACTCAGTACTACAGTACACAATGGGGTACAGATACATAATGGAAATCATGAATTTTGGCTTCTGTTACCCTAACATTTTTGTATTGCTTCCAATGTGTTCTGAATGTGTGACCAAGGTGAGGTATTCTGCTGGCATGTAGTTTCTGTGTAGGGATCTATAGCAGCCTGGCTTCTTCTGTTTTCCTAATAGGAGGTGCATTGGTGTTTTAGGGCCTCATGTGATATTTACAATGTTGTCTTTTCATAGGTAGGGTTGAACCTAGGGATTTAGATTCATTTTAAATGAATAGCACATCCGAATTGAAAATGGTAGTATGAAAATATCTGAAAATGTTCAGGTATTTTTGTTTCATTTGAAAAGGAAAATGGTCTCTCTGAGACCCTCCAACTTCCTCCTGCCCCTTAACAGAGCCATGGGTCAAGGCCTCTCTAACCCCTTCCTGCCCTACAAATAAAACCATGTAGGGGTGTGCATTCGTTTTGAACTTAAATGGAAAATGCAACTTATTTTTGTTTTTTAACTTAAAAAAAAGATGAGGCTTAAACGATCGGATTTCCAACTTATTCAACATAGCTATGTTGAATACGTTGGAAATCGCGATTGTTGATCTAAATAAAAATTTAAACCCCTCACCCTCCTTAATCCCCCCCCAAGACTTACCAAAGCTGGCCAAAACTTCCGTGAGGGTCCGGGAGCGGACGCGTGGGGAATCACGTGACGTCGGCGCCACGTCGGAGTGACGCGGCGGTCCAGCGGTCCAGCGGGGTCAGGACGCCATTCCTGAACTCCTTTGCAAGGAGCACGTGACGTCGGCGTCACGTCGGAGTGACGCGGCATCACGTGATTCCCCTCGGGTTCGCTCCCGGACCCCTCGTTGGGCTCAAAAGGAACTTTTGGCCAGCTTGGGGGGGCCTCCTGACCCCCCCAAGCTGGCCAAAAGTGCCTTTTGGGCCCAACAAGGGGTCCGGGAGCGAACCCGAGGGGAATCACGTGACGCCGCGTCACTCCGACGTGACGCCGACGTCACGTGCTCCTTGCAAAGGAGTTCAGGAATGGCGTCCTGACCCCGCTGGACCACCAGGGAGTTTTGGTAAGTCTGAGGGGGGGGATTAAGGCGGGTGAGGGGTTTAAATTTTTATTTGCACATATGGACATAGACTCAACTTATGGAATTCTCCATATGTCCATATTGACCGCAAATGGGACCCCTTTCGACTTATGGACTTATGAACTTAAACTTTTGGTCTGCACATCCCTAAAACCATGGGACTTGGGCCTACCAAGCGATGCTGAGCTGAGCCCAGAAGGAGTTTCCCTGGGCCCCTCCAACTCCTTCTTGCTCCCCCCCAAAATTTTATAGGGCTTGGGCCCTCCCTGGCCTTGACTTAATCCTCTCATGGGAGTCCCCTAAGATGTCCACTTACTCTTTCCCCAACTTGTGGACATTTCAAAATGGTGCTGGTATCCCTGAGGCTACCACCAAAGTGCTGACACTTTGGGGCTGATTTTAAAAGTCCTAGGCACGTAAATCCAGAGGATTTACACACGTAGGGGGAGTTACGCGCCCCAGGCCTATTTTATAAAGGCCCGGTGACGTGCGAAAAGCCCCGGGATGCGTCTAAGTCCCGGGGCTTTACTAAAGGGGCGGGGCAGGGACGGGGCAGGGACGGGGTCAGAGGCTCCCAGCACAGCGGGGATCACAACTTACTTCAGCCCCAGGGTTTTGTGGGTGGCCGGAATACAGGGGCTCAGGTCACTTAGCTTCTTTCCGCGATAGAAACTGCCCATTACTCCCGGACTGAATCTATAACGATGGGGTTTGACTCTGAAAAAGCCTTTGACCGTGTGTCATGGGAATATATGTTCTCAGTCCTATGCCATTTTGGGATTCCAAACCAGTTTAGCACTGCCATTTCCATACTTTATAACAACCCGGTGTCGCACATCATGGCAAATGATACCCTTTCTGCAGAGGTTCCCAATGGAAGGGGAGTTCATCAGGGCTGCCCTCTGTCTCCTTTTTATACATTTTAGCATTAGATTCTCTGCTAAGGAAATTGGTTGAGTCCCCAAAAATTTGAGGGTTGCACCATAAACAGGGAATCTTTAAAGTGTCTGCTTTTGCGAATGATATGTTCTTATTTTTGACTGATCCTGTTTCTTCTTTACCACATGTGCTTCAAATTCAAAAAACCTTTGGTAGGTTTGCAGGGCTAAAGATTAATGTGGGCAAGTCGGAGGCGTTGGATGTCCTAGGTACCCTGCAATCTACTTGGCCAAGTCAGTTTCCCCTGAAATGGGTTCCGTCAGTACTTAAGTATTTGGGGATTTTTATTCCAGCTAAACCCTACCAACTCTGAAACAAAAGCTGTGAAAAAATCTTGAGTCCTGGCAGAGGTTACTCCTTTCCTTATCTTGTAAAATATTATTGTTGAAAATGAAGGAAATATCTAAATGACTGTAACTCTTCCACATGCTGCCTGTTTGGTTGAAAAAAAAGGACATCCATGACGTTCACAGAGGACTTATCAAATATTTGTGGACTGGTAAACGAGCGTGCATTCCCCTAAAGACTTTAATGCACTCCAAGCTAGAAGGGGGCCTTAATTGTCCGGACTTGGAAAGCTACAATCATGCTAGCCTTCTGCGCCATGTACGAGACTGGATATTCAATACGGAACTTCACTCTCCTATGGATCATTTTAAACACTGGCTTGCACCCTATGCTCCAGGGGCAGCGTTACATCTTAGAGGCCTGCACCTTCCCAAGTATATCACCAATAGTGAGGTAGTCAGGCCTCTCCGACTGCTATGGTGAACTCTGTGCAAGAAGCTTAAGGTGCAGGTGGACTCAACGGCGTATTTGTCTATTTGGGGATGTCTGAGATTTCAACCAGGCATGATGCACATTCTCTTTAAAACATGGGAGCAGCATGGACTGAAACACATGTCTCAATTGAGACAGCTGGATACAAACCCTATCTTGATTTTCAGTTTTCAGGAGCTTCGGGAGCGCTACCTACTCCCCTCTATGGATTTTTATGGATACCTGCAATTATGACATACTTGAAGAGCTAAGGGTAAACCCCACTTTTTCTAATTATACTAACTTGGGCAGCCTACTTCTAGGCTCGGATGGCAAGCACCAAACCTGCTCCCAATACTATGCTGCATTTAAAGCCCTCACTGTTCACTCTGCACTGGCTTCAGTAACCTTGAAATGGAATAAGCAGCTTCCTCAGGTGATTTCGCAGAATGATATTAGAGCCTGTTTTATGCACATCCTGGACACGGTGGAAAACGTGCCTCTGCGAGACAAGCAGTACAGATTTCTTCATCAAGCTTATTATTCCCAGAGCCAAGCCTATCACATGGGGGTTATTGTGAATAGACTGTGCACTCGCTGTGGTCACCCTGCTCTGGATTTATACCTTGGTTTCTGGTCCTGCCCTTCCTTGCAAACATTTTGGGAGTATCTCAGGAAGCTGACAGCTCATCTTTGGGGACCTGCTCTCCCCTTGGACCCGGCTATTTGGCTTCTTGGCAAGATTCCAGACACAGTGCACCACATGGATGAAAGTTGTGCCAAGTTCTTGGATAAAATTCTTCTTATTGCAAGGGTGACTAATTTGGCATAATGGACTGAACAAACACCGAGCCTTGTGAAAGTGTGGGAACAGAAATTTCAACGGTTACTGCACATGGAACTTTTGACTGCGCGGCAAAAGTCTACCGCTCATTATACCAGGGAGAAGAAGCTTTGGGTGGCATATATGACCTTGCTCCCTGCTGCCGTGACCATCTTCCTTCCCTGTTATCAGGGTACTTGTAAGTACTTTTGGACTTCTACAGAACTCTGAAGTGCCTCGTGTCCAGATAGGCAGTGAGACAGAAGGGCAACATGTTCTTACTGATTACAAGTATTTTCCTGTGTTTCTGTCCCTTTATTTATCACACTGTGCTTACACCCATGCATTGCACCGCCAGTGTCTTCCAGGGGGGAGGAGGGGTACCTTGGTCTGATGGGGCGTTGGGGTAAGGAGTTATAAAACTAAGGATTAGCAGCTGGTATTAGTTTGCTGCATGCCACTGTCATGTTCTGTCGTTTATCAGCCTAATCCAGAAAAAGTAAGTATACAAGAGCCTTCATCCCATAATTCTGACTTCTAGGCTTCTGGTGGCCTGCATTTCCTACATTGGAAGTCGACTTTGAGGATGGGTTAATGTCTGGGGATGTTATCTTGGATTGGTTGTATTGCGATTCACCTGTAATGCCTAAAGTTTGACATCGATGTTATCAGTTATGTTTATACTGTTAATAAAAAATATTCAAACAAAAAAAAAAAAAGCTTATTACTATTTGGCCAAAATTTGATAGCATTCAAATATCTTGTAAGAGTTGCAAAAGCATTGGGTAATGTGGAGATAACTGAAACAAGAACTGTATATCATCTGTATTAGAGATGTGAATCGGAACCGGAATCGGTTCCGATTCTGTTTCTGATTCACATCGTGAATTTTTTTTCGTGCGGCCCGATCGTGTTTTTTTTTTTATCGGCTGCGCCTGAGCCGATAAACAAAAAACCCACCCGACCCTTTAAAACAGCTCCCTTAGCTTCCCCCACCCTCCCGACCCCCCCAAAACATTTTAAAATTACCTGGTGGTCCAGTGGGGGTCCCGGGAGCGATTTCCCGCTCTCGGGCCGTCGGCTTCCACTAATATAAATGGCGCCGATGGCCCTTTGCCCTTACCATTGGCCGGCCCCTGTCACATGGTAGGAGCACTGGATGGCCCTCACCATTTTTAAAGATGGCGCCTGCCGTCCATTACTCCTACCATGTGACAGGGGCCGGCCAATGGCATGGATACCCTGTCACATAGTAAGGGCAAAGGGCCATCGGCACCATTTTTATTAGTGGCAGCCGATGGCCCGAGAGCGGGAGATCGCTCCCGTAACTCCCACTGGACCACCAGGTAATTTTAAAACATTTTGGGAGGGGATTGGGAGGGTGGGGGAAGCTAAGAGAGCTGTTTTAAATGGTCGGGGTGGGTTTAGGGGTTGTTTTTGTATGCCGTTTTTCCCGCCCTTCCCCAAAACAATAAGAGAACCCCACGAACAATTTTGTGGGGTGTTCCTATCGGTTTCGGGGAGCCCCCGATTTCTGACAACTTTGAAAATACCTTACGATATTTTCAATCGTCAGAAATATGATTCACATCCCTAGTCTGTATATATATTCTGTAATGAGCATAAAACCCTGCCAGTAATTTACAAATTGGGCTGATATACATGTTCAAAAAGAGTGGACGAAACAGCAGAGCCTTGTGGGACACCAATTGTTAATGAGTACTAAGATTAATTCTGCGAGCCACACCACACCTGTCAAGTATGATCAAAATGACCCTGACTGGCCCTGATACTGGTGCTATTTTGTTGTATGGTGATGGTATTGACCTCAATGCCAGACAATGCCATAATGAAAAATCGACCCACCAGGTAAGAGTGAATGGGGATCACTCCTCTCCCCTTTGGGCTTTGTCAACCTCAGGAAGGGAGAATCTGAATCTAGAGGGCAAGCTATGTGGGCAGGCCTCTGGGGGACCTGGAAGTATTAATTTGAAGATCTGGGACTTTTTAGCAGGAGGGAGGGTGAGTGGAAATGAAGCACAATGTTTTTCTTTCATTTAATTTTCCTAATACATTTTAATAAAACAGGAAATTGTGTTATTCCCTGTTTCATTTCAGATGAAAACACATCCCTACAATGCATGTACTTTTGGATTTTCAAAACTACACACATAGGGGCCAATGCAATATTAGTCACGGAAAGTGGGTGCTGACTTTTCAGCACCCACTTTCTTAAAGCACGCATAGTGCCCGCAAGGGGGGCACCATGCAATATGCAAATTAGGGGGTTGCACTAGCAAGGAGGCGCTGGAGTCATTAGCGCGACCTTAGCACCTCCTTGCTAACGCGACCCCGTGGTTACCGGTGGTCTGCCGGTTATGAACACCGACGCCAACAAACTTGGCATTGGTTTTCATTACTGCAGCCGGCCGGTTATGAAAACCGATGCCGAGCATATCGGTGTTGGTCTTCAAAGCGGACGGCAGAGATTTTTTTTCTTTTTTTTTACGTTTAAAAAAGTACAGAAAAGCAGTTTTTTCTGCTTTTCTCTTTTCTTTTTTTCAGTGCGCTCAGCTATTAACACCTGTTCCAGGCAGGCGTTAATAGCTGAGCGATAAATGTGTGACTGAGACACACATTTATTTTTTTGCATTTGGAGTGAATGAGTAATAGCCTCATTCACATGCATTTGCATGTGTTGAGCACTAACTCATTCACTCCAAGTCAGATGCACATTAAATAGGCACTAATCCCCCTATTGCATTAGGGGGTGGATTAGTGCCTATTTAACCCACGTCCGACAGCAGGTTAAACAGTGCACTCGGCTGAGTGCACTGTACTGCATCGGCCCCATAGTTTTGGTTGGAACAAATATTTACAGGAAAAACAGATTTAGATTTCTGTGTGAACATTAGCCTTTGGCAGTTTTCATAGGCAATGTACATGCACAATTTCTCTTTGAAAATTATTGCCAGTGTTTTATCTGCCCATACACTTTGGAAAATTCCCCTCTAATTTTTTTTCTTGTCATGTGTATCTCAGAAATAAAAAAAAAAAAAAAAAGAATGATTGAGATGTTAGGGGAGTATCTTGTTTACCTTGAAGTCATGATAAATAAAACAACCTCATACAAATTGCACACTTTGGGCCAATTTTCCAAAATGTGCCAAATTTCATTCAGAAGTTGCAGTTTTTACATGTGTAAGTTTTCTACAGGGACATGTATGCAATTATGCCAGGCAGAAATCTTATGAACCAAAGAGAATTGCACTTGATTGATACAAAGTCAAAATAATTTGCATAGTTTACTTCTTGCACAAATATGGAAAATTATGCACCTAAACCCAAATTACATGCACAAGTCAACAGTAGGCTTTTAGAAATTCAGTGCACTTTAGTACATCTTTCATGTTGTTCTGAATCAGGTAAACATCCATGCTTTTTCCTACTCAGGCAGCTAAACTTTCTCTCCAAGCAGTCCTCAAGACAAAGATTCTTTAAGTTTGAAATTATTTATTGTACAGGGAAATTTTACTTACAATTGTTGCATTTCAAATGTGAGCTCCTAGGCAAAGATCTTTGACAACTGGAGACAGGGTAGCAGAAGGGAGAAGGAGGTCTCTTGTGTTGCAGGAGTTAGTTTATGGTAGAGGTAGGAAGCATGAGGGATATGAGGCTGATTTAGTCACGAAGGCAGTAAGAGAGAAGGTAAAAAACCTGATCATTTCACAGGGTTTTACAGAGTGCTACTGGCTCAGAAGCAAGCGTGGAGCAAGACTGAACTCTCATCAAGAGCTGCTAAAGGAAATGCCTCCACAAGCTGGGAGCAGGGGGCAAGGTCCAATGGCAGCAAGACTAAGAACCATGTAACATAGGGGGAACATGAAGGGCAGTCCCTTGAGCCTATGAGGCACCTAGGAAGACTCAAGTTAGATTGAGGGGCATTCAAGCTCTTCCGATAGAGAAAGTGGAGGAGGGAAGGAGCTTCTCTTAAGGGCAAAGGCTCCTCTTAAAGGCAAAGGCTTACAGATTTTTATCATGGGTTACAAAAAGTGTTTCAGTATTAAGAATCCTCAGAAGGGAGGACTGCACTAAACACAGTTAAACTACGATATATACAGATACAAACATGTACCCACTGCTGGGGACAGAACACACATTTATGGAAATCAAAAGAGGAAACCCTACCCTGCAGTTCATAAAGTGGAGACTGCCATGGTGAACCAATGGGTACAACTGTAGTACTTTCCTAAGACAGCAGACGGTTGTAAATATAGAATATGTATGCATCATTAAACATTAACTAGTTTAAACTCACAAGTCTAATATGGGCAAAACACTTCATAGAATTCTGACACAAACATATTCTAAATATTAGATGTATTCTTAATAAAATTGTTATAAAATGGCAATCTATATGGAACCACTCAATTTCTGTAGATGCTCTGATAGGACTCTTCCTATGCCCTCTTTCGAAAAAGCACAAGCCAAAGCTTTACCCAAAATGTTGGGTTTTTTTAAGAAAAAACATGATTACCTAAAAATGAGCAAAGATCTATTTGGTGGATGTTTTAGCAGCCATTGTAAAATTGGCTCCTGCTGCTGCTGAGGCCATGGTCAAGCTTCTCTGTCACATAGCACTGATCCAGAAATCCCCTCACTGGATCACCAGAGCAGAGAGGCAGTGATTGCATGGAGAAGGATCCCCTCATTAGGCCACAGAAGGAGACAGTGTGGGCCCAGGCATCCCCTTCCTGGGTCTCAGGAGCAGATAAATAGTGATCATAGGGCTAGTGGATTTTCCCCCTCCCTCTACCCCCAGTTAGGACAGGAGAAGAGATTGAACAAGTGCAAAATTCCACAAATCACTTCTGCTATTTTTGAGGGATTCCAGTTGTAGCAGTATGTTATTGTTATTCTATATTTACATGGTCAGAAAGAATATATTCTTTTTCCACTCTTCCAGTCATTGAAATAAGTGGATTCTGCTGAATTGATTATATCACACAAAGGATACAACACTATTTTGTCCTCTTTCACACAATAGGCAGTATTCACGTAATCTTGAAGAAACATTTTAAATCATCCTTTTTTAAAGCTTTGTTTAGTAGTGCACTGCCAGGTCACTTTTCTACAGAAAAAAGATAGAATGTTGAAATAAGTATTTCTGCTCTTAGATTTGCCACTTTAACATCTGGCTCCTGCTGTTGAAGTGCTAAAGGCAATCTTGCAAAAAATGGTGCAGAAGAGGACATTGGATTTTTTGCTTCATTTCACAGCAGTCGAATTTCAAAATCTATAGAACTGTCATGTTTAACCTACATTTATATAATAAGGTGTCAATTATACTTTTCCTTACAATAGGCGTAATTCAAAATATGCATTTTAATTTGATTATTTTTTCAGACTGCATAGCTTTATAATATATTGTAAAATATACTTTATGAAGTTAGAAAATTACAGTCTTTGCTTTTATGACAAAATATAAAGTGAACTTTCTAACTTCTTAAGAATCTAACAGAATTGCTTATGCTTGGCTAAATTGCTAGCAAAATTCCTTAGTTATTCCCGAGTTAATTTGTTTCTTGACTTGTTCTTTTAGAGGAAAATGTTCAAAAGATTTTTGTTTTGCTTTTTACACTAAAGGTGGAATATAAATTCCAGAAATTAAATTAAATTAAAACAATTAACCAATGAACTTAAGCAATTAGCCTGTTAAAACCATTTGGTTAGAAATCTCCTCCTTTGACAAATTAAATCTGTGCCTATGAAATCACTGTGCTTATAGATTTAGCAAGTCAAAAAGGAAATCAGAATGGGGGTGTGACAGAATTTGGGGGCTGGAGGGGAATGGGTGTTCTTTAAGGAGAGAAGGGGATACAGAAATAACAGGGAGGCGACACATTTTTTTGCTTCCTGGGGGATGGTTCAGAGAGGATTCAGATATGGCTGAGATTTGTTTAAAATATAGGACTGAAAGCGGGGCCAACATAAGGGGGTTCAGGTGGGCAAAGTTTTTTTTTTGCTTATAGTGCTGAAGTGGGGGATTGTGAGAATGTTCTAGCAGGCACTGATTTTGTGTGTGTATATATATATATATATATATGGTCTGATGCATGTGGGGGGAGTCTGAAGAGGGTTTAGATACTCAAAGGGGGGGGGGGGTTGCAGAATTGGGAGACATTTCAAGCACTTGATGGGGGAAGACTTAGTTAAAAGTGAGATTGGGAGGGATATTGTTGCCAAACATTCAGAGGATGATTTCCCATGGGTTTAGGTACCTATTTTTGGAAGCCGGGCTCCTACATTGGCCCTTTTGAAAATTTACTAGGGCTCAGTGCCTAAATTTAGCCTCCTAGATTAACTAGGCTCCATAGAAGTCAACGTTTGAAAATGATTGGGGGTGCAGAACTCTAATTAGAGCTCTTTCAGAAAACAAAAAGATAAAATAGAACACAGTAGGTGGTGAGTGTGACTGATCAGCCCCTATTTAAATGTCAAAAGAGAAGCAGGTAGTGTGCACATTGGGAAAGCTCATGTAGCCAAAAAACAAACAAACTAGGGAAGGCTCAGCATTCTATCAGTCATTTTTATTCCCAATCCCAGCTCATCCCTACCAGTTTTCTCCTTCTTGCTCCATTTCCCACCCCTTAACAGCCCACCTACACCACAGTCTCTTCCCCCACCCTCACCTGTATTGTAAGTTCACTGTATGGGTGTGGTAAAACAAATGTATAAAGGGCCGGTATCCCCCAGGCATCTCCCCCTGTGAGGTCCACCACTTAAGAACATAAGAACATAAGAAATTGCCATGCTGGGTAAGACCAAGGTTCCATCAAGCCCAGCATCCTGTTTCCAACAGAGGCCAAAACCAGGCCACACAAACCTGGCAATTACCCAAACACTAAGAAGATCCCATGCTACTGATGCAATTAATAGCAGTGGCTATTCCCTAAGTAAAATTGATTAATAGCCATTAATGGACTTCTCCTCCAAGAACTTATCCAAACCTTTTTTGAACCCAGCTACACTAACTGCACTAACCACCTCCTCTGGCAACAAATTCCAGAGCTTTATTGTGCGTTGAGTGAAAAATAATTTTCTCCGATTAGTCTTAAATGTGCTACTTGCTAACTTCATGGAATGCCCCCTAGTCCTTCTATTATTCGAAAGTGAAAATAACCGAGTCACATCTACTCGTTCAAGACCTCTCATGATCTTAAAGACCTCTATCATATCCCCCCTCAGCCGTCTCTTCTCCAAGCTGAACAGCCCTAACCTCTTCAGCCTTTCCTCATAGGGAAGCTGTTCCATCCCCTTTATCATTTTGGTTGCCCTTCTCTGTACCTTCTCCATCGCAACTATATCTTTTTTGAGATGCGGCGACCAGAATTGTACACAGTATTCAAGGTGTGGTCTCACCATGGAGCGATATAGAGGCATTATGACATTTTCCATTCTATTAACCATTCCCTTCCTAATAATTCCTAACATTCTATTTGCTTTTTTGACTGCTGCAGCACACTGAGCTGACAATTTTGAAGTATTATCCACTATGATGCCTAGATCTTTTTCCTGGGTGGTAGCTCCTAATATGGAACCTAGCATCGTATAACTACAGCAACTGTTTTTTTTTCCCTATTATGCAACACCTTGTACTTGTCCACATTAAATTTCATCTGCCATTTGGATGCCCAATCTTCAAGTCTTGCAAGGTCCTCCTGTAATGTATCACAGTCTGCTTGTGATTTAACTACTCTGAATAATTTTGTATCATCCGCAAATTTGATAACATCACTCATCGTATTCCTTTCCAGATCATTTATATATATATTGAAAAGCACCGGTCCAAGTACAGATCCCTGAGGCACTCCACTGTTTACCCTTTTCCACTGAGAAAATTGACCATTTAATCCTACTCTCCGTTTCCTGTCTTTTAACCAGTTAGTAATCCACGAAAGGACATCGCCTCCTATCCCATGACTTTTTAGTTTTCGTAGAAGCCTCTCATGAGGGACTTTGTCAAACGCCTTCTGAAAATCCAAATACACTACATCTACCGGTTCCCCTTTATCCAAGTTTATTAACCCCTTCAAAAAAATGAAGCAGATTTGTTAGGCAAGACTTCCCTTGGGTAAATCCATGTTGACTGTGTCCCATTAAATCATGTCTTTCTATATGCTTTACAATTTTGTTCTTGAGAATAGTTTCCACTATTTTTCCTGGCACTGAAGTCAGGCTCACTGGTCTATAGTTACCTGGATCGCCCCTGGAGCCTTTTTTAAATATTGGGGTTGCATTGGCCACCCTCCAGTCTTCAGGTACAATGGATGCCTGCAGGGAACCACATAAAGTGGTTCCCTGCAGGCTCCTTTCCCTATAGGATCTGCTACTTAGAAAAACAGAAAACTACACTCACACTTACACTCTGAGCCAGATCATAAAAGATACTGGGATGATACTGTGAACATGGCTCACTGAATCCTCACTGCAGCAGGATGGTAGACAGCACCAATGAGGCTAGGAAAAAGTACTGCCACAGTATTTTTATGGCGTTCAACATAAAACCAGTCTATTGCAGCTTGAAAAATAAAATACAGCCAAGACGGCAAAAATGGTGAAAAGAAACAGGAGAATGAAAACTAAAAGAGCAGCAGCAGTATCTTTATCCCATAATAACTCTTCTTGCCCTGATGTTTTGAGCTGAATCAAGTGCACTTAGGACCCTTCCTGTGAAGGACGGTATTCTCTGCCTCTTTCTAGATCCTGAGCCACCAGAAATAGAATGAAGAAAACAACCTCTTTCCCAAGATATCTGTCTTTACTGTTAACTTAGCATAGAAAAATCAAACACACTGACATGAAATCCCTCCTGGAAGAGGCGATGTATCCTTCAGGTGAAGACCAAACAAACTCCAAAAAGCTCTCTCAAATTCCAAAAATGATTTCTTATTTGGTGGACCTTGAGGCCTAGCAAAATAGCAAGCTCGGGCCCAATTTGTCAAGGTCTGACTCCAGCTCCTAAAAAATCTCTTCCCAACAACAGTATTGCCAACCCCTTTTATAGAAAGGTTAAAACCCAATCCCCATTAGTGGTGGGACCCAAACCATGGGAAGGCCCAAAGATGCAAAACCTCCCATAACCTGGGAAATTGAGATGGTACAGAGGAACCGCGGTGAAGCACCTTTTTGTTGTCCATCTGAAAGCATATTTTGGGAATCAAACTCTTTCAATTTAGCAAAAAACACTCATCTTAAGACCTATGATTACATTATTTGGCGTATGACTACCAATGCTATCTAGCATATTATATGCCCCTGTATGAGGCCTGTTTAATGAGATAACACATTTTTCTCACTATTGGTGTTCTTTATCTATCCCATAATTTTTGTGGTTGAACAGATATTTTTGTGTCACTGAAAAATTTTAAAAAAACATTGCTTTTTGAACTTCGCACACCATCCTGCCATTCACAGGAAAGCAATGAACATTTTGCTGCAGTTTTCAACTTCTTAAATATGTGAATAAGCTTTTCCTTGTTTAACAAGCATCAAGAGTAAGGATAGAAATCATCTTATTTCAGATGAGGATGAAATCCATGTGTGCTTATCTCAAGTTTGACACAGCATTAAGTATTTGTGCAGCAACAAACAAGCACAGGTTTCACATTAAAGAAGTGCATTTCATTCTTTATTTTTATTTTCAAAAATAACATGTTTTATGCATGGTTAGGCCTATAAAAGAGAATAAGATTTCTTTAAATTTATGGAGGGGGAACTAAACCAAAGAGTAATTATTTATTTATTTATTTTTTATTTTTATATACCGAAATGCCTGTATTAGATACAAATCAATCCGGTTTACAGAGAACGATAAGTTGCCCTGGTCTTAGAAGCAAGACTGGGGCTTTTTACATGGAACAGTGAATGGAACAGTGAACAGAGAGTTTTCATACTCTATACAACTAACGAGTTAAACATTGCAAATTACGAGTTAAACATTGAGTTTCCGTACTCTATACAAAAACAAGTTAAATATTGAGTGTGAGTATAGCAGATTGATAAAAAATATGACTTGAAAGTAAATAAATATAATATTAACAACAAATAAATTCAAAGTAGGCTAATAAGCTGGCAAAAATAAACAGATTCACAGAAAAATATCATTCTCTACCCAAAAGAGCATTGGCAATTATTATTGGATTATTATATCTGCAACTTATTGATCATGATATCGTACCATGAGCTGCAGAAATAATAATTTATATTCAGGGGTTTCCTGAGACCCAAAAATTATTTCAAATTTTCCTTCACAGTAAAATGTTAGACAAAGGTAGGTGTTTCCGCCCACCCATCCCCCCAACACCTGAAACCATAGCATACAGAACATCATAGAATGTCCTTTCACTGAATTAATCCACATCTGCTGTTTACTTCTTCTGTTCTCACAGTTATTGTAGTCAAGTGATGTGTGACAGTGTGTGAGAACCCTGAGTCCACTAAAGGTCTAGCTTCTCAATATATCCTAAATCAGAGTAATCAGACTTGGGCTAAGCAATTCCACTACAACCTTTCACCTCTACTCTCTCTCAAACTCTCTTTCTCTCATTCTCCTAATCTCCACCTCTCCCCATCTTTTTGTATTTTCTTCCTTCCTCTGCACTCTTAATTCTCCCCCTCCTGCATGGGCATACTTTGAATTTTATATTTGGGAAGAGGGTGTTTAATACTTCTCTTCCAGCACCACTCCTCTTAGTCTGTTCTGCTTCCTATTTCCCACTGTACTGTCCTTCTATGTTCCCCTTCCAGTTCCATCCATTCTCTGTGCATCAGGTTCCTCTTCATCTCTCCTTATCTAGCTACCTTCCTCTATAAGGCTTGGTTCATTCATCCCTTCAATGATTCCCACCCCTCATCAGTATGTTATAAAACCCAGCTCTCATCACAAGTTAAATCTATGGTAAGAACTGGTTTCTATAAACTGTGCCTGTTACGTTCTCTTAAACCTTTTATCATAACCAAATTATTTTGGAAGCATAGCTCAGGTTTTAATTATGCCACTCCTTGATTACTGCAGTGCTCTGTACTTAGGTCTGCCACTTACTACAATTAAAATGATGCAGTTTCTGCAGCCTGGTTGATCACAGGGGGCCGGATTTTAAGACCTACGCACGGGCACATGTTATATAATCCAGGGTCGGCGCGCGCAAGGGGGTGCACACTTATGCACCTTGCGTGCGCCGAGCCCTAGGGGAGCCCCGATGGCTTTCCTTGTTCCCTTCCGCCCCCCACCTTCCCCTCCCTTTCCCTACTTAACCCGTCCCCCAGCCCTATCTAAAACCCCCCTCACCTTTATTATTTAAGTTGCACCTGCATCGAGCAGGTGTAGGTTGTGTGTGCTGGTCAAGTGCCAGTGCACGATCGCCCGGTCTAGCGGGCCTTCAGAGGCTTTTGGCCCTGCCCCCGCCCTGCCCTGGACCACCCACTCCCCACCCCTTTTTTCAACCCCAGGACATATGCGCATCCCGGGGCTTGTGCGCGTTGCAGAGCCTATGCAGAATAGGCTCGGCGCGCGTAACCCCCTGCGCGCATAAATCCAGCCGGGTTTACGCTTGCAGGGCTTTTAAAATCTGCCCCAGGGCATTTAGTTCGGGAATATATTTCTCCAGTGCTTTCTGATCACCTCTGGATCCCAATCAAATCAAAGATCAGATACAAAATTGCACTGTTCACACATAATCTGCTTGTCCAAAATTTATTTCCATGGATCAGTATTATACTGAAGATGTACAATCCCACAAGGGCCTTACATTACTTGCCAGAAGCCTTCTGTATACCAAGTGCTTGTATCTGAGATAAGCCAGTGTACCTTCTCAGTTGCCACCCCCAACGTTTGGAATACTCTTCCACAAGAGATCTATGTTGTACACCAAAACTTTTAAGAAGCATTTAAAGACGTTTCTTTGTGCTGAAGCATATTTATGAGAACTTGAGCTCTTTTTAGTTTTGTATTGAAATACATTTCTGCAGTTTTTATCATGTAACATATATGATTTTATTGAGATTGTTTTATTTTAACCACACTAAGGTATTTTATTTCTTTTACTCTGCATATTTGGAATATGTGCTTATGTTATTTATTTTGTTGACTATTATGTATGTTGCTTTGCAAACCGTACCTAAAGCTTTTTGCATAGGCGGTATATAAATAAACAAACCTATAACTTTCATTGGCAGGCTCAGCTCATTTTTCAATCAGTGATTCTCCCTTCTCCACAGAATTGGATCACTTCTCTGCATTCCCTGAACCCAGGCCCTTTGTTTTTTCGGAACTGCTCCTGCCTCCACCTACCCATCCCCTCTCACCCCCAACAACACTTCTCCTGGCACTCATAGATTCCAGACCAGAGTCAATCCCAAGTCAGCAGAGTCTCCAAAAGACATTCCACCATCTTCAAATAATGAGCCCTAGCTGCTCAGTGGTCAGCATCTCTCCAGCTCCAGGGCCACAGCTGCATGTGGTGCTTCTTGCCCTTGATTTGGAAATAAGAGGGATAACCTCTGTGGAATATAACAGGGGGATGTTTTATCTATTTTTGTGAACAAGTGGAACAATATTCACCTCAATTCCCACTCAATTCAAGCCCTGACAGCAGCCCCTCTCAATACTGGAGCTGCAAATTTTTAAGAGAGAGATTTTGAGCCAATTAAATCACATTCCATTACAACCTCCTTCCTCTTCCTTACCCTTCCAGTAAAATACCTACCCTGGTATTTACCTTGGTTGCAGGGCTGGAAGAAAAGACCAGATAAAACCTGGCCCCCAACCTTGACCCTACCCAGCTAGCGCAGAAATCTTCACCATACTTCGAATAAATAGTTTTCCAAACGTTGTGTCTGTAGTTTGATTCTATCTTTTGTCATTGCGGGCTCTTAGCTTTATCTTAGTTCCCCTACTGCCTCCTCATACCTTCTCTTTTAAAACTTATTTTCTGGTCTTCCTCTCATTTCTTTATAATTTGCTATTTCTCCTCCATGTTTATGTCTCATTCTATCCACTGGCTGTTTCTACACTGCTCATTATCTTCTCTGACTACCTCATAATATCACCTCTTCCTTCTACTTCTATCTCTCTCCTCATTCTTTTATGCCTCTTCCCTTCTATGTCAAGTTCTTCTCTCTTCTCTCAATCCTTTTCCTGGGTTACTTCCCTTAACAGGCCCACCCTTCTCTCTATCAACACAGTTCCTTTCCTAGTCCCCTTTACTTCTCTCTTCCTCTTAAATTCTCTTCACCTAACAACTTACCCCTGCTCTTCTTCTTATTGCAGCCTATGTCCACTCTCCCAGCTTGTATTCCATTTTCCATTCTCTCAACTACTTTTGCTTTCTTACAGCCCATACCCTCTCTCTCAGCCCTCTTTGCTACTCTCCCAGTCCATACCTATACCTCTCCCTCTCACACAGTTCCCCTCAAAGTTCTTCACCTCTTGACATTTGTTTATACCTTGAAGGAGATGGATATGCTCTAACTCGGCTCTCACTGTGCAGGTGTCCTAATCATGTATAAATGCTTTAAATCAGACCCAAGGATTATCATTTCTCAACCAAAAGAGGCTAATAAAGGTACAGATTCTTCTGTGTGTGCAGATTGATCCTCTAAAGGCAAAAAAATAATAATAATAAAAAGCTGGGACAGCCATGAAGGCCAAAATGGATGATTCTGCCTCGGATTCTGAGGCAGGTGATGAACTTAGTGAAGTACCTGACAATTTAGCATACATAAACAAGCTATTGGAAAAATTCACTACAAAAATTTCAGATCGTTTTGATTCCAGACAGGTGACTATAGTAGAAAAAGTGTCAGCTTTGATTAAATCAGACTCACAAGTCGGTTAGAAGAACAGGAAAGCAAAATGGCTGAACTGGAAATGTCTGTTGCTACTGCTAGCGCCCAAATCAGGAAGCTCGATTGCAGTTGTGGAGCATTACTTGATAAAGCTGATGGGCTGGAAAACAGGGAACAGAGATGTAATATTCATGTGCTTAGAGTTGAAGAATGTGCAGAAGGCAATTGATGCATTTACTTTTTTCTCAAAATGGCTTCTTGACTTACCTTGGCTTCAGTGTGACAATGGCACTTTTAAGCTTGATCAAGCTCATCTTTTCTTGGTGCAAACCCCTGCTTAAGACAGTTGGCTGCAAGCTGGCAATACTAAATTGCACAATTTCATGGATAAGAGGAGAATACTTGATGCCGCACAAGCAGGGACTGTCCACTATACCTGGCTATTCACTTACTCCTCTTAAGTTGACTCAAGCCCCCTGTTCAATACAACAGGATTTGCTTATGTTTCCTTCACCTATAATTATATGGCTTAAATAAACTTGTTGCAGTGCTTTTAGTTATATAGTCCTGTTTTTATAGTATGCCCATCCTTAAGGAATTACACAAGAAATTACTTGAAATGGGCTAAAAGCATTGGGGTCAATTTTCAAAGGAGACAGCGCACATCCATGTGCGGTCAGCCCGTGACTCACTCACGCAGGGGGGGGGGATTTTACAAAGTAAAACACAGCGACACAATTGTGCCTCCCCCAGGTCCCTTCCAGTCCACTCCAATTAAGGGAACCTTCCCACAGCTAACTCTATACTTCCTCCCTCTACCCCTTTCTTCCCTGCCCCCTAAATCTACCCTAACTATCCCAATTTTTTTATTTTAATACTTACTGCTCCTCCGGAGTAGAAGTAATCTGCTCATGCCAGCCGGCTGCCAGCATGCGCTTCTCCAGGATAGCGGCTAATGGTACTGCCCCGTCCTGCCCCTACCCCGTCCCTCCCTGCCCAGGCCACGTTCCCCGGAACACTCCCTTTTCCCTCACTCGGCACTTCCGCGCATACCAGGGCTTACGCACATGGCCAGGTCTTGCGTGTGCTGCATGCATTTTACAACGGGCCTGGCCACGTGCGTAAATCCCCAAATTTACACATGTAGCCCTTTGAAAATGTACTTGATTGTTCTTTACACAGGCTAATGAAAAAAAAACAGGCACATTATTTTGATAGTTATATTAGGGGCAGATTTTAAAACCCCTGCGCACGTAAATCCTTCCGGATTTACGTGTGCAGGGCCGCCGGCGCGCGCAGAGCCCCAGGACACGCGTAAGTCCCGGGGCTTCCTCTCGGGGGCGTGGTGTTTAGGGGGCGGGGCACGGCATTTTGGGGCCGGTGACATGGGCGTGGTTTCGGCCCGGGGGCGTTCTGGGGGCGTGGCCGCGGCCTCCGGAACAGCCCCGGGACTGGACCACGGAGCGGGACAGCCGGCCGACGCGCGCAAAGGTAAGGGAGGGGGGTTAGATAGGGCCGGGGGGGGTGGGTTAGGTAGGGGAAGGGAGGGGAAGGTGGGGGGAGGGCGAAGGAAAGTTCCCTCCGAGGCCGCTCCGAAATCGGAGCGGCCTCAGAGGGAACAGGCAGCGCGCGCTGGGTTCGGCGCGCGCAGGTTGCACAAATGTGCACCCCCTTGCGCGCGCCGACCCCAAATTTTATAAGATACGCGCGGCTATATGCGTATCTTATAAAATCCAGGTTACTTTTGTTCGCGCCTGGTGCGCGAACAAAAGTACGCGTTCGCGCAGGTATTTAAAATCTACCCCTTAGTGTATAATATTTGATACCTATTTTTATTTTGTAAACATATTTGTTGTTATTATTGGATTGTGGTTAATCAAGAAATAAGAAGAATAAGAATAAAAAACATAAATGTAGGAACATATAAATTGGTAGATATGGGCGTGGAAGTAGGGTACGGATAAAAGTTTGATAAATAACAGGCCAAGAATTAAGACCCTAAATATAGCTGAATTTTCAGCTGAAAACTAAAGTCTCTAAATTGAACTTAAATTAGGAACCTAATTTTGAGAGGCTTGATTTAGCCATTTTTTCAACTGAAAATCTAGTTAGGGTTAGCTGAAATATTTCCTAAAGATAACTACTTGACATGACTAGTTTCCTTGGTTGCTCAGTAGCTGTTTGAAAATTGACCCCTTAGTATATAGGTGTCCCTTATTAGCATAACACAATCATATAACTACAGAATGATAATGCTGGAAGGGCAGATCATTCTCAAAATCTCAAGTGCTAGAGATTCAGTTAAGTAACATGTTACAGCATTCAATTCACCTTACAGTTAGCTAGTATCAGTCTTCAAATGAAATCTTCACTTGCTGCAATTTTAGATCTCCTGAAAAAAATGTAAAACTGATAATTGTCCTCTTTATAATGATTTTTTCGGAGGCAATAATCTAAGTAACTAATTTACTCATGCCCGAATTTTCAAAGCCCAGCGCACATAAAATCAGGGAGATATGCACGTGACCAGGACGAGCGCGTAATAGGCCGGATTTTTATTGGCCTGCACATGTAAAACACAGGGGTTACGTGCGCGGGGGGGGGGGCCTTGCACATGCCGTGTGCATTTTAAAAGGGGCCCGGCCGTGCACGTAACCCCTGTTATGTGCACAAGAGCCGGGACTCGGCAGTGGGGCGATCCGGGGGCAGGGCGGGGTGGTCCAGGTGGGCGGGGCAGGGTGGGGCTAGAGGTGCCTGGTACAGTGGCCATTTGCCACTGTGCCGGGGGATCGTACGCCGGCAGGGTGCCAGCACACGCAACTTGCTCCTGCTCCTTTGCAGGAGCAAAACATGTTAAAAAAAAAATGGGGGAGGGCTAGGATAGGGATAGGGGGGCAGGTAGGATAGGGGAAGGAGAAGGGAGGTTAGGATAGGGAGTAGGGAAGTTCCCTCCCAGTCCGCTTCTTAATTGGAGTGGACTGGGAGGGAACTGGGAAGCCCGACGATGCATCGCCGCAAGAATTCACTAAATTCTACCCCTCTTGCGCATGTCCATGTGTGCACCCCAGGTAGCACATGGACGTGCGCACGTTCTTTTTAAAAATGCACCCTAATGAGCACATTTTAAAAACTGCTCAGCCATGCACATCTCTCCTGATATGTGCAAGAATGCTGGACTTGATGAAAGAGGCGGGCCAGGGGGCCATGTCCTGGGAAACCATGTGCCGGCAGCTGGCCAGCACGTGCAACTTACACATGCTTGGAGAAGTGTATAAGTTTTAGAATAAAAAAATTCTAGGATAGATAGGGTTAGTTTAGGGCTTGAGGAGGGGAAGGGAAAGAGAAGAAGGGTAGGTAGGGGATAGGGAAGTTCCCTCCCAGTCCACTCCATAATTGGAGCGGACTGGGAGGGAACTGGGAAAGGTCTACTTGCGATGCTGCACTTATTTTTGTAAAATACTCCCCCTTGAGAACAGGAGACAACACCCAGTCTCACATGTGCGCACGAATATTAAAATCCAGCGCAAATGTACACGCAGGATTCATATTTTATAACATGCATGTGCCGAAGCGTGCATGTTATAAAATCATTGGGGTACATTTTAAAAAACAGCGCGCGAGTGTACTTTTGTTCGGACAACTGGTGCGAACAAAAGTATGCCAGATTTTAAAAGATATACACATAGCCGCACGTATATTTTAAAATCCGGGGTTGGCGCGCGCATGGCCGCGCAAAATCGGCAGTCTGCGCGCACCGAGCCGCGCAGCCTGCCTCCGTTCCCTCTGAGGCCACACCGAAATCAGAGCGGCTTCGGAGGGAACTTTTTTTTTGTTCCCCCCCCACCTTTCCCTCCCTTCCCCTATCTAACCCACCCCCCCGGCCCTACCTAAATCCCCCCCTACCTTGTTTGAAGGCGTTACGCGTGCCGGCTGGCCATGCCCCGACACAGGCCGCTGTGTCGGGGCACTCGGCCACACCCCTGGACCACCCAGGACTGCAGACATGCCCCCGGACATGCCCCCAGACCGCAGACACGCCCCCAGACTGCCCATTTTAGCAAGCCCTGGGACTTATGCATGTCCCGGGGCTTTGCGCGCGCCGGTGGCCTATGCAAAATAGATGCGCCGGCGCACGAGTACCCTGCGTGCGTAAATCCGGCAGGATTTACACAGGCAGGGCTTTTAAAATCTACCCCATTGTGTCCATGTGCGTGTGTTGGGAACCGCACGCACATGAATGCATGAGCGCAATTTTGAAAATCGACTCCTTAGGGTTTTTCCCATAGAAACAAATTGGAAGAAAAGCCTCAATGAATCTGGCCCTAAATTTAAAATGATGGTGCAATTTTGAGCGTAAATTTTACCTGTGAGGTTTGTACCAATAGTCAAAGCAAAATTACATAGGTGATTTCTCTTTGATTATTGTTCCAGGAAAATGTATCTGCAGAGATATGTATCTGTTTTCTCCATCAGTAATTTTCCATCAGAAACAATGTGTGTAGTATTGATTATATAAAACGATGTGCCTTTTTGTGTAGCCTTCCCTCTCCCCTCTGCTGGGAATGCCTCCAAACAATATGGGCTAAAATTAACAATATTTTAGACTAACACTTTTAATTTTTTTCACATTGACAGTGGGAAGTAATTATGGCCCCATTTCTATGGCAAAACATAAGAACATAAAAAATGCCATGATGCGTCAGTCCAAGGTCCATGAAGTCCAGCATTTTTTCTCTGACAATGGCCTGTCTGTGTCACAAGTAAATGTCTGATCCCCAGTAATTGATTGATTTCTTGTATCTCACTCCCAGGGATAAGCACTGGCTTTCCCAAGTTTACCTGGCTAGCCACTGATTATGGACTTCTCCTTCTGGAACCCGTCCAGTCCTCTTTTCAACCTCACTCTATTAGTTGCCTTGACCACAGTCCTCCAGCTATAGATTCCATAACTTGAGGTGTTCTTTTTTTGAAAAATACTTTCTACAATTTGTTTTAAATCTGCTGGTTGTTAATTTCATGGACTGTTCCCTAGTCCTACTGTTGCTTGAAAATTCCCTATATACTTGTTCCACCCTATTCATGATCTAATAAATTTCAATAATATTCCCATTCAGTAATTTCTTTTCCAAGCTAAAGTGAGCTTTTTCATTCCCTATAGCAATTTTGTCACCCTTTTATGTGTCTTACTTGAGATGGGGGTGACCATAATTACACACAATACTAAAGATGCAGTTGCATCATGGATCTAAACAAAGACATTTTGATATTCTCGATTCCTTTCCAAACAATTTCTAATATTCTATTTGCGTTTTTGACCACTGTCACACACTGAGCCAAAAATTTTAAGGTATTGCTTACAAGGATTCCAAGGTCCTTTTCTGGGTGGTGATCCTCTACTTTATAACATCTGACCAAACAGCTTGGGCATGAGGACATATCCACCAAATATGTATATGAGAACCCCTATAACCACATTTTCTCCAACACAATGAATAGGAGGCTCAATTAAAATTATGAAAAAACAGGGGATATCGATTAGAGATGTGAATTGGAACCGGAATCAGTTCGGTTTCACATGTGGGTTTTTTTGCATCGGGCACGATCGCGGTTTTGTTTATCGGCTGCGCCCGAGCCGATAAACAAAAAACCCACCCGACCCTTTAAAACCAACCCCTTAGCTTCCCCCACCCTCCCGACCCCCCCAAATTTTTTTTACAGGTACCTGGTGATCCAGTGGGGGTCCCAGGAGCGATCTCCCGCTCCGGGCCGTCCTCCCTGCTCCCAGACCGTCGGCTGCCAGTAATCAAAATGGCGCCGATGGCCCTTTGGCCTTACCATGTGACAGGGTATCCGTGCCATTGGCCGGACCCTGTCACATGGTAGGAGCACTGGATGGCCGGCGCCATCTTGTGCTCCTACCATGTGACAGGGGCTGACCAATGGCACTGGTAGCCCCTGTGACATAGTAAGGGCAAAGACTATCCGCGCCATTTTGAATACTGGCAGCCGACGGTCCGAGTGCAGGAGGTCGCTCCCGGACCCCCACTGGACTTTTGGCAAGTCTTGTGGGGGTCAGGAGGGTCCCCCAAGACTTGCCAAAAGCCCCTGGTGGTCCAGCGAGGGTCTGGGAGTGATCTCTGAAGGACGGATCTTTTCAGAAAATCAGAGCTGCTGAATGCAGGGGCTGTCTCCCCCTTCACATCCCTCCCCCCCCCCCCATTCACTGTGCTCAAGTTTGCAGTTCCTGTGTTAAACTAAACTTCTTTTTTTTTCACTAGAGTAGAATAAAATAAAATGAAGTACTTTGTGTATTAAACTAAAGAAACTTTACATAACATGAAATTAAGTACTTGTCTATATTCTACGTTAGTGAAACAAAACATTTAATAAAGAAACTTGCAACCTGAGCTTCAAAACATTAACATACTGTAGAAAAACTAATAGAAAAACTTTATTATTAATTTATTATATTTACAGTGGTTAAATTTAAAGAGCAGGCTGAGGCTAGACTGGCTACTGGCTAGTGGCTACTGCTGGCTCTGTCACTGCTGCAGCCTGCTGGCACTTTTTTTCTCTTTCTGTCTAGTGCCAGAAAGAGAAAAAAAGTGCTATATCTGGTAGTAAAATGGCCAGGGGGGACAGCACCAAGCATGCACGGCTTAGTGTGCACCTCTAGCTAATGAACATTTCCTCAAATGTTACTTTTAAACCATTAAGTAACAATTTTTGATAGTGCACACTAACTCGCGTTAGTGCGCACTATTCAGAAAAACAATTTTTTTGCAAAAATATCATGCCGATCAGATTTTTTTCTCCCCCCAGCCAATCCAGATCGTTAAAACGATCGGGCACACGATTCACATCCCTAGATTTTATATTTCCTTGCACTGAGTTCTGCCTCAGTGTTCTTGAAACAAGTTCCATCTCAGTGTTCCTGGCTCCGAGTTCCATCTCCGAGCTTCTTCTCCTCATCCTGAATCCTGTCTGAAACTTCGGAGCCTCTGCATCTGCCTCCGTCTTGATAATGAACTCTGCCTAATCCTGTTCCAGTCCACATAGCTGCGCCTTGCCTTAACTGGCTGGGAAAGCGTGTCTCGGTACAGGCCTCTCTGAGTCTTGTCATGTCTTCAACCTGAATCTTCAAGCAACCTGTCTTGTGAAACCTCAAGCGTGGTCTGCGACCTGCCTTGCTTGGTAGTGTAGGCGTGTGCATGCGTGGTCCGCGATCTGCCTCACTTGGTAGAGTAGGGTGCGTGGTGTGGCTGTACCACTTCAGAATTCCAGATCTCCAGATATTGTCTCCGTCTGAGTCCTCTGTATTCCAAGAGTCTAGTCTCATCCAAGTCTCCTAGAGTCTCGTCTCGTCCAAGACTCCAAGAGTCTTGTCTCAGCCCTATAAGTCTTCGTCTGATTCCATGTCTTCATCTGATGTCTTTGCCCTTCTGCCACCGTCTGTCCTGTCGCATTTGCTGCTTCTGTGTGGCAGGTCCAAAAGGGCTATCGATTGGCTGGAGGGCTGTTCCAGAGACCAGCATTGTGTTGCTGGGTCTCTCTGATGCATCAGGTTTGGAAAAAGCCAGGGCCACCCATCTCCAGCCATCTGCCCATGCTTGGGCACTCCTCATCTGCCTTGGCGATTCCCGGAGCTCCTCTTCGGGTGTGTCGTGGCCCAAGGGTACACTTCTTCTCCAGCATCCCCCACAACAATTGGTAGCCTGATTCAGTCATGGTACTTTGGTGCTCTCCATCTCCCATCCCCTGCCTGCCCATTTTTTAATTATTCCTTAAGCAAAACCTGACAGCAAGTTGTTGACACAAAAATTGACATCCTTATTGGTTTTATACAGATTAAACAATTTTACACAATCACAGGCTAGATGACAATAAAGATTTGAAACAGTTTAGCAGCAAAATGTGTTCATATTAGTGTTGATTTGTCTTCATGGCTTGCTAGTCAGAACCTGGCCTTGAGCATCCTTCCAGTCTGCTACTGCTGTGGGAGATATGGATATGTTAATGGCTGACTTAGACAATTGTTCTTAGGCCAAATCATTACCCCCAGTAATTTTCCAGCATCAGTGAGGATAATGGTACATTTCACCTCACTCTTCTCCTTCTTTCCCCCCTCTTCTGCAGTCATTGACCTTTCTATATCTGCCTCCAATGTGTCCTAAAAGGTTTTCAGCAGACTATCCATTTCTATATTTTACAGGTACACTCAATTTGGCGGATAAAGGCTGAATTGTGCATGGGTAATTCATGCCTCAATCCATGTTACAAACTTGCTGACCTCCCAATTTATTTACTTTCTGGCCTTGTTTATGGCTTGTTGGTTAATATCCAAGTTCTTCCAGACTTGTCAAAGAATGATGTCAAAACTGAACTCCCTATTTCCCTTGTGTGCATTATGAAACCTATCGCCTGTTCAGTAGCATCAGCTCGAATCTCTTTTTGCCCTAAGTGGAGCAGAAATTTATTACATCAACTCCATTCTCATCTATAGCATTTCTATGTATTCAGGATCAAATCCTGGTTCAGAAGTTCTATTATTTCTTTTAGCCAACATTCCATAACCCTAATGACTAGGGATGTGAATCGTATTTCTGACGATTGAAAATATCGTACGATATTTTAAAAATCGTCAGAAATCGGGGGCTCCCCGAAACCAATAGGAAAACCCCACAAAATTGTTCACGGGGTTCTCTTATCATTTTGAGGGAGGGCGGGAAAAACGGCACACAAAAATTACCCCTAAACCCACCCCGACCCTTTAAAACTAATCCCTTAGCTTCCCCCACCCTCTTGATCCCCCCAGGTACCTGGTGGTCCAGTGGGGGTCCCGGGAGCGATCTCCCCCTCCCGGGCCGTCGGCTGCCACTAATCAAAATGGCGCCATTGGCCCTTTGCCCTTACCATGTGACAGGGTATCCGTGCCATTGGCCGACCCCTGTCACATGGAGGGAGCACTGGATGGCCGGCGCCATCTTTAAAAATGGCGCGGGCCATTCAGTGCTCCTACCATGTGACAGGGGCCAGCCAATGGCACAGATATCCTGTCACATTGTAAGGGCAAAGAGCTATCGGCGCCATTTTTATTAGTGGCAGCCGACGGCCCGAGAGCGGGAGATCGCTCCCGGGACCTCCACTGGACCACCAGGTACCTGTAAAAGGCTTTGGGGTGGGGGGGAAGCTAAGGGATTACTTTTAAAAGGTCGGGGTGGGTTTTTTGTTTATCGGTTCGGGCGCAGCCAATAAAAAAAAACCCGATCGGGCCGGACAAAAAAAAAAATTGTGATGTGAATCGGAACCAGAAACAGAACCGATTCCGGTTCTGATTCACATCTCTACTAATGACAGATGGACTTCAAATTCTGCCAAATTGAGCATTCTGGATTAAGACTACTTAAACTGGGAAAAAAATAATCTAATTAGCTACTACTTAAAGTGGGATAAAATATTAGCAACTTCAGTAAGAGGGTGATTTTGTAACAGCCCACATAAAATGAGCATACAGCTTTACCAATTTTGAAAGCAAACTTATGTTCACTTTGAAATGTTCCCACCAAAACTACCTGTACACAGTTTTATCTGCTAAAATATAAGCAGAAATTGTTTGTGAAAATTTCCATGCATAATTTTGAAAATCCAAAAGTATGCACATAAATGCAAACCCCATCCCTACTCCTCCCACAGAAATGCCTCTGTTCATTCTTGGTAAATTTACAAGCATACATGGCATTCTCACTTAGGATAAACTAGGCAAGTGAGCAGGCAATGTTATAACAAGGTATTTCTGTGAGTAAAGCAATTTTTATCCACAAAAATCAGTTTGAAAATTATCCTCTGTGTACTGGATACATGTTTTGCCCTTATGGTTATATTCAACCAGAAACAAATTAGTACCATCTCCCACAAGAGATATAATAGCCTATATCACTTTCTTGTGTGTCTGTCCATAGCTTCCACTTCCCCTTGATTGACAAAACAAAATATGATTTGCTTGCTCCCCAACTTATCGCCCCAGACTGCCAATGCCACAGGAATCAGAAAGGGCTTCAAGAATGTTATACTTCATATCAGATCATCTCTTAGTAGAACATATATCCTTGAAAAAGACCCCAAAACTAACCCCATTTGACAAATCCACAAATAATTCTAAAGCTCTACTAAACATTGCTTACTTCTGCCAGATAAAAAACTAACTGAAGTTGGCAAAGAAATGATGCCACATATCTAGATTCATTCTCCTTTACATGTCTAGACAACCTCATATACTGATGTTTCTTGTTAATCTCTCTCCCAATCTCCGCTAAAAGTGAGACCTAGCTAATATATATATCTCAATGTTAATCTCACCCTCCTATGCCTAACAATTTTTTGTGTGTCAATTTTTATATATTTTTATATCTTTTAATTAAAAAATAATATGGAATGGAAAAGGTAAGTTTCATACATATGAATGCATGCCTCCTCGGCCTTGCTTCAATTTTGTAATGTAATCATAAGCTTACCGACCTTCCAATCCCTTTTTGTTTATATTCCTTCTTTATTTTAATCAGTGTGTGAATAAATAGTAAAATTATTCTCTATATGACGCCAGTGCTGGCTTTTAGCTTATCTAAGATATTTATAATCAAAACGCCATTAATATAAACCTATTTAAGGTAAGATTTTATACTAGGAAAATGTCCGTACTAAACGCCATGATGGCAAGGTATAGAAAACGTGTCACTTATCTCCCAAACGCCATGATGGTAAGGTATAGAAAACGTGTCACTTATCTCCCAACACAGCTGTGTTTCGAAAAAATATCCTTTCTTCCTCAGGGGAGTTTGTATCCTTTTAATGGAACGCGCTCTCAAGTTCCGCCAGTTCTGCAGACTCTTCTCCTGGCCCGAATTTGAATATCTCCTGCCTCAAAGTGGCAAGCGCTAATTCAATGGCGTGCAATATCTCCTGCCTCAAAGTGGCAAACGCTAATTCAATGGCGTGCTGGTTTCCTCGACATTGTCTTCCTTTCTCTCAGGCTTGAACAGCTCTGAATGGCGGCGTTTTTTTTGCGTTTCTCAGTTTGCTTTTTTTATAAAAAACTACGGATCACAATCCCGCCAATGGTAAGAAGGACGTCTTAATTACATTACAAAATTGAAGCAAGGCCGAGGAGGCATGCATTCATATGTATGAAACTTACCTTTTCCATTCCATATTATTTTTTAATTAAAAGATATAAAAATATATAAAAATTGACACACAAAAAATTGTTAGGCATAGGAGGGTGAGATTAACATTGAGATATATATCTTGTTAATCTCTGACATTGCAGCTGCTAACCTTCAAGTGAAAACTCACCCCATAAGAATGAATCTGCAAGTGAAATTAAACTTTCCAATTAGGGATTGTATCTGGCTGCCTCAAACTTATCTTCTTTTGCCCATTGTGCTTCCACTCTGCACTTAAATAAATCCTCTATTTTAATTTCTAAGAACCTGGAAATTGAATCAAGTTTAATTCTCAAGAAATTGATCACATGGTGTGAACCTTCTCTCTTGTCCTCTACTAAAAGGATTATGAAGTCCTGTGCTACTGGCTCGAGACCTCTATAACTGTGCACATGCATGAGAATTTGTAGCCAGTGAACAAGAAATTGTGAAAGTATTGTCAAATATTATCACTGTGTACTTGCTGTTCACTATTGTATCAATAAAAATTCTGAATGGGTCAAAGTAAGTGCAGGCTATTGAACAATAAATATTAGTCAAAATAATAACCTTCAAATTTAAAACCCAAGAAGTGGAAGGACTTGGGCTGAATAGTCAGCAATTTGAATGCCATCCTGATATATGCCTTTGTCATAAACTTTCTAGTTCCACGTGCTCTCGCCATGAGATCGATTTAAAAATGAGCACCTGTGCACAAATGCATGCACATATCAGTGGGTGAGCAAGGATACACTGTAATTTTTTTTTTAAATTTTTTTATTTATCATGATTTAATAATTAATACAAAAGAAAACCTTTGCATAGCAAAACAAGATGTACAATGACAAGATTTACATAATTACCTTTACATTTTACAAATTCCAAAGTAAATCAAAATATCTGATTCTTAATCTTATCACAGCATCTTTCTTATTTAGGCAACATGGAGAGGATAGAAATTAAGGAGAACATTAGGAAAATAAACTAAGCAGATAACATAAGGCTGCCAAACATCTCAGATACATATGTATTATAGACCACCACCTATCTCAAGCAGGTACTTGCGCTCGTGCCTTGAGAAAAGCCTGTAGCTGTTCTGGGCTGAAAAATATATATGTGTTCCCAGAGAGTTTTATGACGCACTTACAGGGGTATCTTAAAACATAGGTACCCCTAGTGCCAACACCTCTGCACGCATAGAAAAAAACCTTTTCCTTTGCATTTGCATGGATTTAGCTAAATCCAGAAAAATCCGAACCTCACCACCCAAGAATGGAGATTTAATATTCTTGAAATAATTCTTCATAATTATTCCTAAGTCATTTTCAGAGAAAAAAGTAATAAACAAAGCAGACCTCTCAATTACTTCAACCCCAAAAGTTTCAAGGAAATCAGAAAGATTAGACATATCTAACCTTAAACTAGGCAATATAGGCAGCTTTTTTGAGGCAAGAAGAATATTTTCTTTAAAGAACTTTGTTTGGGGGTAATTTAAGGATCTCTATTACATACTTTTTAAAAGTCTGAAACGGTAGTTCTCCCATCACTTTGGGAAAATTAAGGATTCTCAAATTTAAGTGTCTTAAATAGTTTTCAACAGACTCAAGCCTTCTCATTGATGATAGTCTTTCATTCACAGTAACCACACTTAAATCTTGTAATTTTTGAACTTCTTTGGTTACCTTCTCCATAGCGTTCTTTTGATCCAACTTCTCTTAGTTATGGTCTGATTCGAATTTATCCATTCGTTTTGTAACTGACTCCAGCCTAATGGCTTGTTCATCGAGTTTCGTCGCATTCCCTGCAACCAAGTCCCATAGGGACTCAAGTATTACCACCGCTGGTTTTGTAATTTTCCTCGGGGTGAAGGAGCTAAACCTTTGTTCTTCTCCGGCATTACTGCCGGTCGTTGTTACCACACCTCTGAGTCCTCCCTCCTCCAACTCTCTCTCCGAGGACTCCACGAGCTCCGCAAAGGACTGGCCAGCTCCTCCCTCTGCCTTACCGCCAATGGCGCCTCCCATCTGAAAGAGGTCGACGTTTTCTCCCCTCGGCTTCCCAGCAACCGTTGGTTCGGGCAGTGGAACTGCCTGCATCGGCATCATGGGGTCCGGAGGCGACAAAGATAGTTCCCCGGGTGAGGAAAGGGCTCCTTTTCCCTCCTTTCCAATGGGGCTAGACGTCCTCGAAACTGAGAATTGGGTCGCATATTGCGATATCAAACGCTGCCCTTCAGGGTTCTCCGATGCGGGAGGAAAAACTCGGATCTTCCCCTTACTTTTGTGAGGCATTTTCAGAGGAAACAACGATTAGAAGAAGCAGAGAAAAGGAGCAGCTCTACATGCGACCATTCTGGCAGCCATCTTGTTTTCCTCCCCAGAAGGAAGACCCAAATTTGGTGCACCTCTGATACACTGTAATTTTTAATTGTGCTCACAATGCATCAACCACACATAACTATGCTCCTAATTTTAAGAGGTTACTTGAGCACAGCTAGTGCGTATGCGTCTTCCATAGGACCTTGTAGACTTTTATGTTTGTATGTCAGAAAATTTCAAAACATGCTCGCGGGTGGTACATTCCTAGCTTTGCTATTAGTCCCCCAATTGGTCTAGTTATTAGCAAGTTCTTTCAGACCTCTCCAGTTTTTCATCCTACATGCCCCCTAGTTGATCCAGATCCCTCACCCTGATCTATAAGGCCTAAAACTCAAGATCTACAGACTTGCTCCTCATCAGGAGCAGCAGTAAAGTTGTGTGAATCTCTAGTGCATGCGTGCTACGGTTTTCGATTTTAAAATTCGGAGTTATATGCTTACATCTTTGCCCCATCCCAGAATGCCCATTCCCCATGCATTCTTTGCCCTCATATTCCTTATGCATGCACGGGTACATATGTGTGTATTTTGTGTTTTGTTCTTTTTTTAATCTGCGTGGTTCATGCATGGTCCACATACACATGTAGGTGGGCATTTTTGCATGAGCAATGATTTTAAAATCAACCTGAATGTTTTCTGCCTGATCAAATGATACTAGTATGTTGAAAACACAGATGGTTCTATGGACACATTGACTGTCCACCCTTCTGGATAAGAGATATTATAAATATGTCTGAACTTTCCTGTCTCCTTCTTAGAGATCTACCTAAATGGGAAAAATCAGAGATTGCTTAAAGGTTGTGCCTCAGAGGACGCATCTATCTAGTTCTTCTTGCAGTTTCTGATTAAGAAAATCTTCATTACCATATTATTTGTCCTACTCAGGTCTAATGGATCATTATAAATCCTCCCTTCAAGCATTTTGCCTCATTTGGCTTGAGCTATTTATGTAACTATTAACTAAGTCATTGTGTGTATATTGAAAGTGGGGAATGGACTCATTTAGAAAGGTTGTTACTCATAAAGTCTACACTGTCCCCTGCTATTTTCATCCCTTCTCTACTAGTACATCACTGCTGGGTGATTCTCACATAAATTTGAACATGCATGGAATACATAGATCAAAATAAAATCTATCCCTGTAAGAATCCTCATGTCCCTAATGACATGTCCAGAAAAGTTGGTGTGGATCAGATGGAAAACAAAAAAGTTAATAGATTGCAGAATTGTAAAAAGTGAATTTGGTGGTGTAATTGCAGGTGCATATTATGGAATATGAGGATCCCCCAAGCAATATCCCTTTCTGATCTCCATGGACTCTCTGACATATCCTGAAAATGTGGTGTGGATCAGATGCAAAAGGAAAATGTTATTAGATAGAGTAATTATGAGTGCATATTTATGAAATGTGCAGATAAAAAAGAATACTCCTCTAATAATCTTCATGTCATGCATGACATGTCCTGAAAATGTGATGTGGATAGAAAAGAAAACAAAATTGTCATTAGGTGGTATAATTCCAAAAATAATTTATTATGTGACATAATAGCTTACACAAATTTGTAGAACACGTGGATCCCCCAAAAAAATACCTCTGTCATGATCCTCATGGACCTAATACATTTGTCATGAAGATTTGGTGTGGACTGGGTGCCAAATAGATGCAAAAATAGTTATTAGGGGATGATAACTGAACATGCATCTTTGAGGAAAAGGTGGATATGGTGGGGGGGAACCCTTTAACTAATTCCTTTTGGTCCCTGTGACAACACACACACACACATACACACAAACACACATACACACACAAGCACACATACACACATACACACACACACACACACACACACACACATACACACACACACACACACACACACGCACACACACACACATAGGACGATCACATAATCCATCCTCCCTATGAAAAATAGGTTAAAAATGAGTGCTGAGATTCCCAACAAGAAAAGTGACACTGGCACTTTAAAAGTGGCTCTTGCATGCCAAACATTTGCAAGGTTTATAAATTTAGGATAAATGAATTAACATTTTCGGTGGGTGTTGTCTGATAAAGTAAAATGAATGCGTTTGTTTTCCTATTTTTTCAGTGGAGTGAAGATGAGCTAGAATATCCCAAAGGTTTCCAAAATGTCATTTTTATTACTCTTAAGTGATAACACTTTTAAGGCCCTATTTTGAAATCCATTTACATGCATAAAACCTGGTTTCATGCACCTGAATGGCTGCAGTAAAATAGTCTTGGGGTCAGTTCATGTAAATGTATGTGCGTAATCTGATTATATGTGTACTTTTCGGAAAACTGCAGAAAGGCATTCTGGGGAGTGAATTTGGGGGCGGAGTTGGGATTTATTTGCATGCTTTTCTCTTTTAAAAGTATATACATAAATTACATTACACAAGTTAAACCTTCCAAAGAGTAGGTGTAACTTTGTGTGATGCAATGTGTACATGTTAGTGGCCACTTTCAAAATACTTGGGGAAAGTCACATTCAAACTTTGCCACCATCCTAAATACTCCCCTCCATTCAGATTGTTCAATATGGGCTTTTGATAGGGATGTGCAGAGGGACGCCATATGTTGCATTCGGGATTCGTATTCGTCAGGGGACAGATATGTTGCATTTGGCAAGGGGGCCCCCCTGATACGTTTATACATCGATTCTTATTAATTTCCTGGCTAAAATTAAATTAACTACAACCCCCCATCCTCTTGACCCCCCCAAGACTTACCAAAACTCCCTGGTGGTCCAGCGGGGGGTCCGGGAGCCATCTCCTGCACTCAAGCCTCGGCTGCCGGTATTCAAAATGGCGCCGATAGCCTTTGACCTACTATGTCACAGGGGCTACCGGTGCCATTGGTCAGTCCCTGTCACATGGTAGGAGCAATGGATGGCTGGCACCATCTTGTGCTCCTACCATGTGACAGGGACTGACCAATGGCATCAGTAGTCCCTGTGACATAGTAAGGGCAAAGGCTATCAGCGCCATTTTGATTACTGGCAGCCAACGGCCCGAGTGCAGGAGATCACTCCCAGACTCCCGCTGGACCACCAGGGACTTTTGGCAAGTCTTGGCGGACCCTCCTGACCGCCACAAGACTTGCAAAAAGTCCAGTGGGTGTCCGGGAGTGACCTCCTGCACTCTGGCCGTCGGTTGCCAATATTCAAAATGTTATAGCTTATAAAGGGATACATCTTGTCTGCTTCACTACTACTATCACACAAAGGGGAGACAAGGAGCTGAAACTGAGTGGCCCTTTCACCAATAGGAAATCTCCCAGCAAAGAAGAGGTGTCATATAGATGTACAGGTCAGAGCTCTTTTTCATAGAAGCTGTTTGCATGAAGTTCTAATCATCCACCTCAATCTCTCAAAAGCTGGATATGTCAATGAAAGCATTAGGGCACAAATTCAGTCTTATCCTATGGTGATGAAGGCAAATCTAGAATTCAGCAGGTAGCTGTTGAAACTATAGGCCCAATTTTCTGCTGTCTGCATACACAAGCTCTCCTCCTAGGTAGGGATGTGCAATCGTTTTTCTCAAATTAGGCAATGTCAATGATATTGCCTAATTTGGAATGGTTTGAGAGAACTGAAAAACGATTGATTTTTTCTGAAATTTGGGGAAAAATTAATTTTTGAGTTAGTGCACTCCCTATAGTGCACACTAACCTGAAAATCGGGGCCCCTGAAAAAAAAAAAAACCCAAACCACAGGAAAAACAAAATTCCTGCGGGGGGGGGGGGGGGGGGGGGGGCCGAAACAAAACCTGACACGGAATTTTTACCTGAAGCACATCTCTATTCCTAGGTAGGAGCCAGATAACCAGAACAATTGTATCATTTTCAATCTGGAAATTCCTTCATTGCTAAGCCAACACTAACGTCTCTACAAGCCTCATATGCCAACGGAGGTTAATATGTCAGTACAGATGTTCCCTCTGGGCCCCTTTCTTAAACAAATCATATAGGTAAAAGGAATATTTGAAAGATTACTTATTAAATCACCTAGCTGTGAGCTATCAAGGACTACTAAATGATTAACATTTTCTTGTCCCCTCACCCACCTGCACAACTTAGAATGGAGAATGATATACCCTTCAGAATTTAAGTGAAATCATATAAATCAGGAGTGATACTGGAGGTAAAAGAGATACGCTGCACTTCTTTAAAGAGCTTCTCATTGGTGCCTGTTCTTCCCCCTGCTGGTGGTGAGGTGTGACTGACGTCATCATTCAGAGCCAGCTGAGTCTACATAAGCGACAGCCTTGCAGTAGAGTTTGGAGTGATACCAGAGGTGAAGGAGTTGAGCTGCACTTCTTTAAAGATCTTCTTACAGGTGCTTGTTCTTCTGCCTCCCCCCCCCCCCCCCACACACACACACTGGAGGTGCAGCATGGTTGTCGTTATCATTCAGGGCTGTCTGAGTCTACATAAGTGGCGGACCTATTGCTCGTTGCCGCTGGCACACCAAAGGCATGGTCTTAAGGGGCATGCCCCTTGGAGAGCTTTTTGAGCACCTGGACTCCTTGCTGTGGCTGCTGATTTGCTGTCAAATTGAATGGGGAAGAAGAGAAAGGCAAGTTCCCGTCTTATGTAGCCATCTCTTCTGGCCCTATGGACTGTCACTTATTATGACCTGCTGAATTAACCAATAGAGGCAGTAATATAGAAGGCTTAGGATCATCGGGAACCTCTATTAGCCCCAGCTATAATCTACTTCTCACAAAGCCCATTACACCTGGCATTGCCCAGCCCCCCTCTATTATGGATGGAGAGATATCGGCTAATTCTTCTACTAAAAAAAATGACTCTTCTGAGACTCCCTCCAATATAGTAGAGGATTTAGACTCACTACATGAAGGGAATTTTGATCCTTTATAAGAAATGCAAACCAGCAAGGAGTCCTCCTTGAATCCAGTGAAGCATCTACA